>NW_011494715.1:9029733-9055108 GCF_000754665.1 Bison bison bison | reverse complement strand
TTTCTCGATGATCCAGCAGATGCTGGCAATTTGATCTCTGGCTCCTCTGCCTTTTCTAAAACCAGCTTGAACATCTGGAAGTTCACGGTTCACGTATTGCTGAAGCCTGGCTTCGAGAATTTTGAGCATTACTTTACTAGCATGTGAGATGAGTGCAATTGTGCATTAGTTTGACCATTTTTTGGCATTGCCTTTCTTTGGGACTGGAATGAAAACTGACCCTTTCCAGTCCTGTGGCCACTGCTGAGTTTTCCAAATTTGCTGGCATATTGAGTGCAGCACTTTCACAGCATCATCTTTCAGGATTTGAAATAGCTCAACTGGAATTCCATCAACTCCACCAGCTTTGTTCACAGCGATGCTTCCTAAGACCCACCTGACTTCACATTCCAGGATGTCTGGTTCCAGGTGAGTGATCACACCATCATGAATATCTGGGTCATGAAGATCTTTTTTGTATAGTTCTGTATATTCTTGCCACCTCTTCTTAATATCATCTGCTTCTATTAGGTCCATACCATTTCTGTCCTTTATTGAGCCCATCTTTGCATGAAATGTTCCCTTGGTATCTCTAATTTTCTTGAAGAGATCTCTAGTCTTTCCCATTCTATTGTTTTCCTCTATTTCTTTGCATTGACCACTGAAGAAGGCTTTCTTTTCTCTCCTGACTATTCTTTGGAACTCTGCATTCAGATGCTTATGTCTTTCCTTTTCTCCTTTGCCTTTTTGCTTCTCTTCTTTTCTCAGTTATTTGTCAGGCCTCCTCAGACAACCAATTTTCCTTTTTGCATTTCTTTTTCTTGGGGATGGTCTTATCCCTGCCTCTGTACAATGTCACAAACTGCTGTCCATAGTTCTTCAGGCACTCTGTCTATCAGATCTAGTCCCTTAAATCTCTTGTCACTTTCACTGTATAATCGTAAGGGATTTGATTTAGGTCATACCTGAATGGTCTAGTGGTTTTCCCCACTTTCTTCAATTTAAGTTTGAATTTGGCAATAAGGAGTCCATGATCTGAGCCACAGTCAGCTCCCAGTCTTGTGTCATAAACAGATGGAAATGTGGACATGAGGCAGAGAGTGCGAGAAGCCCTTCCCAGGTCAGTGTGTGTGTGTTTCATGCCGCATGTCCTCCACTCCTTCAGCAGCTGCACAGAATCCCATAGTGAGCATAATTAATAGCTATTTGGCCACTCCTCTATTCATGGGCTTCTCTGCTATTTCTTGTTTAAATTTTTTGGCCACACTGCACAGCTTGCAGGATCTTAATTCCCCAAACAGGGATCGAACCTACATCCCCTATATCAGCATCTCGAAGTCTCAACCACAGGACCATGAGGAAAGTCCCAACTTACATGCTGCTTTTAATTTACACCAATATAAGCTGTAATGCAATGATCATCGCTCTACACCTCTGCTTATGCACATGTGTTTCTATGGGTACGTAAGTAAAATATCTTGCAGTGCAGTCCATCAGTTCAGTTCAGTTCAGCCGCTCAGTCGTGTCCGACTCTCTGTGACCCCATGAATTGCAGCAAGACAGGCCTCCCTGTCCATCACCAACTCCCAGAGTTCACTCAAACTCACGTCCACTGAGTTGGTGATGCCATCCAGCCATCTCATCCTCTGTCATCCCCTTCTCCTCCTGCCCCCAATCCCTCCCAGCATCAGAGTCTTTTCCAATGAGTCAACTCTTCCCATGAGGTGGCCAAAGTACTGGAGTTTCAGCTTTAGCATCATTCCTTCCAAAGAAATCCCAGGGCTGATCTCCTTTAGAATGGACTGGTTGGATCTCCTTGCAGTCCAAAGGACTCTCAAGAGTCTTCTCCACCACCACAGTTCAAAAGCTTCAATTCTTCGGCCCTCAGCTTTCTTCACAGTCCAACTCTCACATCCATACATGACCACTGGAAAAACCATAGCCTTCACTAGACAGATCTTTGTTGGCAAAGTAATGTCTCTGCTTTTCAATATGCTATCTAGGTTGGTCATAACTTTCCTTCCAAGGAGTAAGCGTCTTTCAATTTCATGGCTGCAATCACCAGCTGAAGTGATTTTGGAGCCCACAAAAATAAAGTCAGCCACTGTTTCCACTGTTTCTCTGTCTACTTGCCACGAAGTGATGGGACCAGATGCCATGATCCTGGTTTTCTGAATGTTGAGCTTTAAGCCAACTTTTTCATTCTCTTCTTTCACTTTCATCAAGAGGCTTTTGAGTTCCTCTTCACTTTCTGCCATAAGGGTGGTGTCATCTGCATATCTGAGGTTAGTGATATTTCTCCCAGCAATCTTGATTCCAGCTTGTGCTTCTTCCAGCCCAGTGCTTCTCATGATATAGTCTGCATATAAGTTAAATAAGCAGAGTGACAATATACAGCCTTGATGTACTTCTTTTCCAGTTTGGAATCAGTCTGTTGTTCCATGTCCAGTTCTAACTGTTGCTTCCTGACCTGCATATAGGTTTCTCAAGAGGCAGGTCAGGTGGTCTGGTATTCCCATCTCTTTCAGAATTTTCCACAGTTTCTTGTGATCCACACAGTCAAAGGCTTTGGCATAGTCAATAAAGCACAAATAGATGTTTTTCTGTAACTCTCTTGCTTTCTCGATGATCCAGTGGATGTTGGCAATTTGATCTCTGGTTCCTCTGGCTTTTCTAAAACCAGCTTGAACATCTGGAAGTTGACGGTTGACGTACTGCTGAAGCCTGGCTTGGAGAATTTTGAGCATTACTTTACTAGCATGTGAGATGAGTGCAGTTGTGCGGTAGTTTGAGCATTCTTTGGCACTGCCTTTCTTTGGGACTGGTGCAGTCCATACAGGATATCATTTAAATAAAAGAACTCACATGCCAAAGAACTAATATTTCTATGGATGTACATATTTATGCAAATGCCTAGAAACCATATGTGGTAATTGATAACAACAGTTGCCCATGCTAAAGAGTTAAAGGCAGGATGACATTGCCAAGGGACACTTGTTTATAACACTTTCACTTCCTACAATGAGAATGTCCTACGTGTTATTCACATAATTAAAGTTAATAATAAAACAGGGTAGTAGTGTATGTCCCCAAATCAGAATGAGGAGCCAACAGGTGGACAGAAAACGAGGAACTGAGTCAGACACGGAAACGAGAAGGAAGGGTGATCCCAGGACAGGGCTTCAAAGGAACACAGAAAACCTGTGCATCCCTTCCAAGGCTGCATTCCCAGTAAGAACGCAGAAGAATGTTTAACAGAAAGGAACAGAAAGAAGGTCATCATGGTCCCTCTGCAAGGTTAGACAGCAAATGGCTGTCCCTAACCCATCCTGCACCTACCGCATACCTAAAACCATCGTGAACCAGACTGGCCCTCTGTTAAACTATGAACGCATTTTACCTTCCCTGAAAAACATTTGTTTCAAAGTCTAACACCCTTATGCTTTTAGAAGACTGAGGCTTAATAAACTGGGGAGGAACGTTCTCTGGGCAGGGACCTTGCTGTCTTGTTCATCCTAATATACTGAGCACACGTGCCTTGCTCTGAGGTGGTAACTAATAAATCCTTGTTAAATGAATTGAGTCTAGGTTTCCTGTATCACAGTACTAATCTATTTCCCGTATCGTCGTACTAATCCAAGCAGCACTTACGGTTCTATTAACTTAAACTGCATTTTCCCTCCGTTTTCTTCTTCCCTTGTCAAACAGCTGTTAAAAAAAAAAAGAAGAAGAAGAAGAAGGAAAGAAAGAAAGAAAAAGACAAACAATCTTTGGGTCTCAAACTATGCACCAAGTACTACTGTAAGTTCACAGAGTTCCCAGAACCCCCCATAGAACTCTGCGAAGTTCAACACTGAGCTCTTCAATAAGTCAGTTCCAAACCTGGACGGACTCAGCAAAAACATCTTGATCATCTTGATTGGTGGTTGTTTCCCACTAGGCTAAAAGAAGCAAAATTCAAACGAGAAATAAAGTCAGTTATGAAGTCAATTGAAACCTGGTGGCTCAGATGGTAAAGAATCTGCCTGCAATTCAGGAGAGCTGGGTTCGATCCCTGGGTTGGGAAGATCCCCTAGAGAAGGGAATGGCAACCCACTCCAGTATTCTTGCCTGGAGAATTGCATGGACAGAGGAGCCTGGTGGGCTACAGTCCATGGGGTCATAAAGAGTCAGACATGACTGAGCAACTTTTACTTCACTTCAGGAGGTCAATTATAATTAACTCTTCATATCTCAAAGCCTAAAGTTGAGTCCACAGAACACTAAGATTACCCACACTACTTTCTATGGACTGAACTGTGTCTTCCCCAAACTCCTATGTTTAAGACCCAACCCTCAATGTGACTGTATTTGTAGACTGAGTCTTTAAGGAGGCGATTACAGTTAAATGGGTGGGGCCCTGATCCAACTGGATTGGTGTCTTTATAAGAGGAAGAAACATCAAAGATCCCTCTCTCCCTACCAACACAGAAGAAAGGCCACGTCAGGACACAGCAGGAGGCAACCATCTACCAGCAAGAAGGAAAGTCCTCAATGCCAGACAGGGACCTTGCTGGCACCTTGAACTGAGCCTCCAAAACCATGAGAAAACTAATTTCCATGGTTTAAGCAGCCCAGTCTGCAGCACTCTTCACGGCAGCCTAAGCAGACTAATTCATTTAAGAGAAGAAGGAGAAGGAGAGAGAAGAGACGGGAGAGACAGAGAGAAAGGTGAAATACAGTATTTTCATAATTCAACTATAACACACGTTACTGAAATTATTCAGCATATGCAAAGATAAATGAGATGATTTTCTTGAACTTATTTATTGCCTCAAACACAAACTTAATTTTCATGTTCCTGCTAATGTCAGTTTTATGTGAGCCCAAACTCCCAAAAGATGTCTTATTTTTCATTCATTTCTCGATGAGCCTCATTTTCCAAGACTCTTCCCTGACAGCCCTTCTGTAGCAAAAAGAGAGAGAGAGAAAGAGAGGAAAAAAAACCTCTCTTTCACAGCTAGTGAAGCTATAGTTACTAGGCAACCTTCCATATATTTTAAAATAACTTGCAGCTTTCCAGCAAAAGGAAAGAGAATATTTAAGACTGTTAAGCTTCGAATTTTTAAAGCACACCTGAAGCAAAGTTAGTTAGAGCAGAGATTTATTGCCATTTCTGGGACCCTTGGAATTCCTCTTCTGCCTGAAAACTGAAGTATGACCGCGGACTCCGAGAAACTCTTGACATCTTCTGACAAGTGGAAAAGGCAAATTCTCATGCCCAGTGCAGTATTGAAATGAGGAGGGCTTTGCAGAATTATTCAGAATAATGAAAGAGGAGGAAGGTGTCAACTTGGCATCCATCAAGCTGGAAGATATGACTTCCCCAGGGGAAACTTCGTGTCTGTATCTCTGAAAGGAGCCCTCTATTCAATGCACGTGTCCAGTAACAAGAGCAGTTACAGCACAGGAGAGGCAGAAGACTCTCAAGTAATCAGAATCCAAAATCCTTAGGGATTTGTCTTGAATTGTACCTTGCAGTGAACTGAGTGCCAAAGGTTGGGTGTTGGTAATTAAATCCCTTTAGAATAAGTAACTGCGGTCTCAGCATTCCAGATGTTGGGGTCATTCCAATATTGTTCAAATTATACACATATATCCCCCCAATAACATTTCCTATTTTTTTAAGTCTTCACAAAATAAGGGTCCACAGCCTGTTCCCCTGTTCTGTTGAAAACTTAATCAGTCCCAGTAGCTGAATTTTTTCATATTTATTTCATCATAGTAATTCTCCTTAAAATGAATCACTGTCTTTTTGTTCTACTCTCTGCAAGACAGAGGATAATTAGCCAACATCGACTGCTTAAAATCCTTCATGTATTTGAAAACTATTAATTAGTCAACCCACAGCCCACTTTTCTCCAACATTAATAATCTCAGTGTCTTTTATCTTCTTTGAAAGTCTTATTCTGCAGTCATTTTTGTGACTCACTTCTGAATTAAGTTAACCTCTCCAAAGCTTGTTGAATGAACCAGTGAAATGAATGAATGATCCGTGATGGCAGGATGGCAGCCTGCAAGGGAATATGGAGATTTTTATTTTTTTGCTCACAGAGCATTTAAAAATATATAAATGAACTAATATTTGAAAATCAAGTTTCACATAGACTTGGACTTCTGATTTTGCTTTAAAAGTTGCAATAATTGAGAGAGTAGGATTGATGCATATACACTGCGTGTGTGCCAAGTCTCTTCAGTTCAGTTCAGTTCAGTCGCTCAGTCGTGTCCGACTCTTTGCGACCCCATGGACCACAGCACACCAGGACTCCCTGTCCATCACCAACTCCCGGAGCTTGCTCCAACTCATGTCCATCATGTCCAACTCTTTACAACCCCCTGGGCTGTAGCCCGCCAGGCTCCTCTGTCCATGGGATCTCCAGGCAAGAATACTGGAATGAGTTGCCCTTTCCTCTTCCAGGGGACCTTCCTGACCCAGGGACTGAACTCTCATCTCTTAAGTCTCCTGCACTGCCAGGCTGGTACTTTACCACTAGCACCGCCTGGGAAGCCTATATATACGTTATCATGTGTAAAATAGACAGCTAGTGGAGAGACACTATCTAACAAAGAGAGCTTAACCTGGTGCTCCATGACAACCTAGAGCGGTGAGAAAGGGGAGAAGGTGGGAAGGAGCGGACTTACGTATACTTACAGTTGATCACACTGTTGTCGAGCAGAAATCAACACAACATTATAAAGCAATTATCCTCCAATTAAAAGTAAACTTAAAAAAAGAAAAGAAAAATTGCAAGAATTGACAAAGTTGGATCCCTGGGCTGGATGTGAGAAGTGACTGCTTCCTTGAAGCAGGGCAGGTGTTATTTTCCCAGAATCCCTACCCAGCCCTCTTTACTTATTCATGGTACAAGCTGCTTCAAGGGCTTCTGAGTTTTTGACTTTTTGAAACAATATCTTCAACAATCTCCAAAAGAACTGCTCATTTTTGAGTAGTTACTAGGTGTCAGTAATCTAGAATTAATATTCACTGATCATCTACTATCTGACAATTACTCATTAATTCTCATAATTCTCACAACAGCTCTATTGCCTAGGTCTCATGATTATTTTCGCTTTATAGAACTGAGGTTCAGACGTTGGGTAACTCAATAACAAACTGAAATGGCAGACGTGGAATTTCAACATAGCTTTCTGAAACCAAAGCCTGTATTTCCTCTACGCTGAGCCATCGCTCTCACCAGGAAAAAGTCCTTGTTGCTGATACAGAGGCAAAATGGATAGACAAGGTCATCAGTGGTAGAAAGGTCATGAAGAACAACGCAGAGGAGCAGTTAATTCCACTGCTAGTGTATCAGCCGACAACTAGTTAAGTAGTAGTAAGAACTGGGATTAGATTTCCCAAGTGTAGAGGCCTTTCTTGACTTCAGGCAGATTCTGACCAGTGTTAAGATTTGGAACAGACCAGTGTTCACACGTAACCACTCAAGGACAAGTTACCTGTAATTTCTAGGCTTCGATTTCCTCACTCGTAAAACAGGGAGATCGCTGTAACCATCATTAACTCCATGGTTGCAGTAAGGATCAGAAGGCAAGGTAAATGAAATCATAAAGAGAAACCATTTGGCACTCTGCCTGACAGACCATATACACTCAGCTAAAGCTCAATAAATTCCTATTACTATTATTCTTGGGCTTCCTAGGTGGCTCAGTGGTAAAGGATCCACCTGTCAATGCAGGAGACACAAGAGACATGAGTTTGTTCCCTGGGTCATGAAGATCCCCTGGAGAAGGAAATGGCAACCCACCCCAATATTCTTGCCTGGGAAATCCCATGGAGTTCCCAGGGCTACAGTCCATGGGATCACAAAGAGTCAGACATGACTGAGCACGAACGCACTATTATCTACTTATTGGGAATGGTATTCCAGCTGAATATAACAGGAAACCAAATTCTGTGGCTTGTCCACTTACAGTCCTGAAGTGGCTGCTCAACCTCCTGTTACAACCCCATGTTACACTCTGAGAAAAGGGTAAGAGACAAGTTACCAGTTGATTTTGCCCCCTTTTAAAGGGCTTTACCATTAATTCCATCTGGCTCCGAAGCCCCAGCCAAGAAGCTGAGAAACGTGGTTAGTTTAGCTGGGTATATCATGACCCCAAACAACCTGGGATCTGCTGGTGAGTAAGAGGGAGGAGACAGTGTCAATCTGGTATCCTGTAGAGTCCAGGAAGCAAACCTGTGTCACGGGCTGGTTCAGAGGGACAAACAATTGATGCAAAATTTCTGAAACGTGGTCAGCACCACACAGAAGCTCACTTTCGTTCCTCTCTCCTTCCTTAACTACTTTACATCCTGTTCTTCCACTTCCAGCTGCAGAACCTCTTATGATCGCCTTCCCCAGAACCATGGTACAATAATTGCACAAAGATTAGGGCCAAAATCAAGTCAGTATCACTGAAACTGAGTTTACCCTTCATAGCATATTTCTTTTTTTTAAAGTGTGCATTTTTTGAAATAGTAAATCAAAGTGCAGATTTCAATATGAAAGAATACTATTCACGGGGAAAGGAACGGGGGAGGAATAAATTAGGATTATGGGTCTAACAAATATAAACTACTATATATAAAACAGATAAGCAATAAAGATCTACTGTATAGCACAGGGAACTATATTCAATATCTGGTAATGACTTATCATGGAAAAGAATCTGAAAAATATATATGTATATAACTGAATCACTTTCCCATACACCCAAAACTAATATAATGTTGTAAATCAATGATACATCAATTTTAAAGGAAAGAAAATGCCCACCAAATGGGAGCGATTACTGCTGCTGTGGCTTCTGCAGTCACGGCTCTGACCATCCTCGGACGCGAACACCGTTACTCTGCGCTGTTGCGTGAACACCACGGTCAGACAGTGTCTCTAGCTGGTCGTGCTGAGCCCTCTGACGTACGCCCATTGCCATGGCTGCGCTTTCAACTCCAAAAGCACAGAGGTGAAATCAAGTGGATGCATCTGCTGACAGGGTTGTGCTCCCAATGGCCGAGCAGGAAGAGTAATTCTGGTCCAGGGGCTGCACAAGCCAGGCAACCTTTCAATCCAGCACAAGCCAGGGTGACGTAAGGGAACTAAAGTAAAGCAAAGCAGGGATTCCTGCAAACCAGGAAGGAGAAGTGTCCTCTCTTATACCAGGCCGTGGGATCCTATACAGAATCCACTTTGAAAGCCCAAATGCTATTTCTCTCCATGTTCTAATAGTATTATCTGTTTTTCCAATTAACCATTAATATAAAGTGATTTTTTGAGTATATATCTCTGGTTGTGGTTTAAAGAGATGAGCATTAAAACACGTCTCTTCACCATGGCCAGAAAATTTATCATGAAAGGGCTTTATTCTCTTTAATTCTAATCACAAGGTAAAAAAATTGTACAAGTATGAAGTTTAAAATAGGCTTTTAAAAAATGCTATTTCACTTACGCATATTTTAGGATTAGGCATAAAGTGTGACTGTTAATTACCAAGCATTTACAGACTGAGAAACAGCCCTTGCACACCAGCCTTGCACACCAGCCTCATCAAGGAAGTCAGAAAAGAGAATCTTCCAGTAAAGAAAAAGGAATAATTCTTCTCCTTGGAGTAAAAGCATTTCCAGGAAATTCTGTGTAAGCAAAGTAAGTAAATAAAGGAAATGTAAATCAGTACTAAAAAAAGAAACAAAAACTGTCCATACTCCTGTCTGAAAGCCTCTGGTGGACATTTTTACATCTTGGTGTAACTGGGCAGTTTTCACTGGCTTGGACCCCAGGCAGTGTTGGGTGCTTCTTCTGGAGCCGTGGCGGTAGGGATCCAGTACCGTCTGTCCTGGAATGAAATTCCTCTCTGTGATCAAAGCTCTGGTCTTCACCAGCATGAGTTCAACTTACAGAATTTAATTAGAGAAAGTGGACAGGAGAGAAAGGAGACTATTCCAATCAATAATCAATGTCCTCGTCACCACCTCGCACTGCACAGTAAAGACGAATGAATGTAAAGTGCTTACCAAGATGCTGGACGCTGCTCTCTGGAGCCTAAAACCCACAACCAACCTCCCCTTGTACAAAATGCTGGACGCCCGCCCCCTCGAGCCTGAAACCCACGACCAACCTCCCATCGTACGGGTGTTTAGGCATCGGACAAAAGCGTCCCCACAGCCTGGACGCCCGCCCTCTGGAGCCTAAAACCCACAACCTCCCATCGTGCGGGTGTTTAAACATCTAACAAAAGCGTCCCCACAGCCTGTCCCTCTCCCTGAGCGCCTTGCGCAGCTCTCCAGAAAGGATCCTGCCTGCTTCCTCACCATCATCGCCCCCAGCTCCCCACCCACAGGCTTCCCTCCAGGTACGGTGAGCTGCTGCTGTTCTCCATGTGGGTCATGCTTTATTCTACCTTCAGGCCTATGCCTGTGCAATTCCCTTTGCCTGGAAGAGTCAGTAGGGCTCAGTGAAGTGAAGGAAAACATTCTAAAACTTGTGTTTACTTGTGTGTATCTCGAATAAATAAGAACATTTTTCTAAAATATAATACTGCTCTATATGAATTGATAATAGAGCGCGTATATAAAGAATAAGCATTAAATACTGAGCCACTTTTTTATTTGGCCACACCACGCAGCAAGTGGGATCTGAGTTCCCCGACCAGGGACTGAACTCACATCCCCTGCAGTGGAAGCTCAGAGTCACAACCACTGGACCCGCAAGGAAATCCCAGGAGTGGCTCTTTTAATTGAATGAATTATGTAATCAAAAACATTTGAAGACTATGGGTCTAAAACACCCTGTGTCTCACAATCCCATTTCAACCCAACTCCACCTGAAGCAGGAAGTAACAGATTATTGTAAATCAACCATATTCTAACGCAACTTTTTAAAAAAAGAGCTAGCGATAAAAGCAGCAAACCTATGAATTAGAGCCTCCCAATGAACAAACTGCATGACTGCATGTACTCTGTGACATTCTCACTCGCTGGCACCAGCATTCTAAAAAGAAAGCCGTTCGTATGCGTAGATTGAAAGCAGTAGTATAACAGAGAACGACGCTCCGTTTTTTAACTTTACAGTCAAAATTGAAATTTTATGATTTTTAAAAGCGATATGTTCATATGGTTCAAATTTCCCAATGATTTCAATAGTATTTATTGATGTATTTACTATGGATTTATTCAGTTGTATTTATTTACTGGTTGATTGACTGTATTTATTGATTAGCTCCTTCCTCTGAGTTTTATATCTCAGAAACTAGTCACCTATTTGCAAGGACAGTCAGCTTCTTATGCAAATGCTAGGATGTGCATACAAATGCAAATACACAGCCTCATTCCCCTCCCTTCCTACACAAATACAGCATTCTACACACTAGGGATCAGTACAGGCTATGATTTGAAAAATATTTTTCAATAGCCAGAAAAAAATCACCCGGCGTTAAAAGCACAGTTTCATTTACTACGGAAAAACACCTAGGGCCTCCTTGGTGGCCAGTGGCTAAGGCTCTGTGCTTCCAGCGCAGGGGGTGTCAGTTCAACCCCTGGTCCAGAAGCGAAAATCCCACATGCTGCCTGACACGGCCAGAAAGAAAAAAGACCTCAGGGAATAAAACCTATGTACAAAGATGCTCTTTGCAATACTATTTATAATAATCGTAATAAAGGAGATAATAAATTTAAGAATTCCAAATTAACAAAATATTTAACACAGTGGGAAACCATGAAGCCAGAAAAAGAAAGAAATGAAATTGATCTTTAAGTAATGATGAGGAGAGATTTCCAAATTTATTAAGTAACACAACGTAAGTGCAGAATAAAGTATATAGTAGATACACCAAATACGTGGGGGAAAGGAGTGCAAAAAATAACATATATATATGTTTACCTATATATGTATATGTTGATATATGCCTGACATACAGCTGAAAAAAAAAAGCCATAAGAAGCTATACCACTGATGGCCTATTTGGATAATACTGGGGAACAGGATGAAAGAATTTTTGCTGTGTACTATTTTTTAATTTTTAATGCTGGAATTTTATGCCATGTGAATACCTATAAAATTTTTCATTTAAATAGCATGAAATCATTATAATAATATTAAAATCACAGGTTAAATGAGCACATTTATCATTAATACATTTTCCTTCGACTCACCGTTTATCTGTTAGTACCCAAAACTAACCCTTGCGCATAGTAGGCACTCAGTAAAAAGGTATTAAATAAATGAATGCATGGACCTACAAATGAATGTACAATCATTAAATATTTTAAACTAGAGGAATAATTAGGTCACTGGTGCGTCTCTTTGCAACCTCATGGACCTTAGACCTCCAGGCTCCCGCTGTCCATGGAATTTTACAGGCAAGAATACTGGCGTGGGTAGCCATTCCCTTCTCCAGGGCATCTTCTCAATCCAGGAATCGAACCCAGGTGCCCTGCACTGCAGGCAGATTCTTTACCGTCTGAGCCACTAGGAAGGCCCGGGTCACTGGTGTAATGATTACTAAACAGGCCTCAGTCACTGATGTGGTTTCTGAAAGAGCCACACACACACTACAAATAGCCACGCACGAGGACAGAACTCACCAGAAAGAACACACTCTTCCTTGATTAGTTTCTCCAGCTTCACAGATGTAAACTGCTTTATCGATGGAATATAATTAATAAACAGCATAAGCCCCAAAAACAAATCCAATGCTCTCTGCCGTCAGCAAGTATAACAAGCAAATCGCATTTCAGAGTATTAGCTGAGGAACTAAAATTTGCTCAAAATTCAGAAACAGATCCTCTTTCCAGTTTTGGAACAAATGAAATCAACATGGTCATTGAGCCCATTTGGCAGTAGTTCTCTATGGGCTGGAGACAGCATGGCTCACCACCGCAAGTCCAGTCGCTCAGTCGTGTCCGACTCTTTGCGACCCCATGGACTGCAGACGCCAGGCCTCCCTGTCCATCACCAACTCCTGGCGCTTACTCAAACTCATGTCCATCGCAAACAGCATATCTAATTTTTCTCTAATTATAATGAAATTCCTAACTGAGCTAAAGAATCTTCAGAGTGTCTGAACGAAGGAAATCAAAAAGCACTACATATATCTTCATGCTAAGGGCAGAAATTTACACGGAGGACTGTGGTTATGACTTTATTACTGAGTTCAGGATTCAGAGCCACATTCTGTAATCAGTGAATGGAAGACATTGAAACAAATAGAATGTCAGCTTCATCTATGGCAGGCTGCTAAATTTCCCGTCTTAAAAATTGGCCTTTATCACTTCACACATTGCTGATAGCAGGATAAACTGCTAAGGATCTTAGGCAAGTTAATTCATAATGTATATCAATGGTCATAAAAACATTTAAATGCTGTAGCCTCATAATCACACTGATTATTAAGGTATAATCTAAAACATGGTCAAAAATGTAAGCCTGAACATTATTTGAATTAGAAACAGTTTAACTGTTTTTAACTATCAAGTAGATTATGTACTTACTCAACAGAGTACTATAGATGTTAAAATTATAGTTTGAAAGATTATGTAACCATTTGAGAAAATGTATATAACATATTTTAAAACGTACATAGGATATGACACAATAAATGTATAATAGCTACAACCATGAAAAATTTTAGAAGCATGGGGGAAATGGAAAGAGATATACTAAAATAGCACCCTTGTTTTGGGGTACTGCTGCTGCTGCTGCTAAGTCGCTTCAGTCGTGTCCGACTCTGTGCGACCCCACAGACGGCACCCCACCAGGCTCCCCCGTCCCTGGGATTCTCCAGGCAAGAACACTGGAGTGGGTTGCCATTTCCTTCTCCAATGCATGAAAGTGAAAAGTGAAAGTGAAGTCGCTCAGTCGTGTCCGACTCCTAGCGACCCCGTGGACTGCAGCCCACCAGGCTCCCCCGTCCCTGGGACTCTCCAGGCAAGAGCGCTGGAGCGGGCGCCACTGGGGTACTAGGTTTATGTAATTTCATTACAGGGAAAACTAAGGGGAAACCCAGCAAAACCGTAACAGTACAAAGAGAAAAGATTTACTGCCGTCAATGTGCTCTCTCCTGTCCCTTTTGTGTCCCGTGTTCAAATTTATATTGACTGAGACGATCTTGGTTATTAACATTCTTCTGAAGAGCCTGTATATGGAGCCCAGCTTTAGACTCTTAGTCTATTTTTCTATTTTCTATTTTTTAAAGGCAGTCACAAAGACCACCCAGACACCCAGCTGCCCTCTCCTGTCACTGGTTTTCAAGTCAATTAAGTGTATGACATTCACTTTGATTTCATTGAATTCCGTTTCTTACTCTTTTCCTCATTAGCAACTTCAACATTTCTTACTTTCAGAGCATCAGGTAAAAAGTAGTGCAAGAAAAGTATCCAAAAGAGGCAGTTTTACAGGAGTAACTCAAAATGTTTAGTTAGTCCTGTTACTAATATCAAAATGTTAAAGACTGGGTGGACCTGCGTTGCAAAGGTTAAGCAGAGAAAGGCATGGTCTGAACTTCCTGCATCTCCTGTTACTAGCAGGGCAGTCTTGACTGGATTATGTACTCTCTATAAGCCTAAATCACCTGTAAAAGGAGGACAAAGATAGTATATCATAAAGGTTTGAGAATGAATTCCAACCCAGATTTAACCATGTGCTGCACACTCAGTCAAGCAGTGTGACGAGCCATGGATAGGAACGGAGGTGGGGTCTTGTCTGTGTGGCCCTGGTGAATTACTTCAGCTCTCCATGCCTTGATCTCAGCAACAATAACGGCCCTTTTAAGTTGGCCAGATACGATGGAAGTGGTGACTCCTCCCACTTAGCATTCATTCCACTAAAACCGGCTCAACAGCAGTAAAGTAGCTGCAGCGTAAGCAGAACACCCTTCTGGGTCTCCGGGACTGATGTGCGATTCAACACTTCCTGATGCGTACACCACGCGGATGAAACTTCTGGGTGCACCTGCCTCCGTGTTGGTGTAAATAACAGAACTAGATGGACGGTGGGACCCCAGACAGAGAAGCTCGAAAGTGCTCAGTCGTGGGCCATTCCTGTCGTTCTCGACAACGTCTAGCTTCTTTGACCCTGACTTTCCTGAAACTTTAAACGAAGCTAATAGAATGTGACTTACAGTGTTACATTCAAAAAGATGATGAACACAGAAAATCCAACATGGCATTGAGGAATCTTCACTCCCCTTCCAAAGGGAGTAACTCCAACATGTTCAGCTGCTCAGTCATGTAAATGCTGTTCCAAGAGGCCATGAAATGTGCCCAAGCTCAATCCCAAGTTCATCCTGCTTTCTCGCTTGGCCACGTGACATAGAACGTGCTATGTCACTGCTCTGACCTTTACTTTGTTCATTTATAAAATGCGGTCATGAGTTGCAACTCACTCCCCTGTATGTGCACACAAAGCCTTGCCTAATGCCCCCAACTATTATTAAGTGCCCTACGAGAGGAGCTACCCTGAGTCTGAGGCCAGGGGCGGTGGCCGGGAGGAGCAAGCCCATGCCCGAGGCCAGGGGCGGCGGCCGGGAGGTCCAACTCCACGTCCGAGGAGCTGTGGCTGCGCGGGCGAAGGAGGGCCTAGAGGAGCTATCCCACGTTGAAGGTCAGGAAGGGCAGCAGTGAGGAGATACACCCATCCAAGGTAAGGAGCAGTGGCTGCGCTTTGCTGGAGCAGCCGTGAAGAGATACCCCACGCCCAAGGTAAGAGAAACCCAAGAAAGACGGTAGGTGTTGCAAGAGGGCATCAGAGGGCAGACACACTGAAACCATACTCACAGAAAACTAGTCAGTCTAATCACACTAGGACCACAGCCTTGTCTAACTCAAAGAAACTAAGCCATGCCCATGGGGCAACCCAAGACCGACGGGTCATGGTGGAGAGATCTGACAGAATGTGGTCCACTGGAGAAGGGAATGGCAAACCACTTCAGTATTCTTGCCTTGAGAACCCCATGAACAGTATGAAAAGGCAAAATGATAGGATACTGAAAGAGGAACTCCCAACTCTGGGAGTTGGTGATGGACAGGGAGGCCTGGCGTGCTGCGATTCACGGGGTCGCAAAGAGTCGGACATGACTGAGTGACTGAACTGAACTAAACTGAACTGTTATCAAATCATACTGGAACCACCAGCTATCATTGTTAGGTCAAAATTCACTATATATTGATTCATAGAGTTCCTAGTCATTTCTATCAATATTTCTACATTTCTACAAATTATAACCAACCACACTGACATGGCAATTGGCTGGCTTTATTCTTCCACAGAAAAATCTTTATTTGGCTGGAGGGTCAATACCTACAAAAATACTATTCAATAGCTTTTGGAAACAAATCTTTACAAAACTAGCTCGAAGGGACATGATTTTTCCTTGTGTTCTATTATTATCCTAAACAAAGGATTTGGGCTCCACAATTTACACCGTTCACCAAGAACAGGGCTCTGAAATACTGGATGTAATTTTGCTACCTAAGAGCAAACATCAACACTTGCAAAATGATACAGAACATCGGAAGTGAACATATTATCGAAATACACTGAAATTCCAAATCAGCTTGATTTGTTCTGAAAATCTGACCCAACTTCCTTCTCACCTTTCTCCAAAGGGACCACAGTCTCTCACTGCTGAAGCTGCCTGCCAAGCTTAAATATTTGAATATAGAATTCAAATCCCATCTTTCTCTCTTGACAAACTAGAGTTGCTGCTCTTCCCTTGATAAACTTAATAAGATATGTAAAAAGGCCATGTAATCTGCCAATTTCTGATCATGAGATGTTGCTGAAACCCTGAGCTCTCAACAGTCTTAATTAAAACATGAATAGTGATCGCTAAAGGAAAATACATTTCATTCAAACTGTGAGGATGTCTTACAATGTTTTTGGCAAAGCCATAATGATTATGCTAGGGTGCAGAAAGTCACATGGCCCAGCTTCCTCTCCTGCAAAAGAAAATACTCAGTGGAGGTCCCATGTGATGACTTCACGCAGGAATGAACAGGATCTGTGATTCTCCCGTGTTCCAAAGAGATGCATGAGAGGAAAAGTCAGTGATGTTACTGGATGTTGTCTTTCAGGATAAGACAATAGATGAGGATATGCCCTTGCCACGTAGAGAATGAATTCTTAATTTAGAAGTAAAATATGTTCACTAAAAATAAAAGTCATCTTCCAACCACTGTCCTCCACGTCTGGCCACTTAGGGTCATGATACTGTCCTTTTATTGTATTACAGGAGATACAAATGTGCATCACTAAACATAAACAAATGGATAAATAAACTTAAAAGCATAAAATTTAAAAAGCAAATGACCACCCATCCTACTTTACCCGCAGCGCCCTACTTCTTAGCGGAAAGCACAGCTGTTATACAAGACGTGTGACCAGGAGCCATCCCCTCTGGTTTCGAAGCCTGAACTGATACGTTCCTTAAATTTAACATAATCTTCCCTCGCCTGCTTCTCGTTCAGAGAATAGTAAGATGCATTCTTCTAATGACACTGACAGTCTTATTAGTCATCTCCTCAACTAATACGCCAGTGACTTTCTCCATTTGAACCTTTACAAGACAAAATGAAAATCTGCTAATTTCTAACTCCATATGCCCAGTGCCCAACTAAAGTCATGATTACAAATTCTCCAGAATGCATGACCTTAACCGGCAGAGAGTTGACCCATTCTCTGAGTTAATATTAGAGAAATTAGTCTAACAAAATGATCTTCATCTTTGAAAGACCCAGCTTCATCTATCTCTGAAAAAGAAACTTCAAAGTTAAACACCAGTAAAATGTCGAAACTGCTTCACACACTTTATCTTGTATCCATCTCTCTCAAATGGATTTCACTTCAGAAATTTATTTCTGTATGATAAAGAAGTTTCTCCGTCCCATGTGTAAAACTGTCAATCTCATTAAAAGGTAGTCCAGTAGCCTGGGGAAACGTACTTCTTTCTAAATCTTTAATCGATCTCGAAACATCTGCCCGTCAGCATATCTCCCGGAACTCCATTTATGCTATAAATGTTCTCCGGAAATTCATAGTTGCCCAGGGAAAGTGACAGTTTTGAAGAAAAATCAAATTTTCTCCTCTCCTTGCGTGGGCTGCCTGATGGCCAGGTGCCCCGTCCAGGATTAAAATGGAATCAAATCCACAGACAAAAGCACCTTCCTTCCCTCTGGCTACAAGTTACAATCAGAATTCTCCTCTTATAATGGTGTAAACAGGTGGAAATGGCAACCCACTCCACTATTCTTGCCTGGAAAATCCTATGGACAGAGGAGCCTGGCAAGCTACAGTCCATGGGGTCGCAAGAGTCCGACATGACTTAGCGACTAAACCACCACCAGAACTGTAATCAGGCCTTTCCGGCAGTAAAAGATAAAGCAATATGCATACAATTCTTGCCTACTGTTTATTTGGAGCTTCTTCCTTTCCAAGAAAACCGTGGTTGGTACTAACAATGCACAGAGTCCAAATGCAGGGTGACAAGCCAGTGGCAGCATCTTCCTAATTCATTCATTAGATGAGTCTGCTGAAGAGACTGGCATTTTAACAACATAAGAAATGAAACAAGCCACCAAACTTCCATTTTATGAAAAGTGAACTGAAGAACCGTTTTGGTGTTGAGAACACCCGGTGAGACACAGGCAGAAACAGTGGGCCAGCAAGTCAAGCCACACACACCCTTGCCAAGGTCTCGGCTCCCTTTTTGGAAGACGGGGCTGCAGGTTTGCGATTGCAAATTGAGTTTCCTAGCAGGAAGCAGGCTCTAAGGAGACGTGCATCCAGAAATCTCCCGGGAGGGCTCTGGAAGCCACATCAGGTGCGGGCCAGCTGTGATGTTCTGTGCACTGTGCCCCATGGAGACCCCACCCCGGGAGCTGGCCGCCTGCACAGCTGTCCCAAGCGGGGGCAGTCACTGGGGCCAGGACACGCCCGGGAAAGGGGCCTGGCGTCGGGCATGCAGCTTTTCGGCATCAGGACAGGGCTGGGCCGCGAGCTGTCGACAGCACTCTCAGCACTTCCAGAGGGCTCGAGAGGCTCCATCCTGAAGAGACGGTGGAGATCGGGAAGGCGCAATGCAGTGCCAACACGACGGTTCAGCCCAACCCAAGGCAGCCTTCCCACGGCTGGCCAATGGACGCTGAAATGTCAAGCCCAGCGAGGAAAATAACCCCAGACGATGGTGGAGAAAGAATTAGGGCCCTGCGCAGGCATCTCACTGGAATGTTGAAGGAGACGTGGATAAGATCATGAAGTGTCCGGCCCCTGCCCAGAAAGACTCTCACCAATATGGCAGAATGATACAGTTAAGAGCTTGGAGGAATTCTTCAATTCACTCAGTCATTCATTCGACAAATACTTATTGAACTCTAAGAAAAAAAGCAGGAAGCAAGACAAGAATAAGCTGTACCCATGTGTGGCTCACAGACTAATGAGGGGAAAAGCCACCACAACAACACATTCAATCACATATTTTTTTTAAGGTAACACATTCTTAACATTAATGTTTTTCAATTTTTAAAAGTTGTGTGTTTACTCATTCATCTTTGGGTGCACGGGATCTTGGGTGTGACACACAGGCTTTCCCCGGTTGCGGTGAGCGGGGCCCCTCCCCAGCTGTGGTGCTCGGGCCTCTCTCTGCGGGGGCCCCTGCTGTTGCGGGCGCGGGCTTGGAGCTCAGGTTCCGTAGTTGTGGCGCACGGGCTCAGCTGCCCACAGCACGTGGGGTCTCAGTTCCTGGAAGAAGGACGGAACCTGTGTCCCCTGCACGGGCATGTGGATTCTTAATCACTGGACCACCAGGGAAGTTCTCAATCACGGATTTTAAAGCAGCCACGAGCGCCATGAAGAAACTGGCGCAGTGCTAACCCACGGAATTCTCAAAACGGTGGAACTGTTCTATCCTCAGGGTAGGAACCAACAAAACCGTCACCACTGAGCATTTGAAAGTGGCTAGCATCATTAAGGAACTGAATACTTTGAATTTTATTGGATCTTAATTAATTTAAATGTCTACTTCTGCTTTATTGACTATGCCAAAGCCTTTGACTGTGAGGATCACTACAAACTGTGGGAAATTCTTCAAGAGACGGGAATACCAGATCACCTGACCTGCCTCCTAAGAAATGTGTATGCAGGTCAAGAAGCAACAGTGAGAATTGGACATGGAATAACAGACTGGTTCCAAATCAGGAAAGGAGTACATCAAGGCTGTATACTGTCACCCTGCTTATTTAGCTTACATGTAGAGTACATCGTGCAAAATGCCATGATGGATGAAGCACAAGCTGGGATCAAGATTGCCAGGAGAAATATCAATAACCTCAGATATGCAGATGACACCACCCTTATGGCACCACCCTTAAAGGGAAGAAGAACTAAAGAGCCTCTTGATGAAAGTGAAAGAGGAGAGTGAAAAAGTTGGTTTAAAACCAACATTCAGAAAACTAAGATCTGGTCCCATCACTCATGGCAAATAGATGGGGAAACAATGGAAACAATAAGAGACTTTATTTTGGGGGCTCCCAAATCACTGCAGATGGTGACTGCAGCCATGAAATTAAAAGACACCTATGGCTGATTCATGTTGAGGTTTAACAGAAGACAGCAAAATTCTGTAGAGCAATTATTCTTCAATAAAAAATAAATTAATTAAACACACACACACACACAAATAAATACGCTTGCTCCTTGGAAGAAAAGCTATGACCAACCTAGATAGCATATTAAAAAGCAGAGACATTACTTTGTCAACAAAGGTACCTACGGTCAAAACTATGGTTTTTCCTGTGGTCATGTATGGATGTGAGAGCTGGACCATAAAGAAGGCTGAGCACCAAAGAATTGATGTTTTTGAACTGTGGTGTTGGAGAAGACTCTTGAGAGACCCTTGGACTGCAAGGAGATCCAACCAGTCAATCCCAAAGGAAATCAACCCAGACTATTCATTGGAAGGACTGATGCTGAAGCTGAAACTCCAATACTCTGGCCACCTGATATGAAGAGCTGATTATTGGAAAAGACTATGATGCTGGGAAAGATTGAGGGCAGAAGGAGAAGGGGACGACAGAGGATGAGATGGTTGGATGGCATCGCTGACTCGATGGACATGAGTTTGAGCAAGCTCTGGGAGTTGGAGATGGACAGGGAAGCCTGGCATGCTGCAGTCCATGGGGTCGCAAAGAGTTAGACACGACTGAGTGACTGAACTGAACTAAAAAATACATGTGCCAACTGGCTTTTTCCACCATTTAGATGTGGGATGGTGTTTGGAAAAGCATCTCCAGATTAGCAATATCCCAGCTGAGAGTTTCAGGATGAGAAAGAAGTATAGAAGATAAAAGCAAGTGGAAGAATTTTCTAATCAATGAAAAAGCATGCATAAAGGCAATAACAGAGGATGGAGAGCTTGGCCAGTGGAGAAACTCGAGTGGGCAGGTTTCGTTGAGCACCAAGGGGGATGTGAACTTATTTGAGCACGGGTTTGGGTGGGATGAGTTATGGCCGGATACAGATTACAGAGTGTCTTCAGGACACTGCAGAATATGTATGGGTAAGGAGAAGGCGTTAGAGAGTTTTAAAGTACAGATAGGATAGGATTGGATTGGATTACGAGGTAATGTTTGCTGCAAGCAGAATAAATTTGGAGAGTTGGGGACCAAACGAAGGAACATCCTTGCAGGAGAACATCCTTTTGAAGCTGAACACACACAGAGTTAAACACACCTCAAGGGAGGACTGGCAAAAACAAATGATTCTGAGCACTCTCAGGGGAAGTACACCTGCTACACCCTCTTTGAAGGAAAATTAGACGAATTTACCAAAATTCTAAATGAACATAATTTTGTAAGAACAGCTTCCGTTCTAGAATTTATCTTAGAAACAGAGCATCGTATACGCCCGTAAGTGTATGCACAGGATGTTTACTGCTTCACTGTTTAATTAGCAACAATTAGAAATTACATTAAGATGTCCACTATTAGTGCGAGCTAATTAAAGAAATGGAGCCAAATAAGTAAATATTGATAAAGTGAAAGCAAATATTGATAAAGTGAAAGCGCAAGTCGCTCAGTCGCGTCCGACCTTTGCCACCCCATGGACTATACAGTCCAGGGAATTCTCTAGGCCAGAATACTGGAGTGGGCAGCCTTCCCCTTCTCCGGGGGGTCTTCCTAAGCCAGGAGTCGGACTGGGGTCTCCTGCACTGCAGGTGGATTCTTTACCAGCTGAGCTACCATGGAAGCCCAAGTGAATATTGGAAATCCATAAAAATTTCAGAAAAGTGCTCCAACATAAGTTGAAAGAACAAAGATAGAATAACAGGACTAAATAACATGAACCCAAGCATGCAAAGCAAATTACACACACACAGAAACACAGGCATTTTTATATATGCCTACACAAATAAATATCTCCATACAGATACACAAGAATCCGCACAGAATTGCCTGGAAATGGAGACAAGTCTGGAGTAGGAGAGAACTTTCCTCTTCATTTGATCGTTTTTTGCTTTTTTAATTTTTTAACCATGTACATATAGTGTAAAATACTAGTAAATTAAAAGAATTGATACAGGCAAAAGTCATTTTTTGTTGTAGGTAAAGAGGACCTATTTCTTTCTTTCTTTTTCTTTTTTTTGGTCAGAAATTCAACATTGTGACTCCAAAGTAAATCATAAATCTAGAAAGTTTTCCAGTCATCTGTTCTGGTTCTGGGGTCGGACACAGCTCAGAGCAGCACAGGGCCATCCCAAGTTTTCTCTGCTCTTTTCCACTCAGGAGGCCGACAGCAGGGCACTTGTGGAGGCCAAGCCGGGACTAGGCGGGAGGCGGAGTGTGCTCGGGCAGGCTCTGCACATCCACGGCCACACCTCTGGCTCCGAGGCGGCCGGGGGAGGCAGGCAGGTCAGACCTTGGCACCTCCATCTTTGCTGCAGCGGAAGCCGGCGTGAGAGAAGTTCAGCGACACGCGCTGGTCACAGCAGATGGCCAGCAGCAGGACGGGGGAACCAGGCCGCTCTTATCCAGCCGGCTCGCCCGTCTCCACGCTTGTCCTGCGCTGAGGACTGCAGCGTGCATGCTGCAGCAGGGCTGCCTGCAAACACCACTCGAAGAATGTTACGGGACTCCTGGGGTTTCCTGGGATTCCTGAGTATGCGTCCTCAGGAGAGGCTAGGCTTCCTGTCCGTTTCATAACTGAATATGCAAAATGTTATTTCAGGGTTTTACTCATTGACTTTAATGCTCATTGAGCACCGACTGCGGGCCAAGACATCATTCTATTATCCCTCCTCCCACCCGGACCCGCTTAAAGACTGAGCGAGTTGATAAAAATATTGATTGGGAATATTAGTTACTATATCCGTTTGATTCAATAAACATAACTTTTTCCCACTATATGTTGATCAAATTTTCAGCTTTATCATTTCAACTTTAGAATAAAAACAATTTCAAAAAAGAAAAATAAAGTGGGAAGAACCAGTCTACCCCACTTCAAGACATAGTATAGCTACACATGTAGACACATGTTGACACGTCAAGGCACAGCAGAGACACGCAGAGCAGTGGAATAAAACAGAGGACTAGGGACAGATGACGTGAATAAGCTCCGTGGAGAACAGACAGCGTTTCAGCAAATGGTCCTGGAGCAACTGGACATCCATAGGCAGAAAACGAACCTTCACATCAAATGCACACCGTATATAAAATTTGACTCGAAATGGACCACAGTCTTAAATGTAAAAGGTAAAACTGTAAAATATTTAGGGGGAAAAAGTAGGAAAAAATAGTTGGGATCTTGGGCTGGGCAAAGGATTAGTATGAAAAGGAAAAAAAATGATAAATTGGAATTCATCAACTTAAAAACGTCTGCCCTGTGCTAGACCTTGTTAAAAGGATAAGAATGATAAGCTACATAGTAAGAGAAAATATTTGCAAACCACATGTCTGAAAAGGATTAATATCAAGAATATACAAAGAACTCTCAAAACTCAACAGTTAAAAAACAATCCAAATAGAAAATGGGCAAAAGACATGAATAGGCATTTTCCCAAAATGTACGTATAGCTGACAAGCTGGAACATGAAAAGTGCTCAGCGTCACAAGGAGGGCCAGCATCACACGTAGAACGTCTACGCCGAGACTCACACCAAAAGCTGGGCAACCCCAAATGCTGCAAGGATGCAGACTGGTCACTCCTGTGATGCTGCTGTGAATGTAAAATGTGAAAAACAGCTTGGTGGTTTCCTATAAAAATAGACATGCAACTACAAATACACACAGCAATTGTACTCCTAGGGCGTTTTCCTAGAGGTATGAACATTTACATTCTCACAAAAACCCTAGCCCTGATATTTACATCAACCTATTCATAAGAGCCTAAAATGGAAAACACCCCCCAGATATCCCTCACTATTTGAACAGCTAAACAAGCTATCGCACATCCATACCCTGGACTACAGCTTAGCAGTAAAAAGGGAAAAGGAATAGCTTCCAATCTCATCATTTCATGGCAAATAGATGGGGAAACAATGGAATCAGTGACAGACTTTATTTTCTTGGGTTCCAAAATCACTGCAGGTGGTGACTGCAGCCATGAAATTATAAGATGCTTACTCCTTGGAAGAAAAACTATGACAAATCTAGACAATGTACTAAAAAGCAGAGACATTACTTTGTCGACAAAGGTCCCTGTAGTGAAAGCTATGGTTTTTCCAGTCATCCACGTATGGATGTGACAGCTGGACCATAAAGAAGGCGAACCACCAAAGAATTGTGCTTTTAAACTGTGGTGTTGAGAAGACTCTTGAGAGCCCCTTGGGCAGCAAGGAGATCAAACCAGTCAATCCTAAAGGAAATCAACCCTGAATATTCATTGGAAGGACTGATGTTGAAACGGAAGCTCCAATACGTTAGCCACTTGATGCAAAGAGCCAGTCAGAAAAAGCCCTAATGCTGGGAAAGATTGAAGGCGGGAGGAGAAGGGGATGACAGAGGATGAGACGGTTGTATGGACTCATGTAAGTGGACATGAGTCTGGGTAAGCTCCAGGAGACGGTGAAGGACAGGCAAGCCTGGCGTGCTGCAGTCCATGGGTTCGAAGAGAGCCGAACACGACTGAGCGACTGAACAACAACCACCATCCATACCCACAGAACCCATGACAACCACCACAATTCTAGAGAATTATACTGAGTCAAAAAAAAAAATCCAAAACATCCCATACTGCATGGTTCCATTTCTATAATATTTTTGAAATGATGAATGATAAAAGAAATGGAAAACAGATTCTCGTTGTCAGGGCTTCAGGGCTGTGGGGCGGGGGTGGGGGAGATGCAGGGGCAGCCACAAAAGACAATGGGGAGGACGGTG
>NW_011494715.1:9021613-9029633 GCF_000754665.1 Bison bison bison | reverse complement strand
GGGAGGACGGTGCTGTGGACGGACGCGCTGTCCCTTGATGGTATACCAGCATCCTGCCTGTGATACTGGGGACTCGAAAAGCATCACCACTGGGACAGCCTGGGGAGGGGCATGGCTGCCTCTCTGTGTCATTTCTTACGCCTCTTGTGAACCTACGATTATGTAAAAGCTAAAATTTTAACTCTTTTAAGCTGCACCTTGTTTAACTGCGGCACACAGGATCTCGGTCTTCACGGCAGCACGCGGGATCTCTAGCTGCGGCCTGGGAACACGTCTCTGGGGCGCGTGGGGTTCCCTGACCAGGGGTGGAGCCTGGGCCCTGCCGTGGGAGCGTGGAGTCTGAGCCACTGGACCACCAATAAAGTCCCTAAAATTCTAATTTAAAAAAATGAGACGGTGGTTCCTCACTGTTTTGCAAATCTGCAGGTGGGAGGTGAGCGGTTTGGGGACACACAAGTCTAGATTTCTCTAAGAATCCCACAAAAGCTATGAAGCATCACCTGAGGAAATCATGTGCACCCTACCCATAACACAGCACACACAGCTAACACTTATATTCTCTGAGACCCAGGGCACCAACAGAGACTTAGAATACTCATAAAATAAACACAGCCTGCCGACTGCTCGGAAAAACCTCATCCAAAATGCAGGCATCTGCATTCTAGAAAGAAGCTATTTTAACTTCCACATTCACATATGTCTGCGGCATTTCTAAACTATTAGCTTCATTTTGAACTTCACAGAAACAGGGTGTTTGCAGAATGGAGGCAGACTAATCTCTTCCTGGCTTAGAATCCCTGAAGATTTGATTTCCACCCGATCAGAATCAAATTCCTACAGTAACAGGAAAATCAAATTTCCCCTCCCTCGTTTCATAAAAATGAAACAAGGAAAGACCTGAAGATGCCCTTTCACTTCAATATTTGACCTGTTGCTCAAACGAATTCTTCCTCAACTAGAGTGAATATATTAATCTCATGTTAATAACACCAGCCCCAGAATAGAGTGTCAATTCCCCACGGATGTTGACCACATCTGTCTTATTTAGAGTAGTGTTCCCTAAGCTTCTTAACACGAGTATTCACTCCATAAACATCTGATGCGTGTTAAAATAAATGAAAGCAAATACCCTGAATGAAAACAGAATTCTTAAAATACCAAAGATAATGATCCACAAAATTGCTTAAAAAATAAATCTTTCTAGTCATCTCGTGAATATTATTAAAAAATACATTGGCAGATGTGGGGGAAATGATCACGTCCATAATTTGGTTTATGTCTACACACAAAAGCACTAAATTGGCCATTCTTTGCTTAAATCAGTTTTGGGGCTGATGATTAAAGGCTGTGACTTTATGCATAATTAATCACACCATCCACAAGGACGATCAAATAAAGATGGCTAAAATACCAGCTGGAAAGAACTTCTGACATGACACCAGTGAAGCAGATTCCGATGGGGCTAAAATACCAAGTATTCTTGTGTTTGTGCACGCGTGCACGCTCAGTTGCGTCTGACTCTTTGCAACCCCCTGGACTGTAGCCCACCAGGCTCCTCTGTCCATGGGATTTCCCAGCAAGAACACTGGAGTGGGTCACCATTTCCTTCTCCAGGGGATCTTTCCGACCCAGGGATGGAACCTGGGTCTCCTGCACTGCAGGCAGGTTCTTTACCACTAATGCCACCGGGGAAGCGCAACAGTCTTAGGTGAGTGTCTGACCGTAAATTTCACTCCAGGAAGTCAGCCGCCAAGTCTCTTTTCCTTGAGGAAGGAAAAGGGTGCTTCATGCATCTTACTGAAAGATTACACGTGCTTGTGTGCACACGTGTGTACACACACTCGTGTACTGATGGCAGGACTTCCCTGGTGGCTCAGTGGTAAAGACTTTGCCCACCAGAGCAGGAGACACGGGTCTTATTTCTCGGTCAGGAAGACCCCCTGGAGGAGGACATGGCAACCCACTCCAGCATTCCTGCCTGGAGAATCCCATGGACAGAGGAGCCTAGGGGGCTAGGAGTCTAGGGGGTCGCAAAAGAGTCAGACACGACTGAGTGACCGTACTGATGGCATGTGGTTAATTTATTCCATTCCTACGATTTCAGTGTTAGTAAGGAATATAACTTAACACACAGATTCCTGATCATCTCTGCAACCTAAAACCCTAAGTGAAAAATGAAACGTCTCTGGCAGGCTGGGTCAAGCGAAACTGAGAAACGAAAGGGGTGAGAAAATATTTCCACCTGAAATTTGGCCATTAATTAACCAACTTTTCAAATCTACTCTGCCAGCCCCCCTTCTCCCAAAAAAAAGATCCTCAAATTAACAGAGTGTTGCTCTTGTCTGATGAGTTTGCTCAAACCAAACTTGCACACGGATGAGTTTCTCTGTCCTGACACTTCTGCCATGTACCTAACGATCAGGAAAAATTCTACGGTGGCCAATACCTCTGGCCATGACCTAGCATCAGTGGTTG
This sequence comes from Bison bison bison, assembly GCF_000754665.1. Classification (NCBI taxonomy): domain Eukaryota; kingdom Metazoa; phylum Chordata; class Mammalia; order Artiodactyla; family Bovidae; genus Bison; species Bison bison. The sequence goes on along the minus strand of NW_011494715.1, from coordinate 9,027,158 downwards.
TTCAGTGACTACTTCACAGATGTTACATCTGTTTTCCTAACTAAAGAGCGAGTTCTCTGAGGAGGACAGCTATCGCAGTAGAAGAGGTATAACACCACCACGTAAGCACCATTATCCTCTAACAGCGCCGGTGGTAAGAGGAAGAGTGGTAAAAACACTGGTAGGGTTTGCTCTGTGTCAGGCGTTGTGTTAAGCCTTTCATGAGGATCTTCTATTAGGCGGATATTATGAGCCTCCCTATTTTTACAGGAGACTGAGACTTCTTAACATTAAATATCTCACCAACACTCACATAACCAGCCGCTGAATTGGGATTTTAACAGTCTCATGTCAGAGCCCATGCTCTTAAACCAGGAGGCAGTGATGGATTCATTCATTCATTCAATACATCTTCATCAAGTGCTTCCCCATGCTGGAAACTGCTCCAGGCACTGGGGGGTCGGCTATAGTTGATGGATTCATTCATTCATTCAATAAATTTTCATCAAGTGCTCTCCATGCTGGAAATTGTTCCAGACACTGGGGTTCAGCTATAATTGATGGATTCATTCATTCATTCAATACATTTTCATCAAGTGTTCCTCCATTATGGAAACTGTTCCAGGCACTGGGGTTCAGCTATAACTGATGGTTTCATTCATTCATCCAATACATTTTTAAGTATTTCTTCATGCTGGCACTGTGGTCCAGCTATCATGATGCATTCATTCATCCATTCATTCACACAATAAACCTTCATCAAGTGCGTCTCTGTGCTGGAAACTGTTCCAGGCACTGGGGTTCAGCTATAATGAAAAGAGAGAAAAGTCCCAGCCCTCATGGAGCTCCACACGCTATCTGGGAGATACAGGCAATCAACAGGTAAAACCTACAGACAGATCAGCAGGTAAGTGGATGCTAAGTCTAGAGAGAGAAAATGGAAGGGATACAGGGCGAGAAGGAGGGCAGCGATAAAACAGGAGGGCTGGAAGTTTCGATGACAAGGCGGCACTTGCAGAAAGGCTGAAGGAGGTGAGGAGACGGCCAGGAGGAGAGAACCTGGTGGAACCGTATTCCAGGCGGAGGGAGGGGCAAGAGCAAACATTCTGCGTCAGCACAGGACCTGGGAGCTGGTGGTAAGGCCGTCACTCTGGATCGCAGGGAAAGGCTTTGGTGGTCTGAGCAGTGAGAGAGATAAATCAGGGGGCTTGGGCCAGGGCGGTAGTGGCAGATGGTATGAGAGGTCATTGGACTCTAGCTATACTTCTAAAACAAAGCTTACAGCGTCTCGTGATGGACTGGCCGTGGTGGTAAGAGATACGGGAAGGAGAGAGAATGGAGACTAAGCTTTGATCCTTTGCTGCTTGCTTGTTTGATTGCTTGACTGATTTTTACAGGGCAACTGAAATACCGGGACCTATAGTGGCTGAGATACAGGCTCCAGGAGAAGCCGGCTAGGATGAAAAAGTGGGTGGTTGGATATACTAAGCCTGAGCCTAGGAGCCGATCAGATGAAGATGTGGCTTGATGGGAGAAGAGGTCCTTCCTTGGTAGGTGAGCACAGAGATGCTGCTTAGAGGCAAGTGGGGTCTTCCCTGACGCAGCAGCTAACCCACCCACCCACCCAGGGACTTCCCTGGTGGTCCAGTGAGTAAGACTCCACACGCCCGATGCAGGGCACCTGATTCCTGATCAGGGAACTAGATCCCAAGGCTGCAACCAAGACTCAGCACAGCCAAATAGATACATAAATGCTAAAAAGTAAATAAAACCAAGTAATCAAGGGGAACTGCATGCAGATAAAGTAAACAGGTCTGAGACTCACCGGTGGACACGTCCTGACAATTACTGCCCGGGAATCCTCTCCATTGCAAGGGAAGAAACAGATGTTGCAGTTCAGTTGCTCAGTCGCGCCCGACTCTTTGCGACCCCATGGCCTGTAGCACACCAGCCTCCCCGTCTTTCATTATCTCCCAGAGTTTGCTCAAACTCAGGGCCACTGCTAATGATGTGCAAATCACCTGATTCACCACTCCTCTAAAAACACAGGTTTAATGCCTTTAGTGGATTTGCCGAAAAACTGTGGACAGACCCCTCCCCACCCCCCAAAGCAGTGCCATCGACGCTCCTGAACAAATGCAGCCCCAGGGCCCAACTGGACAGCTCCATGAACCAATGGAGTGAGGCTGGAGAATAAAGACGTGAAGATACGGAGGCTTCTTCTGAGTTAAAGGAGGTGAATTTCTAAGCTTTTGGATTGTTTATAGAAAAAAGCAAGACTACAAATATTTGACTGCTTAATCGCTTAAACTGCTTAGTATCTCAACTAAAGGTGACCACTTACTGAGGTCCATCTGAACAGGGATGGTCTTAGAATGACTCACGCCTTGTTGAAATGTATTATATTTGTGTGTGTGTGTGTGACTTGCATACTGTGTTTTTGTGGGGATAACTACAAGTGTGTGTGAGGGCAGGGCTTCCCAGGTGGCGCTAGGGGTAAAGAACCTGCCTCCCAATGCAGGAGACATAAGAGACGCAGGTTCAATCCCTGAGTTGGGAAGATCCCCTGGAGGCAACCCGCTCCAGTATTCTTGCCTGGAGAATCCCATGGACAAAGGAGCCTGACAGGATACGGTCCACAGCGTTGCAGAGTCAGACACAACTCAAGAGACTCGGCACACACGCAAGTGAGGACAAGGAACTCACTAATAATCAAACCTGTGAATGTGACATAAGCCCCTGGAGACGGCACCAATGTTTGCAGAGCGTGTTTTCTTGGTCCCTCGTGAGAAATAAATCAGTATTAAATAACAACAACAACAAAATCACAGATCACTTAATGGATTTGTGAAAACTGCATCCAATGAAAGCTGCGTAAATATATATGCCTTTGGACGCTTCTAGATCGAAAGATAAGGAAATCACTAATTCCTACATCCTTCCACCAACCCCAACTCATCTCTAATTATACCAAAGAAACGATGCAATCAGAACCAAGGCTGTATGCTTTCAGTGCATTTTCATAGACATCATCTTATCCAAAGTTCACAGCATCGTTAAACACTGTTCAATGTACAGATAAGAAAACTGAGGCCAAGAGAAGTCAAGGGTCACAAAGCTAACAAGTAACAGAAGGAGAATTTGTCTCTTTTCTTCTTTTTCCAAATCTGCAGGGGCATTCCTAGGTACGACAGCTGCTCACCATTAAGTGCTGTTTTCTTGTTTAATTATAAACTCTCCTAAACATGGTTCTAACCCTCAGACACTTGTCTGGATTCCATTAATAAAGCCACCGTGTCATACTGGTTCTTCAAGAGGCTTATGATTCGCAAAGTCAGGCGTTTACTTTCAGTTCAATCCATGTTCAACTTGCACGACCTGAGCACCTGCAGTGCACTAACGTGAAGTCCTACCACTCTCTGAGACTTGCACACACTGCCTGCTGTTCCAAGCCAGCTTCTGCCTCGATCAACTCCACTAACATTTCTTTCTTTAGACTGAAGGTCCCTATGCCATTTTCCCAATGTATTCTTCTTGATGCCTCCATTAAAGCTTTAGCTTGCAGTGGTTCCGACAGCCTCCTCAGCTTCTAATGATAAATTATACTATTTAGAACACTTTTTAAAATTAACTGCTGATAAAACCAAACTGAACAAATAAAACTAGATTTTGATTATTTTTGACCTTTTCTCTCCATGAACAATAACTGTCATTCAATAAATATTCCAAAATCCATTTGAGTATTAACACAGACACAATGAATAAATCCTAAGAAAGTACACTTCTGTTGGCATCCAAAATACTATAAAATATAAAGTAAATGCAAAGTAAACTACTTTTCCTTTCCTGACACACACGTGGGACTACGCTGTGTCAGTAGTAATATTACAGAAAAAGTCTCAATTACTATAAACTAGGAAGTTACAGTAACTAGTTTTTCAAATAAATCACCATGTGTCAAAATTTGGTATAAACTGATCCTTATGAATAATTCCCATTTTGTACATTAATAATTCAAGTCCTCTTTCTATGGGAATGCTCTCTAGCACAGAATGGATGTCTCATCAATTTCCTCAACTGACATGATGGAGTAAATCTAAAATTAGAATGGTGTTTTCAAATGCTCCTTTTAACACTGTAACACTTGGCTGGCCCACAAGGTTATGAAAAATAAAAAGTTCCTATTATTTCTGACTCTTTGCATGAGAGTCATTAGGTTAAATACCCTAACAAAAGCTGTTCCTGTTGATCAGAATGTCTGCATAGCAGGGAAGAAAACCAAGGAAACTTACGGTTGATAGGGACTGGTTAGTTCTCTTACACTGCTCCCTAATTATGTATTTGTATATTCACAATTACACGACATAGTTGCTAAAAAATGGTAACCAGCAGGGAAAGAAAGGAAGAAAAGAAAGGAAAGAAAGAGAGGGAGAAAAGGGAGGAGGAAGGAAGAAAGAAAGCAAAGGACCAAAACACATCAGGTAAGAGCTGTTGATAGTTATGGATATTTGCCACCAGCAGGTCTTCCTGTCTAGCTGTTTAACACGGTGAAAATTTCAATTTCCAGTAAGATTATCTAGTGCATTAACAAGTCCAAAGATCCAATCAGAGAACAGTGCCAATGACATACATTTGTGGAGAAAGATGTTTAAGTTATCCCTGTGGCCATTACTGATATTACCATTATTCAGACATTAGCAAAGTAAACTTTTCTCCCCCCAACCCTCTCGCCCCAAAGTACACAATGAAAAAAGAAAAAAAAAAGGCAGCAACAGTACCCGACACAAAGCAAAGAGAAATGAGGCAGTCTGAAATTAAAAAAAAAAAAAAAAAATCATTCCAGTATCCTCTTCCTCCCTCAAGAATTCCTTAGCCATCACCACTCAAGCCCAAAGAGAAGCAGAGTAAGTTCTCTTTGAAGTTCGTCAATGAAGAGCAAAGGGGAGAAGGGCCACAGAGAGGGAGTTTTAAAGGAGGACCCATCCCTGTGCCAACACCTGTCCACACCAGTGCCCTCCGGCTCAGCCATCCTTCCTTTCAGCACATATTTAAAGAGAGAGCGCCAGCTCTGCGCCAGGTGTTCCGTTCCGCCTAACAGACAGCCTTCCAGGGGCATCCGGTGTGTACTCCAGCAACACATCCCCTGCCCAGGCTCAGGACGAGGACATCTACCCACGGCGCCTTCGCCAGCTCCTGGGCCGGGGCTGGGTCACCGTCCACGGCCCGGAGTTCCGAAAAAAGCCTTTCTCTTGGCAGAAGTGTCTCTCCGGGGTCGGGGGGTCACTGACCCGGCTCGCACCCGGAGCGGCCGCCGTTCCTCGCCCCCGCTGGAGTGAAGTTGGCGGCGGGTGGGGGCACCGGGGCACCCGGCAGGCTCGGCGCCCCCGCCCGGCTTCCTCGGCGCCGACTCCCATGGCTACCGAGAAATATTTATTTCCATTCGCTGGGCTCCAGGCTACCGAGGCGGACACGCGGCCACCGACGGAAAGCCAAGTCACCCGGGAGACAAAGACAGACCCGCGACACACCGAGAGCGGCTCCAGCGGCTGCCCGGGTGCGCTCCAGC
>NW_011494715.1:9014595-9020841 GCF_000754665.1 Bison bison bison | reverse complement strand
CTCCCCTCCACCCCTCTGGCGCCCCCCTGGCCCGATCCGGCCCTCCGACCCCTCCCCTCCCCGGGACCCCGAGTTGCCCTGCGCGCCCCCGCGCCTCGCCCACGCCCGCGGAGATCCCCAGCTCCTTTCGGATGGAGAGGGAATTTCACTTTCCCCAGCCGCGTCTCTCCCTCCTCTCCCTGCACCCCCAGCTCTTTCCGGAGGACGACTGGCTTTTGCCTCTGCTGTGCGCGTGCCTGGGGGCTGTTGTTGCCCTGGTTAGCCTTGACCTTGGCATAGGAGGGGAGGAATAGTGTCCTGGCTTAAGCTGCCTGCTTCCTCGGATTTCCCTGGCATCCTGGACCTAGCCTGCGGTGATATCATTTTCCACATTTTGCTTGTTTGAGCCTGTCTTTCCAGGCCGGTTGTGAGTTTCCCAGAGGTTGACCCTTGGCCTCATTAATACCTGTACCCGCCTAAGCCTGACCCAGAGCAGATGCTGAATAAATCCTTAGTGCCAGGTACCCTCTGAGCCCTTAGCCAGACTCATGCAGACTCTCATATACCCCACAGGTACCCTCCCTTATAAGGTTCGTGTTCATAGCCATTGCAGGATGCCACCTACAGAACAGGGCAAAAGGGGGACCCATTGCACATCCACCTGGCCCTGGCTGCACTGCCTTCCCGAAACCTGTTTGAGTGATCATGCCAATCATTGCTTGGAACAAGGCATTAGGCAATATGCTAATCCTGCTAAAGGAATAATGAACTACTATGGGCTACATTTTATAGAAACTGAAGCTCAGAGGAATTAAAGAGATTTGAATCAGATTCCACCAGAAGGGAGATGGATGTGCCACCAGTTCTGATGGTAAACACTGCCCTACATCCCTTCTCCTTGGAAGGAAAGTTATGACCAACCTAGACAGCATATTAAAAAGCAGAGACATCACTTTGCCAACAAAGGTCCCTATAGTCAAAGCTATGATCTTTCCAGTAGTCATGATGGATGTGAGAGTTGGGCCATAAAGAAGACTGAGCACCAAAGAACTGAAGCTTTTGAACTGTGGTGCTGGAGAAGACTCTTGAGAGTCCCTTTGGACTGAAAGGAGAGCAAACCAGTCAATCCTAAAGGAAATCAACCCTGAATATTGGAAGGACTGGTGCTGAAGCTCCAGTATTTTGGCCACCTGACGTGAAGACCTGACTCATTGGAAAAGCCCCTGATGCTGGCAAAGATTAAAAGCAAAAGGAGAAGTAGGCAGCAGAGGATGAGATGGTTGGATAGCATCACTGACTCAATAGCAAACTCCAGGAGGCTGTAGAGGACAGAGGAGCCTGGCATGCTGCAGTCCATGGGGTTATAAAGAGTCGGATATGACTTAGTGACTGAACAACAACATACCCCTTCTGAAGAGCAGATGTCAGGGGGAGGGAGGTTACTAGTTGATTTCCAAAAAATCTTTACAATCACTTGTACTGTCCACAGAGGCAAAGATGGAGTCAGAAATCTGACAGTGCTTGTACCCTGGAGGTGACTGAGTGAAGGCTGGGTGACTTTGCTCAGAGCTATTGAGGAAAAGATTCATTTATTTATTTAGTGGGTTCTTTGACCTGATGACATTCAAAGGTTTTCAACTCTAAGATTATAGGAATCTTTCTCCCTGGGAACACTGACTTTGAGCCATCTTGGTTTGATGGGTGTCAATTAAAGAAGAGAATTACCCTAGAATGTGTCACAGAGGAACTGAGACTAAATTGGGACCATCAAAAATCAAATCTTCTGACAAGGAGAACTCTCTTTGTTATACAGTAAACCATCAGCTCTGTCATCATGTTGTCATTCAATGAAAATGATGTTTTAAGTTTAAATCTCTCACCAAAAGAGGATGAAATAATTTAAAAAATCATTTGGAAACCTACTGCTGAAGAGAAAGTAGTAATTCGCAGAGAGGCACAATGTAAATAGTGCCTGTAGAGTTGCACGGTGCACAACTTGTATAAGTCAGACACACAGCCACACACAATTCGGTTTCACTAGAGATAAGTCTGATACAGAAATATCATTATTTCAATCCCTGCTTTTAACTCAATTTGAACACTTGGAACTTCATATGTACCCATTTTTGTTTGCTTCCAGAGCATGTAAATAAGCCTCTTCCGCTAGGGTCGCTGCTGTTACCTGAGGTACAACCACCAGCACAGGTGTGCAGCCTTGTACACTGCCTTCTTTCAAACACACTGATGGGTTTAGACATGGACACGTGACCTAAGTTGGCGCACTAAGACACACGTTACTTTTGATGGCTACTGGGCCAAAGGTCCATACTGTGTTTGGCTGAAATAGAGTCTAGATGGACAGAGCCCAGAAGCATTGGGAGCGGAGGCCACACAGAAGAAGCAGATCAAGAGGTTCAGAGAAGCAAACCAAATCCTGACAGTACCATTTGGAACCCCCCAATCTAGCACCCCAGGTTCAGTTCAATCACTCAGTTGAGTCCGACTCTTTGTGACCCACGGACTGCAGCATGCCAGGCTTCCCGTCCTTCACTAATCTCCCAGAGTTAGTGCCAATTCATGTCCATTATGTCCATTGAGTTGGTGATGCCATCCAACCATCTCATTCTCTCCCCGCCCCTTCTCCTCCTGCCTTAAATCCTCCCCAGCATCAGAGTCTGTTCCAGTGTGTCAACTCTTCACATCACATGGCCAAAGTATAGGAGCTTCAGCTTCAGCATCAGGATCATCCTTCCCACGAATATTCAGGGTTGATTTCCTTTAGGATGGACTGGTTTGATCTCCTTGCGGTCCAGGTAACCCACCCCACCCACCAGGAGCCTGCTGCTGCTGCTGCTGCTAAGTCGCTTCAATCGTGTCTGACTCTTTGTGACCCCATAGATGGCAGTCCACCAGGCTCCCCCGTCCCTGGGATTCTCCAGGCAAGAACACTGAGTGGGTTGCCATTTCCTTCTCCAATGTATGAAAGTGAAAAGTGAAAGTGAAGTCGCTTAGTCATGTCCGACTCTTTGTGACCCCATGGACTGCAGCCTACCGGGCTCCTCCGCCCATGGGATTTTCCAGGCAAGAGTACTGGAGTGGGGTGCCATTGCCTTCTTCAACCCAGGAGCCTACTATGTTATAAATACTTGTGAAGCTGTTGTTACAATTAGAGCCCAAAATGCAATGACTTAGATTGGGTAAAAGTTTGACTTATCTCTCATGGAACAAAACAGGTGGGCAGATAGGTAGCTCAATCCCAGAAGGTCATCCAGGGACTCAGGCAGGTGGGTCAGCTGTGGACATGGTTCCCATCCTTGAGTCTAGTTAACTGCCACTTCCCAAGAAGAGAGACGAGAGCATGGACGGAAAACATCCTCAAATAAAAATTTCATCCAGATATTTCAAACCTCTTTCTCTTACGTTCCACTGAGGATCCATTGTCATATGACCACATCTGTCTCCAAGGAGAATGGGGAATATAGTCTCTGTTCCGACATGGCTTTAATTCTGAAAGAACAAAATTGAATTGGTGTTGCCTGCGTCAGTTGGCATTTTCTACCTCACCAGAGCCACTCTTGGGCTGTTTAATTGCACAAAATAAAAAAATCGCCTTTTTGCTCAAACCAGTCAGACTGAGGTATTCTGTCATTTGCAATCAAAGGAGTCCTGCTTATGGCCCCACAGTACAATTTGAAGCCTCAAGAATCTCAACTTAATTGTATACAGACACACCTAGAAGGCATAGATTACTTGAGAAAATTCCCAACATTTTTGTGGCATTTTCTAGAAAGCTGTCGACAAAGGGGAAGGTGACCTCAGGTCCAAACTGGTCTAATCGCTGTCCCTTGGGAATCACTTCTGTCTGGAGAAGGAAACGGCAACCCACTCCAGTACTCGTGCCTAGAAAATCCCATGGATGGAGGAGCCTGGTAGGCTACACTCCATGGGGTCGAGAAAGAGTCGGACATGACTGAGCGACTTCACTTCACTGTTCTGTCTCAACATGAGTGATTCTGCAGGAGCCAGTCTCACCCATCCTGGGCTGGACACCTGATCGAGTCTGGCCAATCAGCACACACCACCCATGACACGGGGATTGGCACAGAGATGGGCACGTGACCCAGAAGAGCCAATCAAAACCTTCACTGAGATGCACAGCTACGTGGCCATATTGTTTCCAAAATGGAAGCCCAGTCAAGAATAAAGTTAAGAAAGGAGAAAGCAGGAAGAGACAGAGCTAGAGATGGAATCATTCCTCATGCCAGAACGATACCTCTTCTGCGTCTTGCTGACAAGATCTACTTTTCTTTGTTCTGTTTTGTTTATTTGAGCCCATTGGGTTTGGGATATAAACAGTATGCTTCCGAGGGCCTGGACTAGGGTGAAGTGAATGGGACACTGTGCAAAATTTAAGGAAGCACTTGCTCTCTGGGGTACCAAGTGCTGAATCTCCATTTCCAAGACCCTGAGGGTGAATGCTTCCTTAAACCACCCCTTCTAGGAGCTTCTTGCCTCCTCAGTCCCAACCCTGATACTACCACCTTTCTAAGCTCACTTCAGTTCAATTGCTCAGTCGTGTCCGACTCTTTGCCACCACATGAATCACAGCACACCAGGCCACCCTGTCCATCATCAACTCCCGGAGTTTACCCAAACTCATGTCCATCGAGTCGGCGATGCCATCCAGCCATCTCATCCTCTGTCGTCCCCTTCTCCTCCTGCCCTCAATCCCTCCCAGCATCAGTCTTTTCCAATGAGTCAACTCTTCCAATGAAGTGGCCAAAGTACTGGAGTTTCAGCTTCAGCATCATTCCTTCCAATGAACACCCAGGACTGATCTGCTTTAGGATGGACTGGTTGGATCTTCTTGCAGTCCAAGGGACTCTCAAGAGTCTTCTCCAACACCATAGTTCAAAAGCATCAATTCTTTGGCGCTCAGCTTTCTTCACACTCCAACTCTCACATCCATACATGACCACTGGAAAAACCATAGCCTTGACTAGATGGACCTTTATTGGCAAAGTAATGTCTCTGGTTTTGAATATGCTATCTAGGTTGCTCATAACTTTCCTTCCAAGGAGTCTTTTAATTTCTCGGCTGCAGTCATCATCTGCAGTGATTTTGGAGCCCAAGAAAATTAAGTCTGACACTGTTTCCACTGTTTCCCCATCTATTTCCCATGAAGTGATGGGACCAGATGCCATGATCTTCGTTTTCTGAATGTTGAGCTTTAAGCCAACTTTTTCACTCTCCTCTTTCACTTTCATCAAGAGGCTTTTTAGTTCTTCTTCACTTTCTGCCATAAGGGTGGTGTCATCTGCATATCTGAGATTATTGATATTTCTCCCAGTAATCTTGATTCCAGCTTGTGCTTCTTCCAGCCCAGCATTTCTCATGATGTACTCTGCATATAAGTTAAATAAGCAGGGTGACAATATACAGCCTTGACATACTCCTTTTCCAGTTTGGAACCAGTCTGTTGTTCCATGTCCAGTTCTAACTGTTGCTTCCTGACCTGCATACAAATTTCTCAAGAGGCAGATCAGGTGGTCTGGTATTCCCATCTCTTTCAGAATTTTCCACAGTTTCTTGTGATCCACACAGTCAAAGGCTTTGGCATAGTCAATAAAGCAGAAATAGAGGTTTTTCTGGAACTCTTCCTTTTTCCATGATCCAGCGGATGTTGGCAATTTGATCTCTGGTTCCTCTGGCTTTTCTAAAACCAGCTTGAACATCTGGAAGTTGACGGTTGACGTACTGCTGAAGCCTGGCTTGGAGAATTTTGAGCATTACTTTACTAGCGTGTGAGATGAATGTAATTGTGCGGTAGTTTGAGCATTCTTTGGCATTGCCTTTCTTTGGGATTGGAATGAAAACTGACCTTTTCCAGTCCTGTGGCCACTGCTGAGTTTTCCAAATTTGCTGGCATATTGAGTGCAGCACTTTCATGGCATCATCTTTCAGGATTTGGAATAGCTCAACTGGAATTCCATCACCTCCACTAGCTTTGTTGATAGTGTACTTTCTAAGGCCCACTTGACTTCACATTCCAGGATGTCTGGCTCTAGGTCAGTGATCACACCATTGTGATTATCTGGGTCATGAAGATCTTTTTTGTACAGTTCTTCTGTGTATTCTTGCCATCTCTTCTTAATATCTTCTGCTTCTGTTGGGTCCCTACCATTTCTGTCCTATTGAGCCCATCTTTGCATGAATGTTCCCTTGGCATCTCTAATTTTCTTTAAGAGATCTCTAGTCTTTCCCATT
>NW_011494715.1:8994868-9014495 GCF_000754665.1 Bison bison bison | reverse complement strand
GTCTTTCCCATTCTATTGTTTTCCTCTATTTCTTTTCACTGATCACTGAGGAAGGCTTTCTTATCTCTCCTTGCTATTCTTTGGAATTCTGCATTCAGATGCTTATATCTTTCCTTTTCTCCTTTGCTTTTCACTTCTCTTCTTTTCATAGCTATTTGTAAGGCCTCCCCAGACAGCCATTTTGCTTTGTTGCATTTTTCTTGGGGATGGTCTTGATCCCTGTCTCCTGTACAGTGTCACGAACTTCAGTCCATAGTTCATCAGGTACTCTATCTATCAGATCTAGGCCCTTAAATCTATTTCTCATTTCCACTGTATAATCATAAGGGGTTTGATTTAGGTCATATCTGAATGGTCTAGTGGTTTTCCCTACTTTCTTCAATTTAAGTCTGAATTTGGCAATACGGAGTTTATGATCTGAGCCACAGTAAACTCCTGGTCTTGTTTTTGCTGACTGTATAGAGCTTCTCCATCTTTGGCTGCAAAGAATATAATCAATCTGATTTCGGTGTTGACCATCTTTTGATGTCCATGTGTAGAGTCTTCTCTTGCGTTCTCTAAGCTCAGGCTGCTATAACAAAATATGTAGACCAGGTGGCTTCCACAGCAGAGTTTTCTCTCTCACATTTTTAGAGGCTGGGAAGTCCAGGATGAAGTGCCTGCAGACCCCTCTTCCTGGCTTGCAGACAGCAGCCTTCTTGCTAGGTGCTCACATGCCAGAGAGGGAGACAGGGCTCTGGTCTCTCTTTCTCTTCTCCTAAAAGCACTAATCTTATTCACAAGGGGTCCATGGTCATAATCTCATCTAAGTCTAATCATCTCCCAAAGGTCCAAAGATCACCACACTGGGGAGAGGAGAGGAACTCAGCTTGTGAATTTTGAAGGGACACATTCAGTCCACAACACTGTCCTTATTAAAAGCATAATAATTAAAATGAAAGGAGTGTCCATTTGAAATGGAACACATGTAACAGTACTCTTCTACTTGGACATCTGGCTATAAAACAAAATCCTGTCACACACTGAAATAGAACGTTATAGCCACAGCTGCACAAAGGCAGGAATTAACCCAAAGGCCTTTGTGACTCCATGGACTGTAGCCCACCAGGCTCTTCTGTCCATGGGATTCTCCAGACAAGAGTACTGGAGTGGGTAGCCAGTCCATTCTCCAGGGGATCTTCCCCATGCAGGGATTGAACCCAGGTCTCCTGCATTGTAGGCAGATTCTTTACCATCTGAGCCACCAGGAAAGCCCAAAAGCTGCCCACTTCAATACATTCAGAGCAGAGATCCACTCTCACTCAAACACGAACACCTCATGCCTTGCTCTCTGCATCCCGTTCAACCAATTATTGTTATTATTTCTATGATTATTAAGTTCTTCTGAACAGAAAGTCCAGAGGTTTCTGCAGTCTGCCAGAGCAGGTGCCCAAGTTCATCAAAGGTCGTTTTCTCACTGGGTGCCACCAAGCACCAGGGCAGAGGCTGAAATGGCACGTGTCCAAAATCTTTACCAAAAATAACTTGAGCTTTGGCCCCATGGGCTGCTGCTCTCAGTGGGACTGTCACAGAAACACGTGCAGCCTTGGCCCCGCGAGGCGAGGCCACGCCAACGAGGAGGATAGGGCTGCAGATTGGCCACCTGGGAATCTCAGTCAGTCCTCATTACCCTTTGCTTATTGAGAAGTGCTTCCTCCAAGCCTGAGTGAAATTTCCAGGAGGCCCCTGGCCCCTTTGACTACTAATGTGTCATAAAGAGTTCAGCTGAGCCTAGCAACCACAGAACACCAACACCTCTCAGCGCAGGGTGTATCCGCCAGTCCGGTCAGGCCTGAGAGCGCGCTGGGGTTGGGAGCGGGATCTTCACTGACTTTCTGAGCTGCCTCCTCCTCCAGGTAATAACTGCAGGCTTCGGAGACCTCCAGGGTTGGAGAGACTGCAACACAGAGAAGCTCTGCCTGCCCCAAGGTTTGCCTGGGGCCAGATGCCTTCAGGGCTCCAGGCATTTAAGGCTGCTGGTTCTGTCTCTGAGTGTTTGCAAGTTCACTAGAGATGCACGTGCCGAGAGCTCAGGGTCGATCCCTTTCTTAGTCGGGCTACTCTTTCCCCCCCACACCCCCAGGCCCCAGGCCCCAGGGCTCCAGGCTTCGGCGGATCCCCTGTGTCCTCCTGATGGCTCTGTGCCCCACGTGTGCACGGCGGCCTGAGGGAAAGCTCACGCACTACTGAGTGCTCTGCTCACCCCAGGGCAACCTCGGCGCTCATCACGGTCCCGCGCTCAAGGCCACGGGTCAGCCACAGACCTCTGCCTTCAGACTCGGGCTGCCCGCGTGTCTGCCACACTCACAGGGACCCGCATCTCAGCCCGCTGAGCGAATCTCTTGAAAACAGCTCCCTTGCTATGACGTAAGGACAAGCCTCCCCGCCTGCCCTGTGGGGAGAGGACAGCTGTCTGCAGGGCTGCTGCCTCCTTGAATTTCTTTATCCACAAAGTCCTCTTTAGGCTGGAGGAGCGTTATCGACTAGTGCAAGCAAAGTGTTCCGGACTACTTCGCCCAGCTCAGCTGCCTGATTTTCCCATCTTCCACGGCGGTCGGGGTCTCAGGCCTGGTCCTAGCATCATGAAATTGTCGCGTAATCGTACACCTATGGGTGTGTTTTGTTACCGTCTTGTGCGCTCACTGGACCATCATTTTTTGGTCACTCTTGTTTGTCACTTCTGCGCAGACAGCCTCGCACCTTGGCTTCGGAATGTTTTCTAAACAGGCCCCCCACCCCAGCCTTCCCCTGCACTTTAGAGGCTTCCTCCAAAACTGAGTCAACAGGAAAGGTGCCGTTTTATCATTCTGTTACAAATCCATATCAAGCATCCGAACGGATGTAGACGGGACCCTTTCTGATTTGTTCATTCGACACGTATCATATGAGCCAGGCTTCCTCGGCTCTGGGGTGTTGGTGGAGCAGACATGAAGAGACCAGACTCTGCCCTCACGGACGTGACGGTCCAGTGGGAGCACAGGCGTTACTAAAATCCCCCACGAGCCGATGGAAAAGTCCCTGGTTCTGGGAAAGATGGAAGGCCAAAGTGGAAGCGGGCGGCAGAGGGTGAGATGGTTGGAGGGCATCACCGACTTCATGGACACGAGTTTGAGCAAACTCTGGGAGATAGTGATGGACAGGGAGGCCTGGCGTGCTGCAGTCCATGGGGTCGCAAAGAGTCAGACATGACTTAGAGACTGAACGACAAAGGCAAAGAGACAGGACCTGATCCCTTTGGAAGGCGAGGAATGGAGAGACTGGAAGGCTGAAATGGGAAGAAGACAATATTACTCGGGTGGGAGGAGAGGACGGGGGAAGAAGGCCAGGTGCCAGTGCCCCAGACAGGGGAGCGGTGGCCCATTCAGAGCAGAGAGGTCACGGAGACGATGCGGGAGAGGAGAGGGCGGCGGGCGCCAGGCAGAGAGGAGAGGGCTGCTCACGCGCTGGTGCGGTCCTGTGTTCTGTTTTAAAGGTATATACACACACACATACATATATACACACACTCACACACCACACGCGTGCTAGAATATATCTATACTAAAATATAAGCAGGGCTTATCTGTGGCCAAAGTGAAGTACTGAGGCTGTGAACTCTCTCCTGTGCGTGTTTTTTAAAATAAATTCCAGATACAATTAGGATAAAGAGTGACCCTCTCTCTGCAGGGGAGGACCTCACATGTTAAGTTTTTAACCAAGGACACCAAAGCTAACATAAACCTCCAGTCAACTTATCTGTGATGCACATTTTGGAGTCTGGTGATCCTTAACCTTCTCCAAGATACTCGCGTTTCTTTTCTGATGAGAAGAGGCCTCCTTTTTGTAGGTCAGCACAAAGTCAACTCAGGAAAATCTAGGCCAGCACGTGAGAAAGAGACCCATGAGAAGGAACCAGGTGACAAAGGCATTTGGCATTTATAGAGCCCTCTTTCCAAAATAAAGTGTGTTTCAGTGGTTGTTGCAAGATTAGAAGCCAATATTCCAGAGGTCTCCTCTAGGCCCCCACCCCCCTGTTCACTGAGTGACTTTGGGCAAGGTTTTAATGTCTCCTGCCTTATAACCTGATCTGGAAAACAGAGATAAATGGGACCAGCCTTACTGGTACAGTTTGTCGAAGTCCCTGGATAAAACGTGCAGAGAGGACAAGCTCCTGTTCAAAGCGCTCTGCCAGCGTTAATTAATCCTCACAGCACCCCCAAGGCCTGCAGTATTAGCCACGTTTCACAGCTGAAGGATCTGAAGCAGAAAGAATAAATGGCTTGTCCAGGGACACTGATGGAGCCTGCTTGAGAACCGGGATGAGCCATTGAACAGCGCTGACATCCAGAGAAGCCACGTTTTAAGACATCACTCATAAGATGTAGCTAAATTGAGTCTGGTATGTTTTTCTTTTGAAAACAGGGTTTCCGTGTCGATGAATTATAAGGCAGCAAAAACCAGATGCATTTACAATAAGGTATGATAGACAGATCCATTTGCAGTCCTAGGAACTCCTTTCTTAGACAGATGACTAGAATTAGCTGCACGCATCAATTGCACTTTTATCTCATTGGCCAGAGTTTAGCCACGTGACCCTCGACTTCACAAAGAGAAGGGACCGTAGGGAAAGGCATGTTTTATCCAAGGCAGGCAGGAGCCAGGCCAAGGCGGCGGTCTTTGGCAAAGGCAGGAAGACTGCCTGGGCGGGGCCTGGAGCAGAGAAGCCCTAGAGGACGGAGCCACCAGTTAGAAACTTACTGGGACAACCAGTCTTCCTGTCACCCCAATCTTGGTGTGCTTTTTTTTATGAGAACTTTTTAAACTTGTTTTTATTTATTTGGCTGCACCAGGTCTTGGTTGCAGCTCGCGGGCTCTTCAGTCTTTATTCCCGTGTGGTTCAAACGCAGTTGCAGCATGTGGGATCCAGTTCGCCAGCCAAGGACAGAACCCGGGTCCCCTGCTTTGGGAGCTTGGAGTCTTCCCCACTGGACTACCAGGGAAGCTCCTGCCGCCTCAGTCTTCACATGGCTGAAACCAAATTCACGGTCTTTCAACCTCGTTCCCCTCCAGTATTTCCAAAGCATGTCACTCAGCATGTTTTTAGCTGAAAATAGCATAAAGCTCAGCCACCAGAATCTCAGATCAAAGGCATTACTGCTGCAGTTGATGAAATTTAAGATGCCATTAATTTTAAGGGACACTACCACTTTATGCCCTAGTAAGGGAGGAAAATTTCTCTCAACTTAACTTTTCATGCCAATGGCCAAGCATAAGAAATTTTCATAGTTTCACTGAGGTATAGTTGACATTCAGCTATAAAGCACATATATAATAAAGCATAAAATTTCTTAAGTTCTGACAAATGTGTACACCCTGTGAAATTATCACAACCCTGAATACTCACTGAAAGGACTGATGCTGAAGCTGAAGCTCCAATACTTTGGTCACCTGATATGAAGAGCTGACTCACTGGAAAAGACCCTGATGCTGGGAAAGACTGAAAGCGGGAGGAGAAGGGGACAACAGAGGATGAGATGGTTGGATGGCATCGTTGACTCAGTGGACATGAGTTTGAGCAAGCTCCGGGAGATAGCAAAGGACAGGGAAGCCTGGTGTGCTGCGATCCATGGGGTCACAAAGAGTCGGACATGACCGAGCAACTGAACAGCAACAGTGAACAATCAGGATAATGGACATGCCTGCCATCCCTCAAAGCTTCTCACGCTGTCTCAGGCCCCCAGGCCGCAGTGGTCATCACTTTGCAACACATAAATATACCAAATTAGCATCTGTGTATCTTAAGCTTACACTATGTTAGGTGTCAATTATATCTCAATAAATCTGGGGGGAAATGTATTTTTATATACCTGTTTGACTACAGCCTACTTTTTCCTTCTCCTTCTGTGGAGACTTGTACAGTTTGATACACTTAGATCTAATCATTAAACTACTGAATCGTATTCCATCATATAATAATAATACATTTTATTTCTCTTTTTCCACTGCTGGGCACTTAAATTATTTCTATTTTATCCCTTCACAAGCAACAGACGTTAAATTGTTATCCCTGAAATATGAAATAAGATCATCACAGTAATATCTTTCTAAAAAAAAAAAATCTAAAAATCACTGACAGCCATTGACGCTCAACATCAGAATTCCTAAAGAATATAGATGCTTGTGGGCTCTTTTTAATGAAATCAAATGCTCAGTAGACTTTCTAAGGAGCCAGAGCAAAAAAAAAAAGTTGGTTTTGCAGAAGTTCTGCAGTGAGAATAAAAGCTAAACTAATATATTTTAAATATTTCTTTGATTTCCCTTGGCTTCAAAAGTAAAGTCTCACATCAGTCCATTTAAATAATTGCAAACATGTAACTATGAATGATGGGAGCAAGAAGACGTAGGACCCTGCACTGGTATTTCAGCTTGGAGAAAGATAACAGTTGGTCTTCCTTTTGAAGTGGCTTCCACAAAACCATGTTCCATTTGCATATAGAATAAAATCCGCTGGCTTACAAGGTCAGGCATGGCCCCTGGCCCTCACGTCCTTCTTGCCATGGCTCAACCCCCACCGTCCACCAAGACCTTCTTCCGGTTCCCAAAATACGCCAGACTCGATGCCTGCATCTTAGCGCCTGCTTGCTGCTCTCTGCCACACTCTTCCTTCAGATTTTCACACGGCTGACTCTTTCTAATCACCGATTTCTCAGCTTGTGTCACCTCCTCTGGGAAGCCTTCCTTGATATCTGAGTCCAAATTAGCTCCCTTCTTCCAACCAAGACACTTTCCCTTGGGACCTTCCCCTCCCCTCCCCAAAACTCATGGCACAAATTGAAGTTATCTTGTTTCACGATGTACTAACATGTCCCTGTCTGTCCTCCATCCCCCATTAGACTGAGCCCAAGTCAGGATCTTTCTGACTTGTCCACTGCGGGCCTCAGTGCCTCATGCAACACCCAGCATTGAATGAATGAATGAAATGCAGGCTGTTATTTGATATTACGTGTGTCTTGAGATGTTCAACAAACAATGGAAAATCAAAATAACATTTGCATTGTGGTCTCCTGTGTACCTTCCTCCAGGGCAAACCATTTGTAGTAGCTGCGTTGCTTTACATGAATGTTAAACATGAATGGACAGTGAGACCCATTCGGAAAGGCACTGTTCACTACAGTAAGAACTCTGCAAAACACAGGCAACAAATGTCGCCTTTGGCGTTGACAGATTTGGTCTGAATTTCCACCCTCACCCTTACTCTGCTTCTGAGCCAGTGGTTCCCCATGGGGTTGATTTTGTCACCCAGGAGATATTTTCTAGAGACATCGTGGCTCTCACAACTGTTGGGGGTGGGGAGCCACTTGCCTTTAGTACGTAGAGACCAAGGATGCTACAGAACAGCCTGCGATGCACAGGACAGCCTCACAACAAACAATTATCCAGCCCCAAAGGCCAAGAGCATGGAACACGGGAAACTCGAAACAAATTATTTAATCTCTCCTGTAGCTGTTTTCTCAGATGTAAATTGGCAACAAACAGCATCAACCCTCAAGCCAGGCAGGATCCTGCCTTGGGGCCTTTGCACGTCCTCTGGCTACAGCGCTCTACAGTGTAGAGATTAGGGGGAAAAGGTGGGGGCTTGAAGTTACCACAAACACACATTGTCTTATTGTGAACATCACACATTAACAGCTCATTACTTGTTTCTGTTTATTTTTATACTTATTTATTAGGACACATGACTTCTTTTGTGGCAGTGTTTCTTCTTATCTTTGAATCCTTAGCTCCTAATAGAAGGTCTAGCAGATACCTTAATAAACATGGTCTGAATTATTTAAATATTGAATTATCTAAAACATCTACTCGATCTCCCTTTGACCCGCTCTCTCAAGATTGGTTTGCCGCTCCTATCGATGGTGTCCCCTCTGTTTACATTTCTCTTTATTACTCTTATTCCTTATCTTGCTCGTCCCTTAAGTCCAGGGCTGAATTGTGTGGCACAGAAATCAATGGTCTGGACCCTTGCCTGTCTCTGTCCCCCTCTCCTGCCTCCCTCTGTCTGGCTCACGGCCTTCCTGCTCTCTCCTGACCAGCCGAGCAGGATCCTGCCTCTGGGCCTTTGCACGTCCTCTGGCTCCAGTGCTCCTCTTTTCCTGGATATCGGCATGAGATCTCAGTGCCCATTTTTCCGATTAGGATGGGCTTGAGCGCTGTCCCCACGTGCTCACTTTCTATCCACGTTTTATATTCTCTGCAGTGTTTGTTCGTGTCTTTTGCCCAAATTTTCACTGTAG
This sequence comes from Bison bison bison, assembly GCF_000754665.1. Taxonomy (NCBI): domain Eukaryota; kingdom Metazoa; phylum Chordata; class Mammalia; order Artiodactyla; family Bovidae; genus Bison; species Bison bison. The sequence continues at coordinate 9,006,186 of NW_011494715.1, read as the reverse complement.
GAATTTTTTTGTTAATGTATTCCAGACAACAGATTTTTGTCAGTGTGTTATAAAAGGGGTCTGGGGTTGTCTTTTCTTTTTCTTTATGGGGTTTTTTTAATAAACAAGTTTAAATTTTCATTGGAGTCAGATTATGGGTCATTTTTTTTTCATTTTTGTGTCTTAAGAAATCCTTCAGGATCCTAACGTCAAACACAGTCGCTATTTTCTTCCACAAGTGTTAAAGTTTTGCTTTTCACAGTTAAGTCTTGAATTCATCACGAATGATCATTTTATTGGGAGAGAGGGGTGCCGTGGAAGATCGAAATCCAGTTCACTCTCTTCTGCGTGGAAACCGCTGTAGTAGCCCCGTCCTCCATCAGCATCATCTCGTCTGTCGGAGGTCTAATTTCCCCACCTGGGTCAGAGGCTGGGTACTGGACAGCACCCCCTGCACCCTCGGCTCACGGCCTCAAGAACTAGCATCTCTTCGAGCCCTAAACCCAGACCCATACACTCATTCATCCTGAATTCTTCTTCCTCCTACATTCTCTTGCCTCAAGAGTTTTTGATTTATGTTCTTAGATGGTCTTTGATTTTATGCATAAAGATACATGACCATATGGAGAAGAAAATGGCAACCCACTCCAGTGTTCTTGCCTGGAGAATCCCATGGACAGAGGAGCCTGGCAGGTTCCAGTCCACGGGGTCACGAGACTCGGACACGACCGAGCGCAGCACAAGGCCTCGGTTAGTGCACAGCTAAATGTGTCTTTGCCTCAGATAGCTTAATCCATTTTCATTTTCAACATTTATTGTTGTGTTTGATCTTCTTAATTTCTGTTGTCTGATTTTACGCTCATTTTATTATTCATCTTTCCTCCTCCTGTCTATACAAGCTATAGACAAAGCTTTGTAATTTTTAATAAGGCTGATGTTTACAAAAATATTGTTGATACCTGATACCATCTACATCAACACAACTTACTGTCTGCTTTAACATGACTCTATTAAGCTAGAAGGAAATGGCAACCCACTCCATTGTTCTTGCCTGGAGAATCCCAGGGACGGGAGAGCCTGGTGGGCTGCCGTCTATGGGGTCGCACAGAGTCGGACACGACTGAAGCGACTTAGCAGCATTAAGCCAGAAAATTCTTGCCCGGAAAAATGAAGTTGCAAACCTTTATTGTTTCTTTCAGGAGCTTGCTGAAAATCCATGTATCTGAACACTAGACTATTCACCTTGTTCTCTTCAGTACGAGGAACAGAAGTCGTTTCTTCCTATTAAACAACCCAAGTGGATTCGCCAAATTATTGTGTATTTATTAGAGCTCCGCTTCAAAATCTTCACTTCTCTGCATCCATCAATCTTCAACTATTATACCGCACGCTTTGCAAAATCCTATTCAGGTCCCTGCACTGAAAGATATACCTTAAATCAGATCAAAAAACCCTCAAGGTCTCTCCCACGTTGGCCCTTTCCTTCTAGAAATGCTACCGAGACTCTCCCTGTGTTCAGCACTGAAGTGAACCATGAGTTCGCCTTTGTCTGATCTGTAGGTGATTTTGATGGTCTCTCTGGGGAGTCAGCTGTCAACACTATCTTATTTTTATTCCCTCAGCAGTTAGTTTTATAATTTTATGCATGTATTTTTCATTTCTATGTCAAAAAATTTTTGAAGTCTAACTTCCTCTAGAAGACAAAGATGCCAGCAATTTTTATTTTCCTGAGACCTGACCCCCTTTCCTGTTTTTTTTTTCAATAATAAGATATGATATGGAAATATAATGACAAATGTGATGATTTTACATTATATTGCTCTCTCAATAATTATTTTTGATATTTGTATTAGACTATATAAATACATAAACATCCATGATGGAAATTTGAGTACATTTTGTTTTATATCAGCTCCATTCTACCCATTCTATTACATAGCATCTACATAATGTGAGATTTTCAATCCATAGATCTATTATTCATTTTTTGCACCTTTTAAAAATTATTTTTGAAATTTAATGTTACTATCACATTTAAACTCTATTATTAAATTGCATCTCTCTTGATCACTGACAGTTTAAAAAAACTGTCATTTTCCTTCTCTGGAATTCTGTGATTCATTATTTTGGGCAGAGGGAGGGTGTCTTTGATTTTATTTTCAGCAAGAGGACCTACATTTTCCTGCCATCAGAATGACCTCATGAGTTTAAATGCAAATCAGACAAAGGCCACGTGAGGAATACAGAATTCTACTGGATATCATTCTTAACACCTCCTCAATTATACGAATTTGAGAATATTTATTTTAAATAAAACAAATAAAATATTTATTTTAAAAATGAGCTAATTGAACGGGCAAGTCTTTATGCTGAGTTGGTGGTTGTTGTTAAGTATCTCTGTCGTATCTGACTCTTTGTGACTCCATGGACTGCAGCACTTCCCTGTCCATCACTATCTCCTAAAGCTTGCTCAGATTCATGTCCATTGAGTTGGTGATGCCATCCAACCATCTGTCATCCACTTCTCCTGCCTTCAATCTTTCCTAGCATCAGGGCCTTTCCCAAAGAGTGAGCTCTTTGCAAAGAGGCCAAAGTATTGAAGCTTCAGCTTCAGCATCACTCCTTCCAATGAATATTCAGGACTGATTTCTTTTAGGACTGACTGGTTGGATCTCCTTGCAGTCCAAGGGACTCTCAAGAGTCTTCTCCAGCACCACAGTTTAAAAGCATCAGTTCTTCAGTGCTCAGCCTTCTTTTATGGTCCAACTCTCACAGCTATACATGACTACTGAAAAAATCATACCTTTGACCATACAGACCTTTATTGGCAAAGTGATATCTCTGTTGCTGTCTAGGCTTGTCATAGCTTTCCTTTTTGCAGCCCCATGGACTTTAGCCTGTCAGTCTCCTCTGTCCATGAAATTTTCCAGGCAAAAATACTGGAGTGGGTTGCCATGGCCTTCTCCAGGGCATCTTCCAGGCCCAGGAACAAGCTCACATCTCTTGTGTCTCCTACATTGGCAGGTGGGTTCTTACCACTGGCACCGCCTGGGAAGCCCAGGAAACAGACACCTGCTGTTCAGTCGCTCATTAGTGTCAGACTCTGCGACCCCATGGACTGCAACACACCAGGCTTCCCTGTATGAATTAGCAAATATGTATAACCTGAACTTGAGAAATCAGGCAATCACATCCTGGAATTATGGAGACACGACAAGTAGACTATAAAATAGATCTCAATGAGTTCCAGCAGAACAGTCACTAAAAACCCAGGTAGCTTTTTGAATGTAACCTCTGTTCATGAATTCTACTGCTAAGTCACTTCAGTCGTGTCTGACTCTGTGCGACCTCATAGACGGCAGCCCACCAGGCTCCCCCATCCCTGGGATTCTCCAGGCAAGAGCACTGGAGTGGGGTGCCATTGCCTTCTCCAATGCATGAAAGTGAAAAGTAAAAGTGAAGTCGCTCAGTCGTGTCTGACTCTAGCGACCCCGTGGACTGCAGCCCACCAGGCTCCTCCGTCCATGGGATTTTCCAGGCAAGAGTACTGGAGTGGGGTGCCATTGCCTTCTCTGCTATTCATGAATAAAGCCAGTTAATTGAAAGTTTAATTATATTACTTAAATATGAACATAATAAACTTTAAAATTAAGTATAAGAATTTTGAGAGTAACAAACTCATAGCATTAACATTCTTTTCTGTAAATACTGAATCTGTACACACTTTCAGTTCAGTTCAGTTCAGTTGCTCAGTCGTGTCCGACTCTTTGCGACCCCATGAATTTCAGCACGCAAGGCCTCCCTGTCCATCACCAACTCCCGGAGTCCACCCAGACTCACGTCCATCGAGTCAGTGATGCCGTCCAGCCATCTCATCCTCTGTCGTCCCCTTCTCCTCCTGCCCCCAATCCCTCCCAGCATCAGAGTCTTTTCCAATGAGTCAATTCTTCCCATGAGGTGGCCAAAGTACTGGAGTTTCAGCTTTGGCATCAGTCCTTCCAAAGAAATCCGAGGGCTGATCTCCTTCAGAATGGACTGGTTGGATCTCCTTGCAGTCCAAGGGACTCTCAAGAGTCTTCTCCAACACCACACTTCAAAAGCATCAATTCTTCGGTGCTCAGCTTTCTTCACAGTCCAATTCTCACATCCATACATGACCACAGGAAAAACCATAGCCTTGACTAGAGGGACCCACACTTTATAAATATGCATTTGAAACAATTCAAGAAAAAAAAAACTTCAAATTTTTGTAAGTGTAAACATTAGTAAATGAAAAAGGCTTGATAATTATTCTAGAGGGTTGTTTTCATTAATTCAGTCTCTTCAGGGTACTTAGAGAGAGCAAATAGATTAATTTTCTAAAAGCTGTTTAAAATATTTGAGATGTTCAAGCTTGGGAAGGCCCAATATTTGTCAAAGATCCATTAGAAGTAGTTGCTAATAATATCTGCAGGATTTAAAATTAAAATAATAGATTATAGTGTGATATGCTTCAAGACTAAGCTAGAGTTAGTTTTCCTTTCACAACTTTAATAAGTTGAATACTTATTTTTTAAAAATAAAATACTTCTGGACTTCCCTGGTGGTCCAGTGGTTAAGAATCCACCTGTCAATGAGGGGACATGGGTTCTATCCCTGGTCTGGGAAGACCCCACGTGCTGCAGGGCAGTTAAGCCTGTGCACCGTAACTAAAGCCCACCCTAGAGCCACGCTCCGCAGCCAGACGCGTCACTTCGACAAGAAGCCCAAGCAGCCAAAAACAAATAAATCAATACAGGTTTCCTCAAGAAATGAACCATTTTAAATAAATAAATAAAACTACTTCTGAGTAGTATTTTCTATATGTACATACATCCCTTGAGGGCACCAAAGAATCCTTGGATAAATATATCCTTCCTTTCACGTTGCTCATCAAGCATTTAATCATTAAACATAGATTTATTAAATGCTTCTTATTGTCTGTGTAATGGGCAAAACACTGGGGATACAGTGAGAAATGAGGAAGGCTTACTAGCAATACGTTCAAACGGACACACATAATTTTGGGTTCTTGTCATTTTTTAAGAGCAAAATGTCTACCCAGGGTTCCATTAGACGGCTGCTTCCTTTGGGCTTCCTATAGGTGGCGCAGTGGTACAGAATCCACCTGCCAATACAGGAGACGCGGATTCCATCCCTGGGTCGGGAAGAAACCCTGAAAAGAGAAATGGCAACCACCCCAGTACTCTTGCCTGGGAAATCTCATGGACAGAGGAGTCTGGCGGGCTACAGTCCATGGGGTCTCAAGTGTTGGACAAAACTTAGCGACTAAAACCAACTAGCCCAACAGTAAATACACCATGCATTCTCATTCCTCTTTTGATGCGAATTGGGCTTCCCTGGTGACTCAGCTGGTGAAGAATCCGCCTGCAATGCAGGAGACCTGGGTTGGGAAGATCCGCTGGAGAAGGGCACTGGCTACCCACTCCGGTATTCTGGCCTGGAGAATTTCATGGACAGAGGAGTCTGGTGGGCTACAGTCCATGGGGTTGCAAAGAGTCAGACACGACTGAGCGCCTTTCACTCACTCATGAGAACTTCAGAGTTCTTAAATTCACAATGGACAAGCTGAGTGGCAGCGTATTAGATCACATCTCAGCTCCTTCGACGCATCTTGTCCTGACGGCGTCTTGTGAATCCAGACGGAAGAGCACACGACACTGCTCACAAAAGAGAAGCAGCCACAACAGCAGAAGAAAACCGGAACTTCCTCCAGCTCTCTCGATGGAAAATAATATTGCAAAATCCTTGTCACAGGAACAGAATGATGTCAGTGATATCAAAAGATACGCCCACACACACACACACAAAAGTAAGGAATAGAGTACTGCAGAGGGTTGAATCCGTTCATTTTTTTTTTAACAGTATTATTTTTCTGGACTTTGTGACATGTGTGGGTTTTTTTAAATCAGCTTTAAAATCAATTGTGACTCATCATTTTTAATGGTTTATTAATTATTTCATGATTTCTTTGCTCATTCTAAGTATTTGCCCTATATCTAATGCTTTTCTCAGAATTTTTTATACATCTTTTTAAGAGGGCTAAAATCATTGTAAAAGCTTCAGACCTCAAAAACCAGGATCTGGGAAACGTCCCTCGTGGCCAGTGGCAGACTCCACCCTCCCAGTGCTGGGGGCCCAGGTTTGATCCCTGGTCGGGGAACTAGATCCCACAGGCTGCAGCGGAAGATCCTGCTAGCCACAGCTGAGACCTGGCACAGCCAAATAAATAAACAAATATCTTTTAAAAACCACCAGGATCTATCACTACTAGTGAACCAAGGAGCTGAAGTTCCTGGGTTCATGGGACTCAGACTGCAGTGGGAGTGCATTTGTCCGTTGCCCTCTAACAGTGGTAGTGATTGGCCTAGATTTCTGCTTTTTTAAATCTTTTTTTTTTTAACTCCTAAATCTGTAGGGAAAAAAATCATTTCATTTAATTCTGGGTTTATATTGTAGATGACTGGCATAATGGGAAACAGAAGATCACACGGCAAAGAGAGGTAGATTACCACGATGACACTGCACCACAGAGAGTGTTTCCGTGGAACCCAGCTCAGGCCCTACAGCACACCCTCTGTTATCAGAACCTAACTCCGCTCCTTGACTCTGAGCTGTTACGAGCTGTAGTTGTGATGATGGAGAGACAGGCAGAGTATGTCTTACCGGGAAGAGGTTCAAACTACCTTCACTCCCCTGCCCACTCCGCCCCCCGGTTTTGTCTCTGCTTGCAATTCATCTGAGCCTTCCTTTACTCGGTGCTATTCTGATTTTCTCTTTGAACCAGTTATAATAGCAGCCTGGGCCCCTCCTACGAGTACAATAAAGCCTGTAATGTGCATATTCATTTTGATATCTGTATATAAGTCATGATTTTACCTCTTCCTGAAAATTATCTTTCAGTAATGGTCAGGGCTGTCAAATTCCCTCTCTCCCAGAAGAGAAAGTTGCAGCCAGCCTGATTTTTGTCTCTTTATAGATTATATGGTTTTTCCCTCTAGATGCTTAAGTTATTCTCCTTTATCCTTGAAAATACGTGTCATCATAGATGAATGGTCTTAGTTTGTTTTGACATGGTGAATTAAAAAACAGCGTTGACAGCCTCCAAGTTAAGCCAAAAAATTTAAAAAACCATTCTGATTATCTTAACTATTTGTGAATTCTCTGGTTCAGTGAAATTTGTGGATGTTATTGAATATCACTGAAATGCAACAGACTTCTGATTTTTCACATTAAAAGCATTAAGCTATTTTAGAGTTAGACAAGACCCAGGGGACACTGTACAAGCCCACATTCCTGTGCAGTTATTTTATTTCATGCCCATTCAGACTATTTTGATCCCTTCTAATGGTATTATTGTCTTAAATTTCAAGGATAAATTTAAAAAATCACGTGTACTATGATGTTATTTTGATCCAAGAGTTGTCCTCCAGACAGATTATTTGAGATTGTTGTAATGCTGTCAATACACTTATGTGTCTTATAATGATGCAGTTTATGGAAGTCTTAGGCTTGAAGTACCACATAGTTAGCATACTCAGACTATATGTTTAAATAAACAGGAATGTTTATTTTCAGAAAATAAATGCACTGCTTCAAACCTGCTATTTTTCTACACTCATATTTTCTTTTTCAAGATTGTGTTTCATGTATCACTTCCCCTTTATAATTTTTTATAAATGTATACAATTCCATAAAAGATGAACCATTGACTTTATTTCTGTGAATCACATGACAAGTTGAAATACATCAAGACTGAATAACTATTCCTAGCTGAATTCTGCAGCTAGGAATAGTGGGAGTTCAAGTTTTTGACTGATATCACCTTGATGTTATCCTCAAGTGTAGAAATCTCTGCTTGCTACAAGAGTTAAACTTTGTAAAATGTAGATATATCATAAGACTATCTAGAAAAATTCTTTCAGGACAAAGTCCACAATATAAAGTTAAGTGACAAGAGAAAATGAGAGAGACAAAAATCCTATCTACCTTCACATTATAATAAACTAAAATTAAAATAAACACATTATGTTGATTTACATATTTTTAAAATATTTATTTTTATTTATTTGTTTGGCTGGACACGGTCTGAGTTGCAGTAAACAGGATTTTTGTTGCAGCGTGCGGGTTCCCTGGTCAGGGATGGAAACCGGGCACCCGGCATTGGAAGCACAGCGTCTTAGCTGCTGGGCCGCCAGGGGAGTCCCTACTTGATTATTTTTAAAATACAAAGTGAAAGTGAAAAGTGAAGGCCGCTCAGGCGTGTCCGACTCTTTGCAACCCCGTGGACTATATGGTCCTAGAATTCTCTAGGCCAAGAGATACACATAAAACACAAAAAGCTTTACTCTGAATGTCGAGATTAGAAGTGCTTTGATTTTCATATTTATACTATTTTATACTTAAAGTTTGATATAACAGGCTGAGATTAATTTCAGAAAAACAGTATTGAGGAAAGGAAAGAAGCCAGTCCTCTCTTGGTAGAGTTCAAATTCTTTGGGTCAACACGTAAGAGAATATTTGCAGCATGGCCCAGCCTACACCTCGGACCTCACCTCCCATTTTCTCGCCATCCACGCACCTCACACTCTACACTCCGGCCACACATTAAAAATAGCATGGCACCTACATCCTCAGCCTTCACACAATCCCATTCCCTGCTGTTGCTGTTTCTGCCTCAAGAAAGCTTTCCCTCGCTCCCTTCAATGGTATCAGCTGTATCCACAGCATTTTGGAAATACGTCTTCAACAGAACTTACCATACTTTGGCTATTTCTTTACATTTTTCTGCACTCACCCGTGGGTTCTCTGAGGGGAAGGACCACATCTTTTGCATCTTTGCGCCCCTGTTGTCTTTGCCTTAATCAAGTGGGCTCTCTATTTGTCAAATAAACGAGTGAGCAACGCACCCCAGAGAAGATTATGGAAGCTTTTGTTTTCCCATTTCATGTGAACTTCACTTCTTGAGAAGCCCAAGAGGACTTCCTGCATCCTCTATGAAATTCGTGTCTGAATTGACATTCTTTTCTACATGTTCAGTGAAAAAGCCAAATATGGAAGGTCTGTGTTCATGAAAACTGCCTTTTCTTCCAGAACAAACGAAACACTTCTTTGTATGTCTGGGGAGAAACTGGTTTTCTCTTAATAAATATCCAGTTTATAAATAAAGAACACAATTTCTAAAGCTTGCTGCAGAATCACATCCAGGTCAGGAATTGTCATCCTTTTGTGTCTATCTCACTTACTTCGAAGTTATTTATTATTCTGGTTAAAAATACACTGTGGGGAGCCCAGCTCCTGTAAAAAGAGAACTTGGTTGGGTATGTAAAACAATTCCAGATTTCATAAAGACTGTCCCATGAATATGTCCTCATCTCTTGGATAAGTCTCACAGTGATCTGTTTAATAATTATGGAGTATTATTTCCTCAAAGGACTTGGATTTCATTAGCCTCCCTTTAGCATTCCTATAGAGAAGATAATTTTAACATGCAAAAACAAATGAGAACATGGAAACCTGGTGTTACTGGTTGAATTTTGTTTTCCCCCAAAAGATATGCTGAAGTCCTAGCACCTCGTACCTTAGAATGTGACCTTATTTAGAAATCAGTCACTGCAGATGTAATTAGTGAAAATGAGTCCAAATAAAGTAGGGTGGGCTCATTATCCGACAGGACCGGTGGTTTTGTAAGAGAAGGAGAAGAGGCTCAGAGACGGAGACACACGGGGTAAAGCTAAGGCCAACAGAGGCAGAGAAGCTGCTCGACCACGGCCTGAGTGTGGCCTGCCCACCCGAGCAAGACCCAGCTTTCCCCACGCCGGTCCCTCCCATCGGAAGCGTGCACAAGCCTCTTATCCTCATCCTCAAAGGACAGATAGAAGGAGCAAGAACTGCGATCCCACAGCCTCCAAAAGGAAAACCACAATCACAGGAAACTAATCAGAACAACCACGTGGATCACAGCCCTGCGTGACTCAGTGACGCTATGAGCCAGGCCGTGTGGGGCCACCCAAGACGGACGGGTCATGGTGGAGCGTTGTGACCAAACGTGGTCCACTGGAGAAGGGAATGGCAAACCACCGCAGTATTCCTGCCTCGAGAACCCCATGCTGCTCCTCCTGCTGCTAAGTCGCTTCAGTCGTGTCCAACTCTGTACGGCCCCATGGACGGCGGCCCACCAGGCCCCCCCGTCCCTGGGATTCTCCAGGCAAGAACACTGGAGTGGGCTGCCATTTCCTTCTCCAATGCCTGAAAGTGAAAAGTGAAAATGAAGTCGCTCAGTCGTGTCCAACTCTTCGCGACCCCATGGACTGCAGCCCACCAGGCTCCTCCGTCCATGGGATTTTCCAGGCAAGAGTACTATATGAGCAGTATGAAAACGCAGGAAGATAGGACACTGAAAGATGAGCCCCCGAAGGTCCAAAATAGGTGTTCAAAATGCTACTGGGGAAGAAGGGAGAAATACAGGATGACAGAGGCAGAGTCACAGTGACGCATCTACAAGCCAAACAATAGTAAAGATTGCAGGCAAACGCCAGGAGCTAAGAGAGACAAGGAGAGGTTCACTCTGACTCTTACGTAACTTGATTTCAGACATCTGGTCTCCAAAACTATCTCAGTACATTTCTGTTACTTTCAGTCACCCAATTTGTGGTACTTTGTCACAGTAGCCCCCAAAAAACAAATACACACGAATAGACTCAACCCTTCCCCCGGATTTTACATCGAATTTATTGAATAAAATAGGACCCAGTCCATGTCTTTTACCCCCTGAATCAGCCTAGAGTCAAACAACAAACAACTACAACTCTCCAGTGATAATTCCAGTTCTGCTGCAAATGCTGGCCACGACTATCGAGTCCTGCAAGCTGTAGAAGGTGAAACATGAATTTGCCAAGAGATAAACATGCAGAGTACATCATGAGAAACACTGGACTGGAAGAAGCACAAGCTGGAATCAAGATTGCTGGGAGAAATGTCAATAACCTCAGATATGCTGATGACACCACCCTTATGGCAGAAAGTGAAGAGGAACTAAAAAGCCTCTTGAGGAAAGTGAAAGAGGAGAGTGAAAAAGTTGGCTTAAAGCTCAGCATTCAGAAAACCAAGATCATGGCATCTGGTCCCATCACTTCATGGCAAATAGATGGGGAAACAGTGGAAACAGTGTCAGACTTTATTTTTCTGGGCTCCAAAATCACTGCAGATGGTGATTGCAGCCATGAAATTAAAAGACGCTTACTCCTTGGAAGGAAAGTTATGACAAACCTAGATAGCATATTCAAAAGCAGAGACATTAC
>NW_011494715.1:8978504-8994768 GCF_000754665.1 Bison bison bison | reverse complement strand
AGACATTACTTTGCCAACAAAGGTCCGTCTACTCAAGGCTATGGTTTTTCCTGTGGTCATGTATGGATGTAAGAGTTGGACTGTGAAGAAGGCTGAGCACCGAAGAATTGATGCTTTTGAACTGTGGTGTTGGAGAAGACTCTTGAGAGTCCCTTGGACTGCAAGGAGATCCAACCAGTCCATTCTGAAGGAGATCAGCCCTGGGATTTCTTTGGAAGGAATGATGCTGAAGCTGAAGCTCCAGTACTTTGGCCACCTCATGGGAAGAGTTGACTCATTGGAAAAGACTCTGATGCTGGGAGGGATTGGGGGCAGGAGGAGAAGGGGACGACAGAGGATGAGATGGCTGGATGGCATCACCGACTCGATGCACATGAGTTTGGGTGAACTCCGGGAGTTGGTGATGGACAGGGAGGCCTGACATGCTGCGATTCATGGGGTCGCAAAGAGTCGGACACGACTGAGCGACTGAACTGAAGTGAACTGAAACTTGTCTTTTCCTTAATTTTCCATTTAACCTTTGGCAAGGTTGGTCTAAGAATCAAGAACAAACCCAGTGGGCTTAAACTAGGCTATAATTTTGCATTACCGTTTGTGTCGTCATTTATCTGCCCTGATGTACTGTGCAGTTGAGATTCCTGGTTATTAACCTTTCATTTAAAGCAACCTGACTTTTGGGTTAGAAGCTAAAATATTAGGAACAATTACCTTAAATGGCACAGCATTTCACATCAAGGAAATTGGCCTTATGAATGCTCTTTTTTAAGTAGCCTTTTTGTTACCTACAAAGAGGTAACACAGGCGAGAACTAAAATGGATAAAAGGACATAGATTCAAACGAGGAGTTAATCCACATGACTGTAAGTGATCAGCTTGTTAGAGGAATTAATCTACATGACTGTAAGTGATCAGCTTGTTAGTCTCACCAAAAGCAAATATATAACACGAGCAGCAGAAGAAAGTCTTTGTTAAAAGCACAGAGCAGGATCCAAACTTTCAGTTTTAAAATCTTGGCTCTACCATTTATTTACCAGCATTAAGATCCTGGGCTTCCCTGGTGGCTCAGTCAATAAAGAATCTTCCTGCAATGCAAGAGAACTGGGTTCAATCCCTGGGTCAGAAAGATCCCCTGAAGAGGAAAATGGCAACCCACTCCAGTATTTTTACCTGGAGAATCCCATGGACAGAGGAGCCTGGCAGGTTACAGTCCAGGGGTCACAAAGAATCAGACATAATTTAGCAACTAAGCCACCCCCACCTCCAAGATCCTGGAAGAGGCATAGAATCTGCCTCCATTTCCACAAACATCACATTGGGAGAAATAAAAGTATCTCTTTATAGCATTGTTGTAAGTGCAAAAAGTTCTTAGCCTGAAAAATCAAGGGAGAAAAATGCTGCTGGTACTTTGACCCTAAGAGAAATCAACCCTGAATATTCACTAGAAGGACTGATGCTGAAGCTGAAGCTCCACTACTTTGGCCACCTGATGCGAAGAGCCGACTTCCTGGAAAAGACCCTGACTCTGGGAAAGATTGAAGGTGGGAGGAGAAGGGGACGACGGAGGATGAGATGTTTAGGTAGCATCACCAACTCAATGGACGTGAGTTTGAGCAAACTCCTGTCTGCTGGGAGATAGTGGAGGACAGAGGAGCCTGGCGTGCTGCAGTCCACAGAGTCTCAAAGATTTGAACACAACTGAGTGACTAACACTTTCTTACATCAACACCATAAGAATTAAATCGTTGAATACGCACACAGACCCTTAGGCAGTGCCTGGTAAGTAAGTCAATAAACATGCGTTCTAGTTACTAAAAGCTGTGGTGGACCTGACCTATTGGATAGACCAGTAGGAAGCACAGGCAGTAACCCAGCATCTGAACACCAAGACAAGTGGGGTGGAAACCTAGCTGCCATTTAGTTCTGTAAATACCAGCAAATTACCTACCCTCTGGAAGAGAGGCTGGCAAACCAGAGACAGCTAAGTCCAGCCCGCTGCGTCTATAAAGCACGTCGGGTTGGAAGGGCGCCACACGCGTGCGTTGATACAGTGGCTGTGGCTGCTTGTGAGCTGAGTAGCTGCAGCAGAGACAGTGTAGATCCCTGAGCCTAAAATACTTACTATCAAGCCTTTTACAGAAAAAGTCTGCCCTGCTCTATAAACTTCAAGTATCGAATTTCCAGAAGTCCATCGGTGACTTCAGGGGATTGGTTCCAGACCCGGTGGACCCCAAACTCCAGGAATGTTCAAGTCCCGTTTATATAATGGTGCATATAAGCTACATGTATCTTCCGGTGTACTTTATTTTTTCACTTTGCTTTCTTGTGCTTCACAAATAACTTTTATTTTATATGGGTAATCTTTTGTTTTTTAAGAATTAAGCATTATTTTTTTTTCAAAGGGACCTGCTGGTAATACATGAAAGAAATTTGCAAAGCATTCTGGCCGTTGCACAGGAAGGTCAGTCTTTTGCCCTGATTCACTTCTGGTGAATCAGGGCATCTTTTCAGTTGTCTGCCCAAAAATTTAGCACTGTCTCAGATTATGGACAACCTTTAAATGATATTTTAGTCTATTTGTCCAGCATTAGTATTTTAATAATATTCCACTCTAAAATTTGTACTCTCCTGATATAAGATACATAGGGATAAAATAAATAAAATACTCCAGTACACTTTAAATCATCTCTAGATTCCCAATAATACCTAATATAATGTAAATATTATGCAAATGATTTGGGGGGTTTGGCAAATTCAACCTTTGCTTTTGGAGTTTTCTGGATTTTTTTTCTTCCTCTGAATATTTTCACTCCAGTTGGTTGAATCTGCAGATGAAGAACCCGCAGACACGGAAGGCTGACTGCATTAAGGATGTCAATCATAGCTCCTCCTTTACAGGGTAGAGTGATGGTAAATGAAAGAACACATGCAGAGTGGGAAGGAAGGCACTTCTCAGAGTCGGCAGCACGTCAAAGGTTAGACACCAGCCAGCGGAACCCACGGCTAAGGCTACAGTTCTTATTTGTCTTAACTTCTTAAACTGAATTGAATTATCTGAGGTCAGGCATAACACTCAAGCCACATCTCTCACCCTTTCTTTTTCCTTCAATATTAGGTTGACTTCACACTGCTTACCTGCCCGGCTCCTGGACCTATTTAAACTGGAACACACCATTCTAAAGGTTAGCCATTCTATTACTCTGCCTTCCAAGAGATCACCTAAAATCTCGTGAGTCCTCCTTGAGTTTAATTATACACCTAAATATTTTCTTTAAAAGAAAGCAATTTGCACATTATAGAAGCATCCTTCATGTCATTTAAGTTAATTAAGTACTAGCATCTATTATGTGTTTGGCCCTGTTCCAGGCACTGGAGAAGGGAATTACTTTAAGTCGAGTTGATATGAAAAGCCTCAGTGTGATGGAAATATGTAAATTGAACCAGTCACAGAAAAGGCTTCCCTGGTGGCGCAGAGGTAAAGAATCCACCTGTCAATGCAGGAGACATGGGTTCAATCCTTGGACTGGGAAGGTCCTCTGGAGAAGGAAATGGCAACCCACTCCAGTATTCTTGCCTGGAGAATCCCACGGACAGTGGAGCCTGGTGGGCTACAGTCCACGGGGTCACAGAGAGTCAGACACAACTTAGCAACTAAACAACAGCAAGCCAGGCAAAGGCAGAGAAGAGCACGCAGGCAGAGTGAAGGCCTTGCAGCTGCCTCAGTCTGGTTCCTTCGATGAAAGGCAATAAGACGGGAGGACTGAAGCAGAGAGGCAGGGACGGTGATGCAAAGTGAGACAGAGCCAGGCAAGGTCGGGACCAGGCTGGGTCTCGTGAGATAAGGTGAGACGAGGAGCTTTTTCATCAGACCCACGAGGAAACGCTGAAGCTTTTAGACATCTCAGAATGTGTGTGATCTGAATGACTCTCTGAGAGATGTCCCCGGGTGCTCCCCAGAGGACTGCTTAAATGAATGAATGAAAGGGGGTAGCCAGGTTTCTGCGTCTATTATTAAAAAGTCGACAGGGGAGGGCTCAGAAACTCTGCTGGAAGCAGGCGCCTCAGAAAGCTAGTCGGAGCCTTCCCTGCCGGGCATGCTGGGCATCCCTGGATGTTGCTCAGCATTGCTGTGCGCCAGACCCGGAAAAGGAAAACACCAGCTGAGGAGGAGCCGATCTGGGGCGGCAGTAGCAGGGCGTGTGACGGTCCTCCCCAGCGTTCTTGGAAGTCTGTTGGGCAAATATTTAAACCTCTGCGGTTACAGCCAGAAAGACAAGGTTGTTGTTAATCACTAAGGTGTCCGACTTTTTGCAACCCCATGGGTTGTAGCCCGCCAGGCTCCTCTGTCCATGGGATTTTCTAGGCAAGAATGCTGGAGTGGGTTGCCATTTCCTTCTCCAGGGGATCTTCTGACGCAGGGATCGGGCCTACACCTCCCACGTCTCCCACTGCAGGCGTATTCTTCATCCAGGGGAAATATGCAAACATGTGGAACTCTCAGGCTCTAGTTCAGAAGAATCCAGGCCAGAGGTCCCATGCTCCGAGGTGCTGATTGTGCATTCTGGCAGGGCAGGATGTACTTTGAAAATCGTTTGTCCAGGACACCTTGCGCTGCCTTTAAAATTAACGAACTCGCGTAGCCTGGGCTCTTTGTCTGGGTCTGGATGCCTAGCTGGTCTGTGTATGTTTTAAAACATTTACAGCGTATGAAGTAGTGTGTTAGACACATAACATCTTATCCTCACAAGCCTCTGTAATTATTAATATTAATAATTAATTAAGGATTGAATAAACAACCCACTCCAGTATTCCTGCCTGGACAATCCCATGGACAGGGGACCTGGCAAGCTACAGGCCATGGGGTTGCAGAAAAGTTGGACATGACTTAGCAACCAAACAGGAACAATACTTGAGAGGTACTGAGAACAGTGCCTCTCACCCAATAACTGTTAGCTAGATTCAGTGCCATCATTTTCATCATTACTATTATTGCTATTAATATTACTATTTGCTATTATTAACTCAACCAACAGATGAAGGAACTGAGGCTCAGAGAATTGAAGTAACTTTCCCAAGGTCAAATGACAGGGTGGGAATTGAAACCCCAAAGTCTGACTTCAAAACTACCAGGCTCCCCAGATCTACAGTGATAATTATATGGTTGGAACTATATTATTATTTGGGCCAATATTTGAACCAGTTGTCTACAGGATTCCTCCTTGATGTCATTTGGAGATTTCCTATACACACACACACACACACACAGCTGTCCATATAAAAATATAGTCACAGTTCCAGTACACTAAAGACCCTTAATAAATTACAATAATAAGCTCTTTGAATGATAAATAAATGTGCTACTTTTCTAGGGAAAAAAACCCAAAAAGTTATTTTTTAAACTTTAAAAAATATATCAGAGACCTAATCAGTTCAGTTCAGTTCAGTTCAGTTGCTCAGTCGTGTCCGACTCTTTGCGACCCCATGAATCCCAGCACACCAGGCCACCCTGTCCATCACCAACTCCCAGAGTTCACTCAGACTCACATCCATCGAGTCAGTGATGCCATCCAGCCATCTCATCGTCTGTCGTCCCCTTCTCCTCCTGACCCCAATCCCTCCCAGCATCAGTCTTTTCCAATGAGTCAACTCTTCCCATGAGGTGGCCAAAGTACTGGAGTTTCAGCTTTAGCATCATTCCTTCCAAAGAACACCCAGGGCTGATCTCCTTTAGGATGGACTGGTTGTATCTCCTTGCAGTCCAAGGGACTCTCAACACCACAGTTCAAAAGCATCAATTCTTCAGTGCTCAGCTTTCTTCACAGTCCAACTCTCACATCCATACATGACTACTGGAAAAACCATAGCCTCGACTAGACAGACCTTTGTTGGCAAAGTAATGTCTCTGCTTTTCAATATGCTATCTAGGTTGGTCATAACTTTTCTTCCAAGGAGTAAGTGTCTTTTAATTTCATGGCTGCAGTCACCATCTGCAGTAATTTTGGAGCCCAGAAAAATAAAGTCTGCCACTGTTTCCACTGTTTCCCCATCTATTTCCCATGAAGTGATGGGACCAGATGCCATGATCTTCGTTTTCTGAATGTTGAGTTTTAAGCCAACTTTTTCACTCTCCTCTTTCACCTTCATCAAGGGGCTTTTGAGTTCCTCTTCACTTTCTGCCATAAGGGTGGTGTCATCAGCATATCTGAGGTTATTGATATTTCTCCCAGCAATCTTGATTCCAGCTTGTGCTTCTTCAAGCCCAGCGTTTCTCATGATGTACTCTGCATATAACTTAAATAAGCAGGGTGACAATATACAGCCTTGACGTACTCCTCTTCCTATTTGGAACCAGTTTGCTGTTCCATGTCCAGTTCTAACTGTTGCTTCCTGACCTGCATATAGGTTTCTCAAGAGGCAGGTCAGGTGGTCTGGTATTCCCATCTCTTTCAGAATTTTCCACAGTTTATTGTGATCCACACAGTCAAAGGCTTTGGCATAGTCAATAAAGCAGAAATAGATGTTTTTCTGGAACTCTCTTGCTTTTGCGATGATCCAGCGGATGTTGGCAATTTGGTCTCTGGTTCCTCTGCCTTTTCTAAAACCAGTTTGAACATCTGGAAGTTCATGGTTCACGTATTGCTGAAGCCTGGCTTGGAGAATTTTGAGCATTACTTTACTAGCGTGTGAGATGAGTGCAATTGTGCGGTAGTTTTAGCATTCTTTGGCATTGCCTTTCTTTGGGATTGGAATGAAAACTGACCTTTTCCAGTCCTGTGGCCACTGCTGAGTTTTCCAAATTTGCTGGCATATTGAGTGCAGCATTTTCACAGCATCATCTTTCAGGATTTGGAATTGCTCAACTGGAATTCCATCACCTCCACTAGCTTTGTTCGTAGTGATGCTTTCTAAGGCCCACTTGACTTCAGCTTCCAGGATGTCTGGCTCTAGGTGAGTGATCACACCATCATGATTATCTGGGTCGTGAATATTTTTTTGTACAGTTCTTCTGTGTATTCTTGCCACCTCTTCTTAATATCTTCTGCGTCTGTTAGGTCCATACCATTTGTGTCCTTTATCCAGCCCATCTTTGCATGAAATGTTCCCTTGGTATCTTTAATTTTCTTGAAGAGATCTCTAGTCTTTCCCATTCTGTTGTTTTCCTCTATTTCTTTGCATTGATTGCTGAGGAAGGCTTTCTTATCTCTTCTTGCTATTCTTTGGAACTCTGCATTCAGATGCTTATATCTTTCCTTTTCTCCTTTGCTTTTCACTTCTCTTCTTTTCACAGCTATTTGTAAGGCCTCCCCAGACAGCCATTTTGCTTTTTTGCATTTCTTTTCCATGGGGATGGTCTTGATCCCTGTCTCCTGTACAATGTCACAAACCTCAGTCCATAGTTCATCAGGCACTCTATCTATCAGATCTAGGCCCTTAAATCTATTTCTCACTTCCACTGTATAATCATAAGGGATTTGATTTAGGTCATACCTGAATGGTCTAGTGGTTTTCCCTACTTTCTGCAATTTAAGTCTGAATTTGGCAATAAGGAGTTCATGATCTGATAGTGTAAAATAATTCTCAGTGAAAAACATCCCATGATTATGATTCCAATTCATAGCAATAAATCTCCTGATGTTGCAACTGCCATTTCAGTGGGGGCAGTACTTGATATGTAAAAGTCTGGAGAAATTTCCAAAGACATTTTCTGATTCATGCACAACTTTAACATTTTTATTTATTTATTATTTTTGCTTGGCTCAGGTGTTTCCTGAACAAGGTCTCAGGGAAGCAAAAAAGGAGGCTTATTTCTGTGGGAACATATGCAGAATTAAAAACCTGCAAATTACTGTCAATATGGTGAATCCTATTAAACACGGAGGAAAGTAACGCTGACTAAAGCTGCAAGCAAACAGACCGTGCGGAACCTCGGGCCGCGGTGCCCACTGAGAATCGCAGCGTTCATTCTGCTTGTTTGGGATTTTTGTGACAGGTTCCAGGCGCACAAACAGC
This sequence comes from Bison bison bison, assembly GCF_000754665.1. Taxonomy (NCBI): domain Eukaryota; kingdom Metazoa; phylum Chordata; class Mammalia; order Artiodactyla; family Bovidae; genus Bison; species Bison bison. Next base: position 8,986,761 of record NW_011494715.1, on the reverse strand, counting down.
TTTCTCTCTGCTCCCTCCTGCTTCCGGCCGGCCGACAGCATATGCTGAAGAGACCTTGTCCTCGCTCTATTCAGTGACTCAGGAACCTGCAAGGTTTGAGTCAGATTATAAAATAATTCCCATTTGTCCCCTTTTGTGCTCTTTATTTAAAGTTCACTGAAGGGGAGAGTCTTTGCCAAATTAATTGGCAGGCTCTGTAGCTATCGCCACACCAGGCTGGTGTGAAAGGCAGAACGCTTCCTTACTGCTGCCCCTGGGGAGCCACCCACAGAGCCACGACCTGCTTCAGGGATGGTGGATTTCCAGTCCATGCTTCTTGCCCAGAGCCCTTGTCTAAATGCCAGAAACGCACTGGGGTACACGTGTGACCATCAAACACGAAAATCTCCTTTTCTCCTCAGTCACAGAACCTCAGTTTTATTCACATGTCTGGCAGGGGTCCCTCAGGAAGAGAAGGGTGGTCATGTGACCAATGTGTGACCAATGAGAGCTAAGCAGCAATCTCCTGGGGATTCCTGAAGCAGTGAATTCTCACCCCTGACAAGGGGATGGTGTTGGAAAAGAAGTACCCTGCCTGCCTTCTCCTTGCTTTGGAAGTGATTGAGGAAGACGTCATGCTCAGATGAGAGAGGTCTGTTTGACACCAAGTGGATAGTTTAGAGAACCGCAGGGATGTGGACCCGGGGCCCAGTATCAGCTTTCACCAGAGCTTCATTTTCGATGAGGAAACGAAACCCTCCTACAAGATCCTGAAAGATGAATTTCCCTTGTGTGCACGTGTATGCTCAGTCGCTCAGTTGTGTCTGACTCTTTTCGACCCATGAACTGTAGCCCACCAGGCTCCTCTGTCTATTCTTGCCCAGGCGAGAGTACTAGAGTGGGTTGCATTTCCTTTCCCAGGGCATGTTATTGACCCAGGGATCAAACCCACAGTCTCTTGCGTTGGCAGGCAGGTTCTTTACCACTGTGCCAACATTCCCTTACTTGCAGCCAAAAGCATTCAAATCTCTTACCCCAAGACTGTGGTTTCTGATGCATCTCCCAGATCTTTCTAAAACAGTGTGAGGGTTGAATGTGGGACAAATTCCTGCATCAGTCCTGAGGAAGTGGCTCTGTTCCCACTGAGGTGAGCTGTAGACCCCGCGGGGAGGAGGGGTAGGGAGGATGGGCAGCCGCCGTGGGCCCTGAAGCACTCCTCCATATTCTTGTGGCTGTGCCACGAATGCAAGGCCCCGACTTCTCTTCACCCAGGTCACGGTTCAGGGTTCTGTTCATAGCAAGCAACTTTAAAGGATGAGGTAACTCCCCTCCAGACAGCGAGCAGGCTGGCTCACAGCTCGCTGTAACAGCGGGGAACTCCCCAGGTTCAGGGCTCTTCGGCTGTAATGCGAACCCACCTGAGCCCCTCAGACCTGGGAACGCCTCCTTTCCTCACCCACTGGGGGACCTGGAGGGCAGCGGGAGCCAAACCAAACAAGAAGCTCAGGCCACTTGCTGTCCAAACTAAATCCTTTGTCTCTGTCCCGAGAACCTCATGTGTCCTCCCAGCAAACATGAAACGGTTCACTTGCAAGCAGGATAAACTCTCAGGCCCTTCACAGCGGTTGGCAGACCTGTGGAGCAAGATATTCCCCTCAGAGGGAGGCAGGCCTGCCACGTCCGCAGACTGCAGTCGTACTCCCATCATGCCTTGCATGAAAATCTACTGCAACTGATTCCTTGCAGTCCTGGTGTCTCAGCATGCAGGATCATAGTCTTTGGGACTTCCCTGGTGGTGCAGTGGATAAGAGTCTGCCGATGCAGGGGATACAGGTTGGATCCCTCGTCCAGGAGGATCCCACATGCTGCAAGGCAACTGAGGCTGTGAGCTGCAACTGCTGAGCCTGTGAACCACAGCTGCAGAGCCTGTGAACTGCATCTAAGAGCCTGTGTACCACATCTACTGAGCCTGTGTACCCCATCTGCTGAGCTTGTGAACCACAGCTGCAGAGCCTGTGAACTGCATCTAAGAGCCTGTGTACCACATCTACTGAGCCTGTGTACCCCATCTGCTGAGCTTGTGAACCACAGCTGCAGAGCCTGTGAACTGCATCTAAGAGCCTGTGTACCACATCTACTGAGCCTGTGTACCCCATCTGCTGAGCTTGTGAACCACAGCTGCAGAGCCTGTGAACTGCATCTAAGAGCCTGTGTACCACATCTACTGAGCCTGTGTACCCCATCTGCTGAGCTTGTGAACCACAGCTGCAGAGCCTGTGAACTGCATCTAAGAGCCTGTGTACCACATCTACTGAGCCTGTGTACCCCATCTGCTGAGCTTGTGAACCACAGCTGCAGAGCCTGTGAACTGCATCTAAGAGCCTGTGTACCACATCTACTGAGCCTATGAACCGCATCTACTGAGCCTGTGTACTGCATCTACTGAGCCTCTGAACTGCATCTACCGAGCCTGTGTACCGCATCTACCGAGCCTGTGTACCACATCTATTGAGCCTGTGAACCACATCTACTGAGCCTGTGTACTGCATCTGCTGAGCCTGTGTACCGCATATGCTGAGCCTGTGTACCGCATCTGCTGAGCCTGTGAACCGCATCTGCTGAGCCTGTGTACCGCGTCTGCTGAGCCTGTGAACCGCGTCTGCTGAGCCTGTGTACCGCGTCTGCTGAGCCTGTGTACCGCATCTGCTGAGCCTGTGTGCCACAGCTGCAGAGCCTGTGAACTGCATCTACTGAGCCTGTGTACCACATTTACCGAGCCTGTGTACCACATCTGCTGAACCTGTGTACCGCATCTGCTGAGCCTGTGTACCGCATCTGCTCAGCCTGTGTATCGCATCTGCTCAGCCTGTGAACCGCATCTGCTGAGCCTGTGTACTGCATCTGCTGAGCCTGTGTACCGCATCTGCTCAGCCTGTGTATCGCATCTGCTCAGCCTGTGAACCGCATCTGCTGAGCCTGTGTACTGCATCTGCTGAGCCTGTGTACCGCATCTGCTCAGCCTGTGTATCGCATCTGCTCAGCCTGTGAACCGCATCTGCTGAGCCTGTGTACTGCATCTGCTGAGCCTGTGTACCGCATCTGCTCAGCCTGTGTATCGCATCTGCTCAGCCTGTGAACCGCATCTGCTGAGCCTGTGTACGGCATCTGCTGAGCCTGTGTACCGCATCTGCTGAGCCTGTGTGCCGCGTCTCCTGCAGCCCATGCTCCTAGAGCCCACGCTCCACAGCAGGAGAAGCCACCGCAGTGAGAAGCGCATGCCCTGCAGCTACAGTAACCCCCACCCTCTGCAACTAGAGAAAGACTGTGAGAAGCAGCAAAGACCCAGCGCAGCCAAAAATAAATAAATAAAATTATTATTTAGAAAAGAGCGTGTCTTTGAAATTTGACCAACTCAGTGTCGTCTGCTGTCTACCAACTCTGTGATTATGTGCCACGTTTTACCCTCTCTAAGCTCCAGTCTTCTCACCTGAAAAATGTAAAGTGATTACCTTTTCAGAATGCTGCTGGTTTTAATATTCTCGAAGCAGGAACACAATGTCTAACACACCATAAGCAGACAGGCTTCATGGCTTCCCCCCACACCAAACCATCACTCTCTCTCTCCGATGTGACAGCAACAGCCCCTGAGCCAGTTTCCCGTTGTACTCTTCTGTTTCGATTCATGTTTTACACAGGAGCCAGATACGCATCTTTGAAATCAGAAACCATTTTAGAAATTCCTGCCCCTACTCCCTCCATCACCTTTTTAGCCCAGTTCATCAAACTCTCCCATTTTTACTGTGCTCCTTGAGTAATTCAAGTTCACTTCATTGTTACCTGTTATTAATGCTACAAGCAATGCTTTCTCTATGGATCTTCACATGGCTCACTAGTTCTCATCATTCAGATCCTAAAATTCACTCCTTTGGAGAGACTCTGTCTTATCACTCTATCAAGATCTATCTCTACTAATTAGTCTATTCCCTTATTTTTTGTTTTCATACAGCTTCCTGCAATCATCAGTTTTTTGTTTTCTTAAGAATTTAACGGAACTTCCCTGGTGGCCCAGTGGTTAAGAATCCGCCTGCCGAGGAGGCAGACATGGATTCGATCTCTGGCCTGGGGAGATCCCACATGTCGCAGAGCAACTAATCCAGCTCGCCAGGACTACCGAGCGTGCGTGCTGCGGCTGCTGAAGCCCGCGCACCAGCCGCTCAACGGGAAGCAGGCGCAAGGCAAGGGAGGGTATCCCCCGGCCCCGGCACCAGAGAACGCCGCGCGCAGCCACGCAGATCCAGCGCCCCATCGATAAATACGTAACTCTTTAAAACACAGCGCCCCATCGATAAATAAGTAACTCTTTAAAACAGAATTGAATGCTTTTTCCCTTCCTTCATTAGGATGTGAGTTCTATCTTGTTAATTGCTGAAAGTTTTGCAACAAGAGTGCCTGAATCTAGCCTTTTGTTGAATGAATGAATGAATATTATACTTTACCCTCAGGATATTAAAGAAGCAAAACACTGCAGTCATTTACTATCTCAAGGCAGGACTGTGCAACAAAAAGTAAGCCTAAACCCTTTCGCAAACCCATACTCATTTATGGAAATTCAGCGGTCTGTAAACAATATTATATCTTAACTATTTTTGCTAATACTGTATGGTGGGCATTCTTTTTTTTTTTAATTTAAATTTATTTATTTTAATTGGAGGCTAATTACTTTACAATATTGTATTGGTTTTGCCATACATCAACATGAATCCACCATGGGTGTACACGTGTTCCCCATCCTGAACCCCCCTCCCACCTCCCTCCCTGTAGCTTTAAAGGTAACCCGTGTGAATTTTGCAGAGAATTTCCAAGAAATGGGTTGTTTTTAATCTCAAACATGCCCTTGACAACTATACCTACCAGGACTCAGGGTCCTTGTGGAAGATAACCCATCACAGGGATTGAAGGGCATCTTGGTAGGCTGAGAAAAGCCCACAAAACATGTAGAAAAATAGATTTACATGGTTGATATTTGGGAAAATGTCTTATTTGAGATTACAAGTTTTGTTAGACATTTATGGTTCAAAATCAATATTTGGTTAATGAATTAATGAAGAAATGATTATCAATTTATCTTTTGGTCTTTCATCCATGTTTATTTTGACACTTTCTCCCTCTCTATATTGTAACATAATTATCTCTATATGCCTGTCATCCAGAACAAACTGCAAAGTCCCTAAAGGCAGGCTTTCACCTTATTCTTCGGTCTCACGTACACTTAGGAAGGACCTTACCTATGATAAAGACTGAGGAAAGTGTTTGTTGAATCGCACCCTCGTCTCTTTAAGACACCTTTCTCTCTCTCTCTCTGTTTTTAATCTGCACCATTTTCTAAATCTTTATTGAATTTGTTACAGTATTGCTTCTGTTCTGTTTTGGATTTCGGTCGAGAGGCACGTGAGATCTTAACTCCTCAACCAGAGACAAAACCCCCACCCGGTGCTCAGCGGGTCTTTGTGAGGACAAAGTCTTAACCACTGGACAGCCAGGGAAGCCCCAACACACCTTTCCTCCCTGCCTGGTGATTCCCATTGTTCAGAGAAGAACAGGAAGGCCAGGGAAATTCAGAGACCTCCCCAAGTAAGTACACGGTTGATCCATCTGACTGTAACTAGCATATTTTCCCCCAAGGCTAACACTTTTTTTTTTTCTTTTAATCTTGCTTTTCCTGCTAATGGCCTATCCTCATCTTGAATTGGTACATACAGAAGCTTCCAGCATTATGCATAAGATGTGAAAAATTATGCCTGAGACCTTGGGATCCTTAATTTGACAAATGTTTGGAAGAAAAATATACTGCTCTAATTATAGAATGCAGATGGCACTTTGAAAACTTACAAACTATGTCATTTAACAAAGTAGAACAAAAGAGAATTGTGCTTTATAACGTGACCTTACTTTCTTAAAGAAAACGATTTGGGGGAATCTTTGAAAGGCATAAACAGGCAGCCTACACATTCCTTACGATAAGAATACCTAAAGGAAGCCCATTAAGCACCAGTAACAGTCGTTTTAACCATCAATTATAAAAGTGGGCCTTTCTAATTATAGGCAACATTTAGCATTTGGGGACTGAGTTATTGCTGGTTATATAAGTTGCAGATCAAACGAAAGCCAAATATACCCTAGCTGTATTTTGCCCCACACTTCTATATTTCTAATTATATTGGGGTAGCATCCGCATTACCCACTGCAAACATTTAAAACTTCATGATTCAAAAATAATCTATAGGGAAACTTCCAGAAGTGAGGGGGAAATGTGAATGAAACACAGCTAGCTGCGGAAAAAAAAATCCAATTATTTTTTCATGAGTCTTCTAGAATAGACCCAAAATTCCCAATTCTTCCATTTTTTTCAACTGAATGAACACTAATTTAAACCACTGCAGTTAAAACACACTGTGAGCCCATTCAGCCCCAGAGCAGGACTTGGAGAAAAAGACAGAAGAGCTGAATGAATGAAAGAATTCCAAAACATGTATGGATCAGTGAATCAGACCAAAGATCCCACTTTTAAAAATTTACATTCCAGCTATAATTAAGAGTGATTATAAAACCTACTCAAGAAGTCTTTAAAAATAAGCTTGTCTGCTACCTGGGATGCTGAAAAGGGGGTTCTTGTCTAAAGCAGAAACTCGTTAATGTTTTCCACAATGTAGGATATGAAATGCATTCAGGTGTTAAGGTTTAAAAAAAAAACGATATCTTTATTTTAATATATGTAACACAGAGAGATATATAAAGACACACTAAAAATAGAATCTGCATTTATTTATATGTATATCTTTACATATACATTTAAAAGAAAAAAGAGAAACTTTTTCATTTAAAGAAAAATACTAAAGAAAACTAGAAGTGGCAGGATACACAGAGGATGGAGAAATGATGAAGGTGACACGTGATCAAAGTTTGCAAATACTGATCTCTTCAGACAGTGACTGTGGCTTTCATAATTCCAAATTGCAGATGTGCAAATGCATGCTATTGGAAAGAATTGCTTAACTCTGAAATATTTCACTGAACACACACACACACACACACACACATATATATATATATATTTGTTGTTGCTCAGTCGCTAAGTTATATCCAACTCTGCAACCCCATGAACTGCAGCACACCAGGCTTCCCTGTCTTTCACTATCTCCCTGAGTTTTCTCAAACTCATGTCCATTTAGTCAGTGATGCTATCCAACCATATGCAAGTGTCTGACTCTTTGCAACACCATGGACTGAGCCTGCTATGCTCCTCTGTCCATGGGTTTCTTCAGGCAAAAAATACTGGAGTGGGTTGCCATTCCCTTCCCCAGGGGATCTTCCCAGGGATCTTTCCCGACCCAGGGATTTAACCCAGTCTCCTGCATTGCAGGCAGATTCTTTACCATCTGAGTCAGCACGCAAGCCCAAGAATACTGGAGTGGGTAGCCTATCCCTTCTCCAGGGGATCTTCCTGACCCAAGAATCAAACAGGGATCTCTTGCATTTCAGTGGGTTTTTTACCATCTCATCCACCAGAGAAGACCCATATATATATATATGTATATACACACACACAGCTATAATTAAATAAGTAATTGTGCAATTTAAATTTCAGACACTGCTCTGATCATTTTACATATTTAATATCATTTAATATGTACAACAGAGATCAGATGAGATCAGATCTGTCGCTCAGTCGTGTCCGACTCTTTGCGACCCCATGAATCGCAGCACGCCAGGCCTCCCTGTCCATCACCAACTCCCAGAGTTCACTGAGACTCACAGCCATCTAGTCAGTGATGCCATCCAGCCATCTCATCCTCTGTCGTCCCCTTCTCCTCCTGACCCCAATCCCTCCCAGCATCAGAGTCTTTTCCAATGAGTCAACTCTTCGCATGAGGTGGCCAAAGTACTGGAGTTTCAGCTTTAGCATCATTCCTTCCAAAGAAATCCCAGGGCTGATCTCCTTCAGAATGAATTGGTTGGATCTCCTTACAGCCAAGGGACTCTCAAGAGTCTTCTCCAACACCACAGTTCGAAAGCATCAATTCTTCGGTGCTCAGCCTTCTTCACAGCCCAACCCTCACATCCATACATGACCACAGGAAAAACCATAGCCTTGACTAGACGAACCTTTGTTGGCAAAGTAATGTCTCTGCTTTTCAATATGCTATCTAGGTTGGTCATAACTTTCCTTCCAAGGAGTAAGCGTCTTTTAATTTCATGGCTGCAGTCACCATCTGCAGTG
>NW_011494715.1:8973726-8977897 GCF_000754665.1 Bison bison bison | reverse complement strand
GGAATTCCATCACCTCCACTAGCTTTGTTCGTAGTGATGCTTTCTAAGGCCCACTTGACTTCACATTCCAGGATGTCTGGCTCTAGGTCAGTGATCACACCATCGTGATTATCTGGGTCATGAGATAAATATAATTTCTGTTTCATCTTTTAACTTAAGGAACCATGATACAACCAATGAAAGTAATTAGAGGTACAAAAATTAGGGGAGAAATATCAGTAACCTGATATTCAGATGAGATATCAGTAAACTGATATTCAATATCAGTAACCTCAGATATTCAGATGACACCAGTCTAATGACAGAAGGTTAAGAGGAACTAAAGATCCTCTTGATGAATATGAAAGAGGAGAGTGAAAAGTTGGCTTAAAACAAAACATTCAGAAAACGAAGATCATGGCATCCGGTTCCATCACTTCATGGCAAATAGATGGGGAAACAATGGAAACAGTGACAGACTTTATTTTCTTGGGCTCCGAAATCACTGCAGATGGTGACTGCAGCCATGAAATTAAAAGATACTTGCTCCTTGGAAGAAAAGCTATGACCAACCTAGACAGCATATTAAAAAGCAGAGACATTACTTTGCCGACAAAGGTCTATCTAGTCAAAGCTATGATTTTTCCAGTAGTCATGTATGGATGTGAGAGTTGGGCCATAAAGAAAGCTGAGTGCAGAACTGATACTTTTGAACTGTGGTGTTGGAGAAGACTCTTGAAAGTCTCTTGGACTGCAAGGAGATCCAACCAGTCCATCCTAAAGGAAATCAGTTCTGAATATGCATTGGAAGGACTGATGCTGAAGCTGAAGCTTCAGTATTTTGACCACTTGATGCGAAGAGCTGACTCATTGGAAAAGACTCTGATGCTGGGAAAGATTGAAGGCAGGAGGAGAAGGGGAAGACAGAGGATGAAAAGGTTGGATGGCATCTCCAAGTCGACGGATATGAGTGTGAGCAAGCTCCAGGAGTAGGTGATGGACAGGGAAGCCTGGAGTGCTACAGTTCATGGGTTCCCAAAGAATCAGACACGACTGAGTGACTGAACTGAACTGAGGCTATTAGAGAGCTTCCCTGGTGGCTCAGTTGCTAAAGAATCTTCCTGCAATGCAGAAGACATGGGTTCAATCCCTGGGTCAGGAAGATCCCCTAGAGAAGGAAATGGCAACCCACCCTAGTATTCTTGCCTGGAAAAGTCCATGGACAAAGGAGCCTGGCGGGCTACAGTCCATGGGGTCAGAGGAGACAGAGACAACTTAGGGACTAAGCCAGCAGCCACCACGAGGCTATTAGAAGAAGAAGCAATGAATAGGAACAGATGGTTCACAGGAGAAAATGCAAACAGACGATAAACTGAAGATAAGGTGCTTAACCTCGACTCAGGATAAAATAGCCAAGATAAGGCAACTGGAAGTAAAATAGCAAACCTGCAACTCACCCGAACCCTTCCTGGGTTTACCTCAAACAGACTTCTTTTTAAACCTCCTAACACCTTTACCAGGATATAGCTGATCTATCAAGATTGCTTGTCATAAATAAACCACAGGAATGTATTAATGTAAGGAGCAAGGAAGTCCGGAAAGTGGAAGCTGAGTTCACAGCCTCTCTCTCTGTGTAACTAATAAAGTCTAAAAACCAAGAAGCCCTAACCCTGAGACGAGCTCCTCTGGGCTGACCTCAGTCACACACGTGGTCGCTATCATCTTACTCTGACACTGACACCAGTTCCACTGGAGCCAAGAGGAACACTTTCCAGAAGCTGCATCTGATCGTTCGAGGTCCCCGCAGAGAAGAATGCCATCTCCTTGCTTATACTCACTTTGTTTTATTGTGAATTATTAGTGGAGTCCGGTGTTAGGGAAGATCTGTGGTTCGCTGAGTCGGCTCTTGAAACGTGACATTTTGCCGTGATGCCATCACTTTCACTCCTCTATCAGGGTGACAAAAAATAATCTGTTGGTGCAGCTGTGGGGAAAGAAGAATGTTTATACACTGCTGGTAGGAAAGGAAAGTAACGTGGAATTTATCATGCAGAGCACAATGCGTATGCTTCTACCCTTCGATCTTCCAGTTCCTCTTCTAGAGATGGATCCTAAAGACACAGCAGCAAAAACGGAAACCAAATAAAACCAAAAAAGCAGCAGCAGATGAGACCTCCATACGGACAAGGCTGTTACTTGCAGCCCTATTTGAAATAGTGGGAGACTGGAAACAACACAAATGGCCATCTGCAGAGAAGGGATTTAATAAGCAACAGAATGTCCACATACTAGAGCGCAAAGAGACGGCTGAAAACGTGGGGAATAGACCTTATTAACGTGATGCTGTGCAGTGGCTTCCAGAATGTATTTTGTTTCTTTTTTAATCGGAGGAAAATTGTTTTAGAATTGTGTTGTTTTTTGCCATACAATGATGGGAAACAGCCATAATTATATATATATATATATATATCCCTTCCCTCTGGAGCCTCCCTCCCACCCACCCCCACCCCTCTCCGTCATCCCAGAGCACCGGGCTGGGCCCCTGTGCTGCAGGCCCTTCTCGGCCGCTGGCCGTCTCACGCCTGAGTGTGTGTGCTGGTGCTCCTCTCTCCATTCTTCCCTCCTCCCTGCCCTCCCCGTGTCCACAAGTCCGACCTGTACACCTGCATCTCCACTCCCTCCCTGTAATGGGCTCATCAGGACCATTTCTCTAGATTCCGTACACACATGCATTAATACATAATACGGTATTTGTTTCTCTCTTTCTGACTTATTCCACTCTGTAGAACAGGCTCTATATATCTTTAAGTGGGAAAAAAAAAACAAGATATAGAATAGTACGTAGAGGATCTACATTTTATCTAAGAAAGGAGCATTACACTAACATAAACATACACATATATACACACTTGCTTATAGTATAAATATATAATGAAAGGATAAACCAGAAATGTTAAAAATAAAAGGTCATCCATAAAGCAAAGGAAAAAATAGGTCAACGGGCAGGGATGAAAGCTAAAATTCTCTGGCTATTTCTTGATTTATCAATTTAACTTTTACACAGTTATAAAACAAAGTCTTTTTAAAAACCTAAAATGAAAGCAAAATAAAACAAAGCAACCTAATGAGTATTGATTTGTGGCTTAACCAAACATCCAGAAATTATTCTAAGTGATTTTAAAACCCAGTAATTTGACAGTATATCCTTAGTGGGATACACTATAAGGGCAAAGCTGTTTTAATAATAGTGGTATTATTTTTCTCACAGACAGGCACACAAATGTGTGATTAATCATATATATGCAAATAGCTATGTTATTATTCTGATACACATTTATAAACATGATGAAAATTAAAGAAAAGAAGTAATTAGTACCCAAGATTTTTCAGCATAAAAGTAAAGAAATTCAAGTATAAAATCAAAGAAGTTAAGTAAAAATCTTGTAACCACAAGTTTAAATGGATGATAGCAGTATAAACTCATGGTTTACTTTTCTCTGAAGAATTACGTGTATACCCTATTTCTGTCCACTAAAAGGCCAAGACACAAAAGCCAGCCTGGTATGAGTAAGTGGCCTCAGCCCCTAGACTGTGCTCCGTGGACGCCGAGAACCAGGGCTCGTTGGGGAAGCAGCACGTTCCAGGTCTGGGGCAGATGAAGCACACGCCGAGTTAGGAGCACCTGGTGCCAGAAACCAAGAAAGCTGCAAAAGGCTCTCGAAATTATGTCAAAAGGACTCGGGAGCGATTTGAACAAGCTCCCCTTGGCCAAAGATAAAAAGAATTAAGCCTCAAAAAAGGAAGAAAAAGGAAAAAAAAAGACAAGGGGTGGAAAAACAACTGTGTTAAAATACTCAAACCGGGGCCCTCTGATAAGTTAGAGGGATTGGGCGAGATGGGAGATGGGAGGGAGGTTCAAGAGGGAGGGGACCTATGATACCTATGGCTGATTCATGATGCTTGGCAGAAACCAAGACAGTATTGAAAGCAATTACCCTTCAATTAAAAATATAAAAAAAAATTTTAAGTACATTCATGATAATACTGAAAAATAATGCTAAAAACATTTAAATAGATAAAGAAACCTTAGTTCATCATCTTTGTGAAATTGCAGTAAACTAAGGGAAAGTAATGCTCAAAATTCTCCAAGCCAGGCTTCAGCAGTATGTGAACCATGAACCTCCAGATGTTC
>NW_011494715.1:8973102-8973626 GCF_000754665.1 Bison bison bison | reverse complement strand
TACAGAGAAGAGAAGAAGGAGGAAGGCAACAGAGGTGGGCCAGAAGGATAAAGGGGGGAATGAAAAGGAGGGAGACAAATCCAGCCAGTAATCAGTTCCCTAAGTGTTCTCCACCGTCTGGAACACACAGAAATTCACAGAGTTGGGTAGGGAGGGGTTAGGGAGGAGACACAGGCGACCTGGTGGAGAAAAAGGAGGGTCCAAAGGGAGAGAGAACAGTCAAGCCAGTAATCTCACTCCCTAGTGAAAAATGGGTCCTGAAGATTGGGTCCTTAAAGGTACAAAATTGGTAACAAATACATAAAAGCAAAAATTAAAAATCTAGAGTAGAGTTTGAAATTTCAAAAATACGACGTTAAAGAAAAGAAGAAGGAAAAGAAAGAGAGAAGGAACGAACAAACAAAAACAAACAAGGTCGCGAAAATTATAAAGAAAGTACAGGTACAAAATTGATAACTAATACCAGAAAGCGAAAATTAAAAATCTAGAGTAGAGTTTGGAATTTCAAAAATACGATGTTAAAG
>NW_011494715.1:8965662-8973002 GCF_000754665.1 Bison bison bison | reverse complement strand
CTGTATTCAGGTCAAGAAGCAACAGTTAGAACTGGACATGGAACAACAAACTGGTTCCAAATAGGAAAAGGAGTACGTCAAGGCTGTATATTGTCACCCTGCTTATTTAACTTAAATGCAGAGTACATCATGTGAAATGCCAGGCTGGACGAAGCACAAGCTGGAATCAAGATTGCGGGGAGAAATATCAATAACCTCAGATATGCAGATGACACCACCCTTATGGCAGAAAATGAAGAGAAACTAAAGAGCATTTTGACGAAAGTGAAAGAGGAGAGGCTGTGACTCCACGGACTATCGCCCACCAGGCTCCTCTGTCCAAGCAACAATACTGGAGTGAGTTGCCGTTTCCTACTCCAGGGGATCTTCCTGACCCAAGGGTCGAACCCACAGCTCATGTGTCTCCCACATTGGCAGGCAGATTCTTTACCACTGAGCCACTTTCAAAGCCTACTGAAATAATGAATACCTTAAGGTGAAAAGCCAGTAAGGAACTCCATAATGAATGGGCCAATCATAACACCACACAAACAACACCAGACATCCTATTCTTCCTGCTGGGATGCTGAAGGCAGCACCACCTCCTACCTGTATTCTCCAGGGATGGGAAAGAGGGAACTCGACTCCACTTACAAAAATATCAGATGACAGCGTGACGTCTTAAATGCTGCCACGGGAAGCAACCGACAAAATCCACGATGGCAACGATACAGAACAATTTCGTTTCTCCAACCAGATGGGAGGGAAGAGAGAAGAGGGAGTGGGAAGTGAATTTGTGCCCCTGTGGACTTCGAATTCGATTTGAAAAAAAAAAAAACATTTAAAAAGAAAATGTGTGGATTTCCCTGGTGGTCCAGTGGTTAGAATCTGCCTGCCAGTGCAGGAAGCATAGGTTCGATCCCTGGTCTGGGAAGATCCCACATGACACAGGGCAGCAAAGCCCGTGAGCCACACTGCTGAAGCCCACGGGCCCTGGAGTCTGTGCTCTGCAGCAAGAGAAGCCATCACAATGAGAAGCCCGCGCACCGCAGCTAGAGAGGAGCCCCTGCTCGCCGCACTAGAGAAAGCCCGCAAGCAGCAGTGAAGACTCGGCACAGCCAAAATTAAATAAGTAAAAAATAAATAAAATTTAAAAAAAGAAATGTGATATATGCTGAAACATTTTAAGATTGATTAGACACTTCATAAAATCAAGGAATTATTGTTATTTTTTGCATTTAATGATGGTGTTATGGTTATGTTAATATTTAGAAGTACCTAAGCGAATGTTGATTCAGGACAAGAAGCAACAGTTAGAAGTGGACATGGAACAACAGACTGGTTCAAAAATGGGAAAGAAGTAGTCAGGCTGCATATTGTCACCCTGCTTATTCAACTTATACGCAGACTACATCATGAGAAATGTTGGGCTCAAGGAAGCAAAATCTGGAATCAAGATTGCTGGGAGAAATATCAATAACCTCAGCTATGCAGATGATGTCACTTCAATGGCAGAAAGTGAACAGGAACTAAAGAGCCTCTTGATGAAAGTAAAAGAGGAAAATGAAAAAGCTGGCTTAAAGTTCAAATTAAAAAAACTAAGATCATGGCATCCATCACTTCATAGCAAATAGATGGGGAAACAATGGAAACAGTGTCAGACTTTATTTTGGGGGGCTCCAAAATCACTGCAGATGGTGACTGCAGCCATGAAACTAAAAGACACTTGCTCCTTGGAAGAAAAGCTATGACCAACCTAAACAGCATATTAAAAAGCAGAGACATTACTTTGTCAACAAAGGTCCATCTAGTCAAGGCTATGATTTTTCCAGTGGTCGTGGATGGATGTGAGAGTTGGACTATAAAGAAAGCTGAGCACCGAAGAATTGATGCTTTTGAACTGTGGTGTTGGAGAAGACTCTTGAGAGTCCCTTGGACTGCAAGGAGATCCAACCAGTCCATCCTAAAGGAAATCAGTCCTGGGTGTTCATTGGAAGGACTGATGCTGACGCTGAAGCTCTGATACTTTGGCCACCTGATGCGAAGAGCTGACTCATTTGAAAAGACCCAGATGCTGGGAGGGATTGGGAACAGGAGGAGAAGGGGACGACAGAGGATGAGATGGTCGGATGGTATCACCGACTCAATGGACATGAGTTTGAGCAAACTCCAGGAGATGGTGATGGACAGGGAGGCCTGGCGTGCTGCAGGCCATGGGGTCACAGAATCGATCATGCCTTGGTGACTGAACAGCAATAAGGAAGTGCTGATAGATGAAAATAATGTGATGTCTAGGATGGGCTTCAAAATAATCCAATTGTTAAGGGGTAAGGGGCAAAGAGAGGACATTAAAAAAATACACTTGGCTGAAAATGACTGAATCTGGTTGGTAGATGCGTGGGGTTTATAACACAATTCTCCCTACTTTGCTGTATGTTTGAAATTTTCCATAGTACACTAACACACACACACACACACACACAGGCACAAAGATGTTAACTAACTTGCCCAAGATGGATAAGCTAGTCGTGAGCTATTAACCATGAGATAAATTAAAATTGTGTACAAAGTATTGGAACTTTGAGGAGAGGGATTATACCTTATCTTTTTTTTTAATCTTTCATTTTTAACAGAGTATTTGGCACATAAATGTCTAATAAAATTTTATTGCATGGATATTTGTAATTACTTACATGCTATTTTGGATAAAAAATGATTTAGAAGCTAATTAATGAATAAAATCAATATGCAAAGTTTTTATGAAATCAGGACTTTTATTTAGATGTGATAACCGAACTTTTGTTTGGTATTCACGTAGTCCATCTTGAAAATGCAAACTTCATTATTCAGTTGTTTTCTAACATTGGCATTCAATCATATACTACTGCTTCTACTGTTTATTCAGCTTTTGAATATACTTGGATTTAAACATTTATTTAGGAAAGTGTTTTGCTGAGTAAAGTACAGAGCTCTGATGAAAACAAGCCATAGTGGCCCAAGGATTGAATTTATAAATCAATGTGAAGAGGACCACCTTCTTAACAAGATTCTGTCTTCCAATCCATAAGCAAGAGCTGCCTTTCCATTTGTTTAAGTCTTTGTTAGCTACTTTCAACAATGCATTACAGTTTTTAGAGTGTGAGTTTTACACTTATTTTGTTAATTAAAGCCTAAGAACTTTATTCTTTCGATGTTATCACAAATGAAATTCTTAATTTCCTCCTTGGATCTTTTATTTACTATATTTTGTATAGTGCTTTTATTGCTATTGGATTTTTTATTGCTAAATATAGTTATTCTTTGTGTATTGATTCTGTCCCCTGCAACCTTGTTTAACTTAACCTTGGTTAACTTATTTTCTAGTTCTAATAGCTTTTTAAAAAAACTGGATTCCTTATGATGGATGCTATCTGAGATTAAGTCATCATGTCTTTGAACACACTGTCCTCTTTGTCAGAAATGCTTTCCTGCTCTTAATGCAGCCAACTCGTTCTCTTCCTTCAGGTCTCACATTAGAAGTCACCTTTTCATCATGTCTTTCCTGACCACTCAGACTCGAGACAACCAACACATCCCTTTATCTCAGCCCTCTGATTCTGTCTGACGTGGTATAATAAGCAGAAGTTGTGTGTCTATTACAGAAATGTCCGAGCACACAGAAAAGTAGTGAGACAATCATAATGGAGTCTCGTATACCCATCAACAAGATTTAATCTTGTGCCACTTTTAAGTTTACCTTTTATTGTTGAATACTCTTAAGCAAGGGCTTCCCCTGAGGCTCAGTGGTAAAGAATCCACCTGCAGTGCAGGAGCTGCAGCTTCAGTCCCTGGGTGGGGAAAATCCCCTGGAGGAGGGCACGGCAACCCAGCATTCTTGAGAATATTGGAGAAGCCCATGGACAGAGGAGCCTGGCAGGCTATAGCCCATAGGGTTGCAAAGAGTCAGTCACGACTGAAGCAACTTAACACACATGCATTTTTAAGCAAAGTTGCAACTATCTTGACATTTTATCCTCTGTGTGTGTGTGTGTGTGTGTGTGTGTGTGTATGCGTGTGCTAAGTCTGGCTCTTTGCGACCCCATGGACTATAACCTGCCAGGCTCCTCTGTCCCTGGGGTTCCCCAGGCGAGAATACTGGAGTGGGTTGCCACGCCCGCCTCCAGGGGATCTTCCCCACCCAGGGATCGAACCTGTGCCTCATGTCTCCTGCACTGGCAGGCAGGTTCTTTACCACTAGCGCCACCTGGGAAGCCCTACTCTGTGTATGCTGCTGCTGCTGCTAAGTCGCCTCAGTCATGTCCGACTCTGTGCGACCCCATAGACGGCAGCCCACGAGGCTCCCCCCTTCCCTGGGATTCTCCAGGCAAGAACACTGGAGTGGGCTGCCATTTCCTTCTCCAATGCATGAAAGTGAAAAGTGAAAGTGAAGTTGCTCAGTCGTGCCCGACTCTCAGCGACCCCATGGACTGGAACCTACCAGGCTCCTCCATCCATGGGATTTTCCAGGCAAGAGTACTGGAGTGGGGTGCCATTGCCTTCTCCATACTCTGTATATACTTTAGTATAAATCTCAAAAAACTAAAGACATTTTGCTTCATAATTGCACTACATGTACAGAAAACACACACACCAGCGTTCCCTGAGTGAGTGAATCAAAGTTTCTCAGTCATGTCCGACCCTGGGACCCCATGGACTGTAGCCCGCCAGGCTCCTCTCTCCATGGGATTCTCCAGGCCAGAACACTGGAGTGGGTAGCCTATCTCTTCTCCAGTGGATCTTCCCAACCCAAGAATCGAACCTGGGTCTCCTGCATTGCAGACGGATTCTTGACCAACTGAGCCCCCAGGGAAGCCCAGCATTCCCTTAACATCATTAATATCCAGGGCACATTCAAATTTCTCCAAATGTTTCCAGTCATCTTTTTCAATCGATATGTTAAACCTCGAATCAAATCAAGGCCCACAGTTTGATTCTGATTATGTCATTTTAAATCTAGAGTAGAACTCCCCTCCCCTTTCTTAAAGTAACAGTATAGAAATTGAATTAGTTGTTTCATAATTATTTTGTATATCTGCTTTGTTTACTTGCTTCTTAAAAAAATTATTTATTTTGCTGCATCTCTCGTCATAGAGCAGAGTCTCTAGCTGCGGCACTCAGGCTCAGTTATTCTGTGGCATGTGGGATCTTTGTTCCCCCGCCAGGGACTGAACCCATGACCCCTGCATTGCAAGGCAGATTCTTAGCCAGTGGACCACCAGGGAAGCCCTTGTGCACTTGTTTTTATTTGAGTCTCAACTGTCAGTTCTAGAGAGCACTAGCTTTGTCTGTCTTGTTCCCTGATGAGTCCACATTACCTGGACTATAGCTGATACTCAATAAATATTTCTTAAACAAGTGCGTGAGTGAGTGAGTGAGTGAGTTTCTATAACAGGCATGTGATCAAAGTGCTATGAGAACACTGAGGGGGTCATTTTTACATAGGTCCCTTTTACAACCACTAAAGGAATTGCAGAAAAGAAATAATAGGGGCTAGGTGTATTCCCCCCTTTTCAAGGAGAAGCATCTCTCTTTGAAATGTCCTCATTGATAATAAGTGTATATCTGAATCCTTATTTAATTAAAAGATGAGCCACAGTATTAAACTTTAGGGTCACCTTCTTCTTTGAAACTCAATTCGCCTTTTCATTTTTCCCAAACCTCTCCTTCTTTCGTATTCATCTTCCAAGAGAGAGAATTAAAATCCCAGCTTTGTGACATGGGCGCACATCTTTGAGCTTTGGGATAAACCCTTTGGCTTCTGAGGTTCACGAGTATAGTGCAGAATCCGTATGGGGGCAGGGAGGCATGCATACCCTCTAAACTACGGTTTTCCTCCTGGAAAATGCACTATCTCCTTCTTTACTTTCGACGTGACTGAGGTAAAACGGCTCCTGTGGCATTTAGGGGAATTTAAAGTCTGAATGTGCTCACATTCCTCCGCAGGCTGTGCAGCCTCAGACCTCCTGACAGAGCCCATTTCCCTAACATTAAAATTTAAAACCAGCATTTCTCCTCTTTTCAGTTTGGTGCTTAAAAATGTAAGCACTCTTAAATTCAAGCTCTCTTTGAACAGTTTCAAAATGCCTTACGTGAACCCTGGAACTTCTTTCTTCCTTTAGGACATGTTGGGGTCGCTGGTAGCATTCAGTGTCATCATCAAGAGTCAAATGCAAGGCCCTCGCAATAATTTCAACGCAGGGTCCATGCTGAGCTGTCTGCGCCTCTTTTGAAGGAAGGCACTGCTAGGAGGTCATAAGGAAGTGGCTTTACGAGGTCTTCTTCCAAGGGCGGATACAGTGGCCATAGTTTGATTGTTCTCCTGGAGAGCTGGAGAGAGAAAATGTCGGGGATGGGATGGTTTTGATATTAGTGGGCTTCCCATCTCCATTCTCAACAGGTGGACACTTCCGTTGGCTGATTGGTTGACTTTTCCAGCGCGTCCCCCATCCTCTGCTCTTTGCTGTGTGTGTGCCCAGTCCTGCCCAACTCTCTGGGACCCCGCTGACTGCAGCCCGCCAGGCTCCTCTGTCCATGGGATTTCCTAGGCAAGAATGTTGGAGTGGGGTGCCATTTCCTTCTCCAGCGGATCTTTGTGACCCAGGGATTGAACCCACATGTCTTGTGACTCCACATCGGCAGGTGGATTCTTTACCACTGCACCACCCAGGAAACCCAAAAGGCTGTGCTGCCTCCCCAGCAGGGAATCAAACCCTGGGCTCCATGTGAGGGTGGAACCCTGGTGTCCAAAAGGCTGAGTTGCCTCCCCAGCAGGGAATCGAACCCTGGGCTCCGTGTGAGGGCGGAACCCTGGTGTCCAAAAGGCTGTGCTGCCTCCCCAGCAGGGAATCGGACCCTGGGCTCCGTGTGAGGACGGAACCCTGGTGTCCATACGAACGAGGATGGCTCTAGTAACAGCCCATCTTCGTCCTTTGGAAGGAAATCTTCCTTAATTTAGTCCATATCGTCTATGTGAGATTGAATCTGCTTTCTTTGCTTCAGCATATGATGAAGGCAAGTCCAATAAGAGCATTCTTAAAATTAATATCCGGATACCACATTTGGTTCAGGAATGTACACAGGCTGAACCAGCAAGATACAACTTTAAGACTTTGATGAAATCATTATAAAAGGTAAATTCTTTTAATGGTGGGATTGCTATTCTAACAGGATGTACATCTAAAACTGCTGGAGGTCCTTCTGCTGTGATGACTCAAGAGCCTGACTGAAGCCCAAACAGAATAAAGCAAAGAGAAGAGATCCAGATAAATAACCCTGAGCACCCGAATTCAGCCATGCCTAAAGATGACTCTGAACTTTCTGTT
>NW_011494715.1:8959915-8965562 GCF_000754665.1 Bison bison bison | reverse complement strand
CTTCCACATCGGCAGGTGGATTCTTTACCACCGCACCACCCGGGAAACCCAAAAGGCTGAGCTGCCTCCCCAACAGGGAATCGGACCCTGGGCTCCGTGTGAGGGCAGAACCCTGGTATCCAAAAGGCTGAGCTGCCTTCCCAGGCTCCGTGTGAGGGCGGAACCCTGGTATCCATAGGAACGGGGATGGCTCTAGTAATAGCCCATCTTCATCCTTTGGAAGGAAATCTTCCTTAATTTAGTCCATATTGTCTATGTGAGATTGAATCTGCTTTCTTTGCTTCAGCATATGATGAAGGCAAGTCCAATAAGAGCATTCTTAAAATTAATATCCAGATACCACATTTGGTTCAGGAATGTACACAGGCCGAACCAGCAAGATACAACTTTAAGACTTTGATGAAATCATTATAAAAGGGAAATTCTTTTAATGGTGGGATTGCTATTCTAACAGGATGTACATCTAGAACTGCTGGAGGTCCTTCTGCTGTGATGACTCAAGAGCCTGACTGAAGCCCAAACAGAATAAAGCAAAGAGAAGAGATCCAGATAAATAACCCTGAGCACCCGAATTCAGCCATGCCTAAAGATGACTCTGAACTTTCTGTTACATCAGCCAATAAATTATTACCGAAAAAGCATGAGTCATATTTTTGTCTTTTGGAGCTGCCAGCATACTGGCAAATGTAAAGGACGGTTCTCTGATCTTCACCGGCCCAACTTTCGGAAACCAGGAATAGAACGGGCAACCCTCACTTTAAGTGCTGTGAGCAAGGATTTCCATGGTTGTTCATCCAGCGCCAAGGGATCTTTCAGGAAGATCTATTAAGAAATCAGTCTTTTAAGAGAGATCTAGTTTCGAAAGGGAGCACTGACCGGACACTGTCTATTTTTCTCCTGGTTGTGGTCTTGGTGGACACGCCAAAGAAAAATGTAAGTTTAAAAGCGGTAGTTTCCCAGCCCACATTTAATTCTCTTTTTTTTTTTTTTTGCTGAACTTCTGCTGTAGGTTGAAGTCAATGTTGTCAGGAGGCCAGATTGGGATACAGATTTAGCACACGGATAACATTTTGTCAGCAAGGTCAAAGCACTGTCTGTGGCAAATGAAATCTGATTGCTTTACACAGTCTTCTGAATCCCGGTTGTGGGCGAGGTACAGAGTCTGTGAGTGGAAGTGAATCCCGAAACTTTGCTGTTGTTTAATCACTCTGCAACCCCATGGACTGCAGCACGCCAGGCCTCCCTGTCCGTCACTTTCTCCGGAGTCCGCTCAAACTCGTGTCCATTCGGTCAGTGATGCCACCCAACCATCTCATGCTCTGCCGTCCCCTTCTCCTCCTGCCTTCAATCCTTCCCAGCATCAGGGTCTTTCCCAATGAGTCGGCTCTTCGCATCAGGTGACCAAAGTATTGGAGCTTCAGCATCAGTCCTTCTAATCAGTCCTGAAACTCATCTCTCCTTAAATCACCACGTTCTTTGGACAATGAGGGAAAAGGAAGAAAAAGTCCACCCACAAGTGACAAATGATCGACACCGCTTGCTTGCTAAGGGAAGCTGACTAATCTATCGCCTCTGAAATGATTTCTAGGTGTTACAAAATGAGCTCACCCATATTTCACGCTTGCAAGGACAGGAGGCAGTAAATTCTGAGCAAGCTTCGTTGCCCTGTAATAAGTTGCTCACATCGTCTTCACTCTGGGTGATTACTGACCAAATCACCAGGTGACCATGACTGAGGCTGCAAGCACGCTTTGCTGAAGCAGACGTGCTGCAAAATGTTTTCATAGTGGGAAGGGGCAAGGAAACGTGTATGCAGAAGTTCAGAAATGCGTATTCAACTCTGACGTCAGTTGGATAAAACACCCGATTTATTCAATCGTAGCGTGTTATTTGCAACCTGTGTAATTTGTACATATTTCCGAGGAATCCAAGAATATTCACACTGCAACTTCATTTATCTGTATAATTTTCCTACCGGGAAAAGGATGGGACTGGTTGGCAAGCGTGACTCGAATCACCATGTTTTCCAAATGAAGACTTCCCACCACAGCAAGCTGGATTTGTTTGCTCTAAGGCACTTACACACAAAATCTAAATTATCAACAGAGGAACAGATACAGAAGACTCGCTACTTATACACAATGGAATATTACTCGGCCATAAAAAGGAACAGAACGGGGTCATTGGTAGAGACCTGGATGGACCTAGAGACTGTCATACATACTGAAGTAAGTCAGAAGGAGAAAACCAAATGTCATATATTGACGAAAATACGTGGAACCTGAAAAAACTGGTATAGATGATCTTATTCACGAAACAGAAATGGAGACACAGATGTAGAGAAAAATGTGTGGATACCGAGGGGGAAGCGGGCGGATGAACCAAGAGGTTGGAATCGACATATGTACACTATTGATGCTGTGGATAAAACAGATAATTAATAAGAGCCTGCCACACGGCACGGGGAACTGTGGTGGCCTGAATGGGAAGGCAGCCCCAAGGAGAGGGGATGTGTGTACACACGGCTGATTCACTTTGCTAGAGTAGGAACTAACCAATGTTGCAGAGCATCTGTACTCCAATCAAATTGTAAAATAAAATAAAATTTGACAATTTGCTAATTCTTTGAGGTGAAAAATAAATAATCAAGACTATGTTGATTTTTCTCTCTCCTCACTGGGTCTTAAACACCCGAGAGTAGAAAATGCAACTGAATCCACTGCTCAAGGGCGTCCCTGGTGGCTCAGACGTAAAGAACTGCCTGCAATTCAGGAGACCTGGGTTCGAATTCTGGGCCGGGAAAACCCCCTGGAGAAGGGAATGGCTACCCACTCTTGTACTCTTGCCTGGAGAATTCCATGGACAGAGGCGCCTGGCGGGCTACAGTCCATGGGGCCGGGGAAAGTGGGGCACACTGCGGGACGAACAGAAGGGCGGATTGGTGGCAGGAAACCTGGCTGGGCCACCGGCCTGCCGCCACCTTGCAGCGAGCAGACCAGGGCCTGGGAACTAGAAGGCAGGCGGCTTCGCGCAACTATTGACTCTGGACTTACAGTGTCGTCGCTGGATAAACTACGTATGGTTTCTGAATCTCAGTTTTCTCATCTTTAAAATGGGTCTTATATCAACGGCGTGGAAGGAGTGTGGTGAGATCTGGATGAAGTGATGAGATCCTGAGTCTGGCACGCAGTTCAGAAGTTCTGGCTGCTCTTTCCCCGGTTTTCCCTTTCTCTCCCTTCATTATTTCCTTTTATTCTTTCTTTGTATTTTAACCCCTTGGTCATTGTCTGCCACGCAACATTCAAAACGCTTGCTGTTTTCCCTCCTCTTCCCCTTGCCCACATCTGCTCTACCTACTGCTCTGCCATCTGTGTGCTGTGCTCAGTCGCCCAGTCAAGTCCAACCCTTGGCAGCCCCATGGACTGTAGCCCGCCAGGCTCCTCTGTACATAAGACTCTCCAGGCAAAAATATTAGAGCGTGTTGCCATTTCCTACTCCAAGGGATCTTCCCAACACAGGGATCGAACCCACATCTCTTGTGTCTCCTGCGTTGGCAGTCAGATTCTTACCACTGTGCCACCTGGGAAGTCCCTTGTCACTTATTAGGAGATAGTCAATAATTGAAGGTTGAAGTTGGCAAACTTCAGTCTAGTATTTAAATCACTTGGACATTTTTAAAATATGTATTCTTGTGTATACATATAGAGAGAAGCACAGGCCCTAGCCGTGAAAGTTGATTGAGTCTGAGCATCGAGGAATTTTAAAACTCCCCCAGCTGATTCTAACCTGCAGCCAGAACTGAGACCCACTGATCTAATTGGAAAGCCTGAACTCTTAGCAGTTTTGATGTATCGACATGACTCTTGAACTCGACAAGCATCAACATTACTCACCTGGAGAGCTCATTAGAACTACAATTGTTGGGGCTGAACTCCAAAGTTTCTGATTCAGGAGGTCTGGAGGAGCACCCAGACTCTGCCTTCATAAAAGTTCCCAGGTGAGGCTTAGGCTGCTGGTCAGCGGATCATATTTTGAAAACACTTGTGCTATATTTTTGCCTTCTAGGATCTCGGTGGGAATCCCACACTGGGCTAGGATCCTATTCTATGAGTTTATAGCACCTAATACATACCCAGCTTGTGCTTCCATCACTACACTTGGCATATCTGTTTCCCTAATTAGACTCTTCTCCAGTGTTGAAACCATGATTTTTTTTTTTTTGTTCCTGTAACACCCTAGGGTTAGCCTAGTCCATGACATGCAGTAGTCACTCATTAAATGTTGAATTAATAGAAGACTTCTACCTTGAAGTAGACGCAGGAAAGGAAGTTCTTGATCAATCATCAAATACTACCTCACTTGCATGGCATTACACTTATTGAACATTAGCGAGGCAAATGCTGTGGGTAGAATAAAAATCCTTAATTCTACATCACATTCATCCAATGGCCAGCTGTCCTGGAGTAGAGGCAGGTAGACACCCTTGTCTGGGGTCTCCACATAATGACAATCAATTCTACATTCCCGCAACAGCAACATTCCGCAACTCCAGGCTGTTTCTGCCACCATCTCATTTTAATGTAGCAGGTGTTTAACAGTCATAATTGTGTCTCACTGCTGTTTGGGATAGAGAAATCAGAAATCCAATTTGCATGCTAGGAATAATTTGGAAACAAGCTTTTTCGGAAAAGTTCATTATCTAAAGCCAGATTTGCCCAAATAGAATACACTGGTTCTCATTTAGTATTTATCTGAATAAATCCAAGGATCAGGCATGAACTTATTTAGAAATTGATGGCTTAAAAGCAATATTCTTAGAGCCACTTCATTCTTTGCCAGACCATTCTACTTCATTTTTTGAGGGGAGATTCCTCTCCCCAGTGTATGTAGTCTTGATAGTACGCTAATCCTAAACGTTGCCTCCCCCTAGGGAATCTAGTGTATTTTGAAAAATATTTTGTCTTGAGAAAAGGACTTGCTTGTGAATAAGCCTGCACCATAGGGTGCATCCTCCCAGGATTTTAATTTTCAGTTCAGTCGCTCAGTCGTGTCCGACTCTTTGCAACCCCATGAACCACAGCATGCCAGTCTTCCCTGTCCATCACCAACTCCCGGAGTCCACCCAAACCCATGTCCATCGAGTTGATGATGCCATCCAACCATCTCATCCTCTGTCATCCCCTTCTCCTCCTGCCCTCAATCTTTCCCAGCATCAGGGTCTTTTGCAATGAGTCAGCTCTTCACATCAGGTGGCCAAAGTATTGGAGTTTCAGCTTCAACATCAGTCCTTCCAATGAACACCCAGGACTGACCTCCTTTAAGATGGGCTGGTTGGATCTCCTTGCAGTCCAAGGGACTCTCAAGAGTCTTCTCCATCACCACAATTCAAAAGCATCAATTCTTTGGTGCTCAGCTTTCTTCACAGTCCAACTCTAACATCCATACATGACCACTGGAAAAACCGTAGCCTTGACTAGACTGATCTTTTTTGGTAAAGTAATGTCTCTGCTTTTTAATATGCTGCCTATGATCCAGCAGATGTTGGTCATAACTTTCCTTCCAAGGAGTAAGTGTCTTTTAATTTCATGGCTGCAGTCACCATCTGCAGTGATTTTGGAACCCAGAAAAATAAAATCAGCCACTGTTT
>NW_011494715.1:8948789-8959614 GCF_000754665.1 Bison bison bison | reverse complement strand
CAGCCTTGACGTACTCCTCTTCCTATTTGGAACCAGTCTGTTGTTCCATGTCCAGTTCTAACTGTTGCTTCCTGACCTGCATACAGGTTTCTCAAGAGGCAGATCAGGTGGTCTGGTATTCCCATCTCTTGAAGAATTTCCCACAGTGCATTGTGATCCACACAGTCAAAGGCTTTGGCATAGTCAATAAAACAGAAATAGATGTTTTTCTGGAATTCTCTTGCTTTTTCCATGATCCAGCGGATGTTGGCAATTTGATCTCTGGCTCCTCTGCCTTTTCTAAAACCAGCTTGAACATCAGGAAGTTCACGGTTCACATATTGCTGAAGCCTGGCTTGGAGAATTTTAAGCATTACTTTACTAGCATGTGAGATGAGTGCAATTGTGTGGTAGTTTGAGCATTCTTTGGCACTGCCTTCCTTTGGGATTGGAATGAAAACTGATCTTTTCCAGTCCTGGGACCACTGCTGAGTTTTCCAAATTTGCTGGCATATTGAGTGCAGAACTTTCACAGCGTCATCATTCAGGATTTGAAATAGCTCAACTGGAATTCCATCACCTCCACTAGCTTTGTTAGTAGTGATGCTCCCTAAGGCCCACTTGATTTCACATTCCTGGATGTCTGGCTCTAGGTGAGTGATCACACCATTGTGATTATCTGGTTCATGAAGATTTTTTTGTACAGTTCTTCTGTGTATTCTTGCCACCTCTTCTTAATATCTTCTGTTTTTGTTGGGTCCCTACCATTTCTGTCCTTTATTGAGCCCATGTTTGCATGAAATGTTCCTTTGGTATCTCTAATTTTCTTGAAGAGATCGCTAGTCTTTCCCATTCTATTGTTTTCCTGTATTTCTTTGCATTGATTGCTGAGGAAGGCTTTCTTATCTCTCCTTGCTATTCTTTGGAACTCTGCATTCAAATGGGTATATCTTTCCTGTTCTCCCTTGCGTTTCGCTTCCCTTCTTTCCACAGCTATTTGTAAGGCCTCCTCAGACAGCCATTTTGCTTTTTTGCATTTCTTTTTCTTGGGGCTGGCCTTGCTCCCTGTCTCCTGTACAATGTCATGAACCTCCGTCCATAGTTCATCAGGCACTCTGTCTATCAGATCTAGTCCCTTAAATCTTTTTCTCACTTTCACTGTATAGTCATAAAGGATTTGATTTAGGTCATACCTGAATGGTCTAGTGGTTTTCTCCACTTTCTTCAATTTGGCCTTGGAGTACAGAATGAAGCAGGGCAAAGGCTAATAGATTTTAATTTTAACAACTGATAAAAAGAGAGACAAGTGCTTCCTTGGTGGCTCAGTGATAAAGAATCCCCCTGCCAATGCAACGGACATACGTTCGATCCCTGGTCCAGGAAGATCCCACGTGCCGTGGCTCACCCAACTCATGCACCGCAACTCCTGAGCCTGCGCCCTGGAGCCCATGAGTGACAACTACTGAAGCCTGCATACCCTGCGGCCCCTGCTCCACAGCAAGAGAAAGCCTGGCAGCGAGAGGCCCGCGCACCTCAGGGAGAGAGAAGCCCCCGCTCCCTCAGCGAGAAAGAGGCCCCTATATCTCAGCTAGAGAGAAGCCCTGCTCTCTGAGCTAGAGAGAAGTTCACGTGCAACAACAAAGACCCAGCACAGCCATAAATAAATACGCAGATATATCTTTAAAAAGAGAGAGATAAATATGAAAACGCTGCTGGCATCTGCAACCAGGTCATTCCAGATATGCTAATGTTCCTGGATCCTTGGTTCTGGGTCAGCCCAAGTCTGGTGTACAAGTTTCCTTTTAATTCTGTGAGTCTTCCAACTCAATGGCTCCACACTGTTCTAGTAAATTCCCTGAGGTTTACATTTGCCATATTTGGTTGCTGGCAATTATAAAACTCCCGCACAGATTGGCTCTAGCACAAATATATAAATTTTTAATTGCTTCCTGCTCACTAATCCAGTAGAGCTTATTTTTGGCATTAGGGGAACTTTGTTTCCAACACTCACGTTCAAATTAAATATTTTCAGTTCCTCCACAGCTTTCCTTTTACCTGAAGTCTCCCACCTAAAATTCTGGAGATTTATTATCACTAGCTACAGTAATATACACGAGTCAAAACCGGGTTGTAGTCGAGCCCTGTGACCCACAGTACATATAGTCTTCCCTTTCCTTTTAGTTATTTATTGTTTTGGCCGTGGTCTCTAATATGTATTTTTTCCTTTTAATTTTATTTATTTATTTTTTGGTCACACCCCATGGTATATGAGATCTTAGTTCCCTGATCAGGGATCAAACCCATGCCCCCTGTATTGGAAGTGCAGAATCTTAACCACCAGACCACCAGGGAAGTCCCCGTAGACTCTGTTCTTATATAGTAAGAATATCTCTGTTCTCATATAGTAACATTGTATAGGAGATGGTGATCAAAACCATCCCCAAGGAAAAGAAATGCAAAAAAGCAAAATGGTTATCTGAGGAGGCCTTACAAATAATTGAGGAAAGAAGAGGAGTGAAAGGCAAAGGAGAAAAAGAAAGATATATCCATCTGAACGCAGAGTTCCAAAGAATAGAAGGGGAGATAAGAAAGCCTTCCATCTGAATGCAGAATTCCAAAGAATAGAAGGGGAGATAAGAAAGCCTTCCTATGTGAATGCAGAGTTCCAAAGAATAGAAGGAGAGATAAGAAAGCCTTCCTATGTGATCTATGCAAAGAAACAGGAAAACAACAGAATGGGAAAGATTAGAGATCTCTTCAAGAAAACTAGAGATACCAAGGGAACGTTTCATGCAAAGATGGGCTCAACAAAGGACAGAAATGGTATGGACCTAACAGAAGCAGAAGATACTAAGAAGAGGTGGCAAGAATACACAGAAAAACTACACAAAAAAGATGTTAATGACCCAGATAATCACGATGGTGTGATCACTCACCTGGAGCCAGACAACGAGGAATGCGAAGTCAAGTGGGCCTTAGGAAGCCTCAAAGCTAGTGGGTGTGTGGGATTCCAACTGAGCCATTTCAAGTTCTAAAAGATGATGCTGTGAAAGTGCTGCATTCAATATGCCAGCAAATTTGGAAAATTCAGCAGTGGCCACAGAACTGGGAAGGTTAACTTTCATTCCAATCCCAAAGAAAGGCAATGCTAAAGAACATTCAAACTACCACACAATTGCACTCATCTCACACACTAGCAAAGTAATACTCAAAATTCTCCAAGCTAGACTTCAATAGTACGTGAACTGAGAGCTTCCAGATGTTCAAGCTGAATTTAGAAAAGGCAGAAGGAACCAGAGATCAAATTGCCAACATCTGCTGGATCATAGAAAAGGCAAGAGAATTCTAGAAAAACATTAATTCTGCTTCATTGACTACACCAAAGCCTTTGAATGTGTGGATCACAAACTGTGGAAAATTCTGAAAGAGATGGGAATACCAGACCACCTTACCTGCCTCTTGAGAAATCTGTATGCTGGTCAAGAAGCAATAGAACCGGACATGGAACAACAAACTGGTTCCAAATTGGGAAAGGAGTACATCAAGGCTGTGTATTTTCACCCTGCTTGTTTAACTTCTATGCAGAGTACATCATGAGAAATGCTGGGCTGGATGAAGAACAAGGTGGAATCAAGATTTCCAGGAGAAAAGCCATAACCTCAAATATACAGATGACACCACTCTTGTGGCAGAAAGCAAAGAGGAACTAAAGAGCTTCTTGATCACAGTGAAAGAGGAAGGTGAAAAAGCTGGCTTAAAACTCAACATTCAGAAAACAAAGATCATGGCATCCAGTCCCATCACTTCATGGCAAATAGATGGGGAAACAATGAAAACAGTGACAGACTTTATTTTCCTGGCCTCCAAAATCACTGCAGATAGTGATTGCAGCCATGAAATTAAAAGATGCTTGCTCCTTGGAAGAAAAGTTATGACCAACCTAGACAGCATATTAAAAAACAGACATCACTTTGCTGACAAAGCTGCATATAGTTAAAGCTATTTGAAGCTGAAACTCCAATACTTTGGCCACATGATGCGAAGAACTGACTCATTGGAAAAGACCCTGATGCTGGGAAAAGTTGAAGGTGGGAGGAGAAGGGGATGACAGAGGATGAGATGGTTGGATGGCATCACTGACTCAATGGACATGAGTTTGGGTAAACTCTGGGAGTTGGTGATGGACAGGGAGGCCTGGCGTGCTGCAGTCCATGGGGTCACAAAGAGTCAGACACAACTGAGTTACTGATCTGAACCGACTGTCTTTATAACAATGGTTCTTTTCTTTGGGGTAGTCAAATATATTCTGTGTTGTATAAGAAATAACAGTTTCTTATTTCTACAACGAAAAGTCTAAAGAAAAATACTGGTGTTGCTAGAATTGAGCAGAACTCAACACGTGGTTGCTTTTTGAGTGACTGGGTATCATTTCAAACAAGGATATTTGAAGGGATATTAAGATCAATGAGATCAGCCTTTTACTTTCAGGTGGACAGAGAGGGGGGGAGTTGCTGATTTGCTTGTCCAGGGACACCCAAAGCCAATCCCACATCTAGCATGACCTCTTGAACTTTATGTTCAGATGCATATGAGCACTACACATCATTTAAAAGCTTAGATACTCTATTCCTTCAGATGTATGATGGGCATAATAACATCCATCTCTTTTACGGCACAAAGGTTTAGTAGAGCCAATCCCACAATGAATGCTAAAGAAATAGTACCATTATCATGCCGCAATTAAAGTTTTCATCCTTCCAATATTTGATACCCCAGCTAAGAGTCCTTCATGCCACTGCTGAACTTTTTCAAAGTGAGAACTTATTATTTCATTATTGATATTTTAATTAAAGAATTCTTCTTAGGGATGTTGGCAGCTCTTGGAAATATGGAAAGATTGCATGCCAAGGAAAATCAAAGCCAACTTGGCAATTTCAAAATAGTACAACGAGTTGAGTTACTTTAAAAGATGGTATTTGAAGACACAGATATGACAGGCTACTGATGAAATTTAAAAGTAGGTAGAGGGATTTCCCTGGTGATCCAGGGGTTAAGAGTCTGCCTTGTAATGCAGGGGACTCAGGTTCAATCCCTGGTCAGGGAACTAAGATTCCGCATGCCAAGGAGCAACTGAGCCTGCGTGCCACAACTCGAGAATCCACGCATCGCAACTAAGACCTGACAACCAAATAAATAAATAAAAATTTTTAAAAGGAAAGAAACCACTTTCCCACCAAAAAGAAGGTAGCTGTGGAAGGTATACATTTTTCAGGTTGTGGGATGAAACAAACATCTTCTGCTTTGTATGACATACATAAACTAGCTCAGACATCATTTGAGTACATCTATGGACTGAATCTGGCCCAGCACCTGTCATTGTCAATAAAGTTTTATTGGCGCACAGTCACGCCCATCTCCTTCGTGGGGTCTGTGGTTGCTTTCCCACTACAATGGCAGAGAAGGGTAGTTGGAACACAGACTATGCAACCTCCAAAATACTTCCTAGCTGCCCCTTTCCTGGAAAAGTCTGACCATCTTTGAACTAGATGATTTGAGCCTCCTCTTACTGGTTTAGTGAAATTCCAATAGCTGCAAAATCCCATTTCTGTGAAATATTTCCAGGACGTCTGACTTAAATGCTTGCCTTTTCCCTTCTGCCTTCTACACAGCAAGTACAGAAGTTCTCTCTCACCTGCAATTAATCTGTTTTCTGACATATTTATCATATACTGACAGTCCCACATGCCTGTTGAAATATCCCATAATGATAGCTGGCGAAAAAGAAGTAGATTTGCAAAAAGAAATAAGTAGAGAATGTGTTTGGTTTCGGGATGCTTCTCTAGTAGAAAATTTTGGTCAAAGTCATCATACACATGTAATACAAAATTCTGAGAGTGGAAAGAGCTGGTCTCAGGAGAACTGGGTGAATCAGATAAGGCAAGCTCATGTCTGTCTCAGGCTGTGTGTGTTTCAAGAGAGCTATGGCCGCTTCAGTGTAGTTGCAAGCACAGAACACTCACTAACGGAATTACTGGGATGCTAATCACAAGGCTATGACAGTTGGAAAGTCTTTCCTGCTTCCATGTTCAACTACTGGACTGGAAGAGAACAGACCTTGAAGGGCACCAGTATTTAGAGAAGAGTTTTAACAAGAGGAGTACTGCCCGGAATGACGGAATGGTCCATGACAGAGTGGGGAAAGGGGACAGCTTCGGGGCCATACACTGAAAATCAACCTGCAAACATCCAGCTGGCTGAATGACAGGCCTGCGACAAGCTCAACTGTAAATCGCAAAATAATTCTTGTAGCAAATACAGCAGCTCTTTTGACATAGAACCTAGAGTCGGGGGACCAGTGTTCACCCAGCCTGTGGGGGTGAGTTCAGAGTGGGGTGGGGGTTCTCAGGAGAGTCCCGTGGGCTCTCAGGTCTCCTATGGACAGTCCATCCTAAAGGAAATCAACCCTGAACATACATTGGAAGGACTGATGCTGAAGCTGAAACTCCAATACTTTGGCCACCTGAGGCAAAGAGCTGACTCATTGGAAAAGACCCTGATGCTGGGAAAGATTGAAGGTGGGAGGAGAAGGGGATGACAGAGGATGAGATGGTTGGATGGCATCACCGACTCGATGGACATGAATTTGAGCAAGCTCCAGGAGACAGTGAAGGACAGGGAAATCCGGTGCGCTGCAGTCCATGGGGTCGCAAAGAGTCAGACATAACTGAGTGACTGAACAACAACATTAAAATTAAAAAGCAAAACAAAATAACTGCATTCCTGGTGAATTTTCACAGATTAGTAAGAAAAGATGAAAATTCTAATAGAAAACAAGCAATTCATAGAAGAAAACACATGTCCAAGAAAACACAGAGAAATGCAAATGAGAACAAGAAATCATTTTTGCCTAGAGTGATCAAAGTATTTTAAAATTGTAATACTACTGTTGATAAAAGTCTTAAAAAAAGCAATTTTTTTTTTGGCCCTAAAAGCACTGTATTTGTGGTGTCAAACTGTATGTACCCTTCTGCAACTTGCTTTTTTCTCTCCGTTAATGATTTACATGAGTTGACCCTGAGTGTGCGTAATGACACAGGTAGCTCTTGTCCCTTCGTCTTCGCTGCTACATCATATTCCCTTACCCGTGCATGTGTGCTCAGCCGCTTCAGCCGTGTCCAGCTCTTTGTGACCCCCTGGACTGTAGCCCGCCAGGCTTCTCTGTCCATGGGATTCTCCAGGCAAGAACACTGGAGTGGGTTGCCACGCCCTGCTCCAGGGGAGCTTCCCAACCCAGGGATCAAACTCGAGTGTCCTGCATCTCCTGCATTGCAAGTGGATTCTTTTCTTTATTTTCTGCTGAGACACTGGGGAAGCCCACATTCCCTCACACGCTTACCTGAGTTCATTTGTCCTCCTTCTGGTGGACATTACTTTGGGCCCATTTTTCTCTTCTAAAACATGCAACTTTAAAGGAAAATACTAAGAGGTGGTTTAAGAGATGTTTGACACAAATTGCCGTGAACGTTAATGACAGAAACACATTTTGGCAGATGAGGACTACTTCCAAGGCAGGACAGCCAAGGCCACTCATTCTCACTGTGTGTGAGACCCCAGTGAAGCCCTGGGACCCCACGTGAGCCATTCTGCAGGTGAGGCTGACCATGAGCACTGAGTTTCTAAAGCTTAGCTACTGCACCCACTGGCTCTGCTTGAAGTTCTACTGTGCACCTTCCCTGAGATGCATTCCTTGGCAGACCACCCTGGAGAGCTTCTTACAGGCCTCCCTCGGTCCAGCCCCGTTTGGCTAAAACACCAGTTTCATCCCACTTCCGGTGGAGGGCCTGTAAGGCCATGCCCACGTCTGTTAGAGTGTGGGCGAATGATTAAGCTCCCTGGCTTCACAGCTCTCCGCAGACAAATGGCCAGCCTAGCTTCAAGGATGTGAGTCAAGGGCTGTTTTGCAGAAGCCCTGAGAGGCTGTTAAGCAGCCACATGAGGCTGCAACACGTTACAGGGTCCTTGAGTGCCTACAGTCAGCTGCTGTGGCCTTCATTGCTTTGCATGCCCCCGGATGAATACAGCCCTTTGTAAACCCCTTTGATGAGCTGATAAGGCTCAGAGGATGCTCCTCAACAAGGCAAACAGAACTCACACACAAGCCTCCCCTGTTTCCAAGCCTCCCCGAAGTCCGTGGTCCTCCAGCTAAAGCTGGCTATGCTAGGGGCATGAGAAATGAATCCAGACTGCACACTGCACTCTAAGGAAACAACCCGAACATAACAACTAATTTATTCCAGGAATCAGTGGCTATTTCTTACACTTACTGAGTCTGTACAACAATCTTACAAGTTAGATCTCCGGGGGTCTTCCCTGGTGATCCAGAGATTAAGAAACCTCCTTGCAATGCCAGGGGCCTGGGGTTTGCTCCCTGGTGCGGAACTAAGATCCCATGTGCCACAGAGAATCTAGCCTGCTCACCACCACCACGGAGCCTGTGCAGCACAACTAGAGAATGCGCGTGCCACTGCAGAGGCCCCGTGTGAACGCCCAAGACCTGACACAGCCAAATCAATGACTGTTTTCAAAAATGCCCATTTTACAGGTGGGAGGACTGAGGTCAAGCACCTTAAATAACCGACCCAAGGTGCCACGACTACTAGGGAGCAGAGCAAGGCGATCATGCTGCTCTGACTCAAAGCTCAGCATTAAAAAAATACTAAGATCCTGGCATCTGTTTTTTTTTTTTTTTTCATCACTTCATGGCAAATAGATGGGGAAAAAGTAGAAGCAAGGACAGATTTTTTTGTCTTGGGCTCCAAAATCACTGTGGATGTTGACTGCAGCCATGAAATTAAAAATCGTTTGCTCCTTGGAAGGAAAGCTATGACCAGCCTAGACAGCATATTAAAAAGCAGAGATATCTCTTTGCCGACCAAAGTCCATATAGTCAAAACCGCAGTTTTTCGAGGAGTCACATACGGATGTGGGAGTTGGACCATAAAGAAGGCTGAGCACCAAAGAATTGATGGTTTTGAACTGTGGTGTTGGAGAAGACTCTTGAGAGTCCCTTGGACTGCAAGGAGATCCAACCAGTCAATTCTAAAGGAAATCAACCCTGAATATTCATTGGAAGGACTGATGCTGAAGCTGAGGCTCCAAAACTTTGGCCACCTGATGTGAAGGGCTGACTTATTGGGAAAGACCCTGATGCTGGGAAAGATTGAAGGCAGGAGGAGAAAGGGACGACAGAGGATGAGATGGTAGGATGGCATCACCATCTCAATGTACACAAATTTGAGCAAACTCTGGAAGATAGTGAAGGACAGGGAAGCCTGGCGTGCTGCGGTCCATGGGGTCGCAAAGAGTTGGATATGACTAACTGACTGAAGAACAACTGCAGTGCCTGGTTCCTGACACTTAACACTCAGCCTCCGTAATAGTTTTTGACAAAATGCTAACCAGTGAATGCCACCATCCTGGGATTGGCAAACGATGGCCAAATCTGGGTTTCTAGCTAATACAGCTCAGAGGGTAAGTATGCATATTTTTTACATTTTGAATGGTTGGAGACAAAAATCAAAAGAAAAATGTGACACATGCAAATTATATAAAACTGAAATTTCAGTAACTGTCAGTAAAGCTTTATTGGAACGCATGCCCATTCATTTACTCATTGTCCATCGCTGCTTTTGCAAGGCCGCAGCAGACTGCAGAACTTTTGATAGAGAGCATCTGGGCAGCGACGCGTCAGATATTTACTCTCTGGCTCTTACAAAGTGTGCCGACTCCAGCTCTCATCCGAGCTGTGGGGGACAGTAAGCCTCCGTGGACTGCTTATAACAAACAGAACGTTGTGAACTAAAATGTCAGAAATGATGAAAAAACAACACGGGTTGGGGGTGGGGGAGGAGAGAGTGGGACAAACTGGAAGAGGAGCACTGCCATAAAGACACCGCGGTGTGAAACAGGGAGCCAGTGGGGAGCTGTGAGTAACAGGAGCTCAGCTCCTGCTCCGGGATGACCTAGAGCGGTGGGAGGGGAGGGCGGGAGAGACTCAGGAGGAGGCGTCTGTGTGTACACAGCTGACTCACACTGTGGTACAGCGGAAGCTAACCCAGCATTGTAACGCAATGACAGTCCAATAAATGATTCATAAATACAAATAAAAGACCCCATGTTTTCTCCTTTTTAGACTCCAACATCGTAACAGCTTTTGATGCCTTTGGTTTGAGGCAGAGCTGGAGTTGTCATTTTCTCACTTGTGGCTTAAAAATATCCCTCGCTTCTGTTCAAAGCCAGGACAAACAGCAAGGCTGCTCTTCCCGGCTCCTCCTCTCCGAGGTCTGCCGGCGAGCAGACGCTATGTTCACGTATCGCTACTGAATCTCAGTCCAGCCAAGCGATTAGGAAGGGAAAACTTAATGAGCAGATACGGTCATGAGACACTGACTCATTCTAGCTACAGCAGCCGAAACGATGAATGCAGCTGCTGAGCGTGGTATTGATCATTTCCTATTTGCGAGCATAAAAATAGATCTTAAAGACGGATCTTCAGTCCAGAATTGCAGTTTTCCTTTTTTTCATCTTGTGTTTCCACGGGAAGAATTGCTTAACAAATAATAAAGGCTTAATCTATTAAGACAGCTATCCCTTTGAGAGACTGAGATAAAAGTTAACACATTCCTCCCTACACTCTGTACTTCTGGTCTTTTGTTAACATCATGCCTATTAACAAACTTGCCAGAGTGTGTCTCATTGCCCAGGACTTGGCCCAGTGAATTAACCACTGATAAGTCAAGCAGATTGGAGCTAGGGTTCTAATGAATACGAGTTGGTGGGTGATCTT
>NW_011494715.1:8940231-8948689 GCF_000754665.1 Bison bison bison | reverse complement strand
GGGTGATCTTTTCCAGATAAGTATCCTTTCTGCTGAATTTGCCTTACTTCAGTAACCATTACTCTCTTTTCTTCCTGTTTTATTTTAGGTCCCTCTGAACAGTTTTGTTTTAAAAATGTTTGTTTTTTTTAAACCTGCATTTAAAAAAACGCATTCCCACATGTGTATGTATAGCTGAGTCCCTTCACTGCTGACCGGAAACAATCATAGCATTGTTTATTAATTGACTATAACCTAATACAAAATAAAAAGATAAATAAATAAAATAAAACAAACAAAAATGTATCATCAGGTGTATATATATGTATATGTATATAAATTTATTGCTGTGAATGGAATCTTATATGGCATCATATTTTCTAACTGATGATCTTTTTTTTAGCATGTGGAAAAGCAAAACAATACGTTAGCTTTGCTTAATAAAGTTATCAATATATTAGTTCTATAAAAAAGATGTGACGTTTATGGAAGATTAAAATGGGGCTACTGAGGTGACAACATTCAGAATACTATGATCATGGCATCTGGTCCCATCACGTCATGGCAAATACATGGGGAAACAATGGAAACAGTGACAGACTTTATTTTCTTGGGCTCCAAAATCACTGCAGATGATGACTGCAGCCATGAAATTAAAAGACCCTTGCTCCTTGGAAGAAAAGCTATTACCAACCTAGACAGCATATTAAAAAGCAGAGACATTACTTTGCCAACAAAGGTCCATCTAGTCAAGGCTATGGTTTTCCCAGTAGTCATATACAGATGTGAGAGTTGGACCATAAAGAAAGCTGAGCGCCAAAGAATTGATGCTTTTGAACTCTGGTGTTGGAGAAGACTCTTGAGAGCCCCTTGGACTGCAAGGAGATCCAGCCAGTCCATCCTAAAGGAGATCAGTCCTGGGTGTTCATTGGAAGGACTGATGTTGAAGCTGAAACTTCAGTACTTTGGCCACCTCATGCGAAGAGTTAACTCATTGGAAAAGACCCTGATGCTGGGAAAGATTGAAGGCAGGAGGAGAAGGGGATGACAGAGGATGAGACGGTTGGATGGCATCACTGACACAATGGACACAAGTTTGAGTAAACTCCGGGAGTTGGTGATGGACAAGGAGGCCTGGCGTGCTACAGTCCACGGGGTCGCAAAGAGTCAGAAAGGACTAACTGAACTGAACTGAGGTGACATCATTTAAATGGTGACATAGGTCATTTCTGACTTCAGTCCCTCTCCTAAGAAGACCAACTAGAACGCTTCATAGACAGGACAACTTTGTGGAAATTCCAGATCCCCGGGAGGAGGTTTAGGTACCTGTTGGACCAAGAGACAGACAAGAGCCCAAACAGGGGCACTTGCCCCACGTCCCCGCCCCAGGCTGGCATAGTATCGCGCCCCCTAGAGGGCCCCCCGGAGCTACACCCTCTCCGGTAGGAGGAGCGAGACCAACGCGGACTTCCGGCAACCCCGCGGCTGCAGGCCATCTCCCGGGGGGCCTCCTATGGCCTGCCCTCGCAGGGACCCTGCTTGATCCTGCAGCACAGCCACAGCCCTATCCAACAAGGGAGCTGGGCCAGCAATGCCGCCTACTGGGGAAAGCCTCCTCGAGCCCCGCCCAATCGCAGTTCACAGCCGGAGCCCCTTTTCACTGAAAGCCCAGCAAACTTGCCCAGCAGGTCACCGCCAGCCTCTCACCGAGCTGTGAAGCCCAGCTTGTAGTCTTCCTAAGTCTGCAGCCCAGCTGTGAGCCCCTGATCGCAGGCACGGCTGGGCCTGTGCAACCACGGACTCTGTTTCCTGCCTAAGCCTGGAGCCGAGTCCGCAGCACCGTCCAGGTGGGAATAGCCGGAGAGGCCATCCAACCAGCAGAAAAGGCGGAGCTAGCTGCTTTGGCTTTTCCAAGTTCTTTGTATTTCCATATAAATTTCCTAATCAAACCATCAATTTCTACCCCCAAAAAAAATCTGCTTGGATTTTGATTGGGATTGCATTTACTTCATAGATAAATTTTGGAGAACGTTCCATGAATGTGGCATACCTAGTTCTTATTTAGATGCTCTTCAAGTTTCTCTTGGAGAAGGCGATGGCACCCCACTCCAGTACTCTTGCCTGGAAAATCCCATGGACGGAGGAGCCTGGTAGGCTGCAGTCCATGGGGTCGCTAGGAGTCAGACATGACTGAGGGACTTCACTTTCACTTTCCACTTTCTTGCATTGGAGAAGGAAATGGCAACCCACTCCAGTGTTCTTGCCTGGAGAATCCCAGGG
Organism: Bison bison bison; assembly: GCF_000754665.1. NCBI lineage: Eukaryota > Metazoa > Chordata > Mammalia > Artiodactyla > Bovidae > Bison > Bison bison. The sequence goes on along the minus strand of NW_011494715.1, from coordinate 8,946,430 downwards.
ACAGCGGAGCCTGGTGGGCTGCTGTCTATGGGGTTGCACAGAGTCGGACATGACTGAAGCGACTTAGCAGTAGCAGCAAGTTTCTCTTAGCACTGCTTTGTGTACAAGTCTTGCATACCTTCCGGACATGAAGGTTACCTATTGTATGATTCTCAGTATAAAGTTCTAGAACAAGCAAGACTCATCTATGGTGATGGGAGTCAGACAGCGGGTGCTCTTGGCAGATAAAAGTGGAAGGGGGTGACTGACTGGTAAGGGACACAGAGAAACTTTTGGGGGTGATAGAAATAGTCCCTATTTTTATAAATTGATAGGTTTGTGGGTTATATGAATGTATGTATTGAACTTCACACTTAAAGATCTGTGCATTTTATAATATAGTCCATTAAAATATAACACATGTAGTTGCATCAATGTAACATATTACTTCCTAGGAGTTGGCTACTATTGTTAATTATGGTGCAGTAGCTTGCTAATAAACACATATATATTAATAGATACATAGGATATCTATCATATGCATTATTTATAATATTCATATACTACATTGACAAACTTAAACAGTATATTAAAAAGAAGAGACATCACTTTGCTGACAAAGGTCTATATAATCAAAGCTGTTTTTCCCAGTAGTCATGTATGAACATGAGAGCTGGACCCTTAAAGAAGGCTGAGCACCGAAAAATTGATGCTTTTGAATTGTGATGCTGGAGAAGACGTTTGAGAGTCCCTTGACAAAAAGGAGATCAGACTAGTCCATCTTAAAGGAAATCAACTCTGAATACCCATCGGGAGGACTGATGCTGAAGCTCCAATACTTTGGCCACCTGATGCAAAGAGCCAATTCACTGGAAAAGACCCTAATGCTGGGAAAGGTTGAAGACAAAAGGAGAAGGGAACAACAGAGGATGAGATGGTTAGATAGCATCATTGACTCAATGGATGTATATGAATTTGAGCAAACTCCAGGAGATAGCAGAGGACAGAGGAGCCTAGCGTGCTACAGTCTATGGGGTCTCAAAGAGTTGGACACAACTTAGCAACCAAACAACAAGAAATATACTATGTTAAGTTAATCTCCTTTAGCCCTTTAAAATGGAGAAGGCAATGGCAACCCACTCCAGTACTCTCACCTGGAAAATCCCATGGACGGAGGAGCCTGGTGGGCTGCAATCCATGGGGTCACTGAGAGTCATACATGACTGAGTGACTTCACTTTCACTTTTCACTTTCATGCATTGGAGAGGGAAATGGCAACCCACTCCAGTGTTCTTGCCTGGAGAATCCCAGGGACTCGGGAGCCTGGTAGGCTGCCATCTATGGGGTCGCACAGAGTCAGGCACGACTGAATTGACTTAGCAGCAGCAGCAGCCCTTTAAAATACATGAATTGTTTCTTTATGTTACTAACATTGCCTAAGTTCACCTGCAGCCTGCATAGTTTTGATCAGTTTTATAAACACTGAGGAAGTAGCTAGTATCATATAAAAGACATACCAATTGAAATGCAATCCATGCAATACAGTTTTGCATAAGATCAACAGAATTCTGTTGATCTAGCCCTGAACTGAATGTTCTTTCTGTGAAATCTTATCGATTAATTTAATGGCAGAAACATGTTATTCCGTATTTTAGCATCAGTGTGGCCCAGGTTTTAGTAGTGGCTTTGATGCTGAAGTCAGATGGAAGCCCCAGAGGAAGGAGCCCTGTCGTCAGTTAAAGATGCTTCCACGGCACCTGCTCAGGGCTGGGGCCCGCAGTGTGCCTGAAGGGAGCAGTTGCCATCCTGCACTTCAATAGTTAAAACTGATGAACTAACTCAAATACACGTGCAAAATACTAAACATATATATATTCAACAGAATGTAGTCTATCTTTGATGATAGAAAAGAAATGCAAAAATGCTGTAAGACAACAGGCTCATCATTATGAAAATCCGCTGTTGATGCAGGGAGAAGGCAGTTCTGACTCCATGTTGGAGCTGTTTCTTTGACTTGCTTTTCGTTGCTTCTGTTATTACAGCCATACAGAGCGGCCTGTCTCAGAGGCTTGCCCGTCTGCCCGACGGTAAGTGCCTTCGCTTAGCTTACAGGGAGATAATCTGACCCTGCCCACGTGTGCTGTGCTTGTGTGCTGAGTTGCTCAGTTGTGTCTCTTTTGTGACCCCATGGATTTACCAGGCTTCTCTGTCCATGGGATTCTCCAGGCAAGAATATTGGAGTGGGCTGCTATGCCTTCCTCCAGGGGATTTTCCCGACCCAAGGATTGAACCCGAGTTTCTTATGTCTCCTGCATTGGCAGGTGGGTTCTTTACTATTTGGGCCACCTGAGTAACAGGCTAACTAAAAATTTTTTATTTGGTTGATTCTGGGTAAACAAACATTTACTGTATTTCAAATGGCTGTGTGTTTAAATAAAAGTACCTTTAATGGAGAACATATATACAGAGGGAAACATCACCCCTATTTTAGACAGCATCTCATGCTCTTTGATGAGATTTCAGTAGCATGAGGCAAGACTTTCACAAGACAATAGCTATTCTCACAGTCGAACTGAATCCCTGGATATCACTCTAAGCCTTAATGAGCATGACTTTATCTGCCGGGAACAGCAGGATAATAGCTTTCTTGCTCCCTGCATTTGCAGCAGTTTGAATTCCAGATGTTGGGGGCTGCTCAGCAGGATTTTGGCAGCTCCACACACTTTTTAACAGATAGTTTTGCTTTCACTGCCTGGGAAAAAAAATGAGTTGGCAAATTTGTAATGCCATCTTTCCAAAAGCAATAAGAAAGAAAAAATGACCTGCATATTTACTAAGCTGTTGGTTACAATTTCCATCATCTTTGCTGTTTTCGGGACCATGCATCACTGGGGAGAGGAAGCAGGAGGGGGGCTGAGTCCACAAAGCCCCAACAAAAACCTTGCCTTTGGCTTCCTGACTTCAAGCCAGCAGATGCAGAACGGCACTACTGTATGGCTCCTCAGAGAGGAATCGGGGCTCAGCTGTTTACCTGGAGGAGCCACACATCTACTGTAATAAAGACACATGCCCGCTTTCTCAGAGCGCTATTTCCGTTTTCTTTTCAGAAACTCATCCTCATACACACAGGGCCTTAGTGCGTTCATAAGCCCCACCTCCTCACTCTCTGTTGCTCCCTGGCTCACTATTTGGGAATAAAATTACAGATAGAAAATCTTTTCTTTCTAGTGCAGCTTTGTGCAGCATTAAGAAGCTGCTGGGGGAAAAGTGATCAAGTGTTGCTGTGCCTAACGTCCCTGGATGTGAAGGAGCAAACAGTGGACCTTCTCCACGGGGCGATGGGGGAGGAAACACATAAACTGGCAAGATGAGCCAGCTGACCACAGACTTGGTTCTGACACCGATGCAAAGACAGTCACAGGTTCAATTCGGGCTCGGGGACCAAGAGACCGCGGGGTAACAGCCAGCTCTCACGCCAGCTGCGCGGCCGAACGCGCAGTTTCTTCGTCCGTGAATTAGGAATATGCTGTGTCTACTTCAAAGGATTTTCACAAGGATTAAAGATCACACCCAGGGAGCGCTCCCACAGTGCCTGGCCCGGAGTAAAGTGAGTAAATGTTATCCACTATTTCCAGGAATTAAGTGACTTCTCCTGTCAGGACTTCCTTGTGTGTGTGTGTGTGTGTGTGTGTGTGTGTGTGTGTGCACGCGTGTGAGTTCGCATGTGAATATACACAAACGTCAATATTCTTTTCCAAATGTGTCTTGAAGACGTCTAGGGACCTTGTTAAACTTCTTGATAACTAGCAAGGTTTAGGGTATGGTGCATGGAGATGCGAAACTCCCAAGAGGAAGGGGTAATTCAGATCGAGAGAATTTGGGACAAATCCGCAGTGAAGGTGATGCTACAAGTGCCCGTTATTAATAATAATACATAAAACAGTCATGAAGGTTTACTGCTGTGGCAGACGCTGAGCTCAGTGCTTTACAGGAATTATCCTGTTTGGTCTTCTGAGAATTTACCCATTAACCTCAATGGAAGGGTGAGGGAAAGGGAACACCATCACTCTAAGTGGTGGAGCCGAGGCTTAGCAGAGTCCCTGGCTCAGAGGCTGGATCATAGACTCTCGGGTACACAGTCTCCCCTGGCCTCCCTGGTGGCTCAGCGGGTAAAGAATCCGCCTGCAATGCGGGAGGCCTGGGTTTGATCCCTGGGTTGGGAAGATCCCCTGGAGAAGGGAGTGGCTACCTACTCCACTATTCTGGCCTGGAGAATTCCATAGACAGGAGCCTGGCAGACCACAGACCATGGAGTTGCAGAGTCGGACACAACTGAGTGACTTTCACTTAAGGCAGCCTGACTTGGATGGGTAAAGACCTGATTTCATTGTCCAAATGTGCATTCTCGTTCACATTTTCTGTCTCAGAAACCGGGATGCATCTTACACACAACAGCTTGCCTTAGACTTCTTGGCAGCATTTTTTTCTTTCCTGGTGGCACAAATAATGGTGCATCGTAGATATCAAAGGCATTTCAGATTTGATGAAATGGAAAGATATTTTGATAGGAAGCTAGGGAAGTGAGACACCCCAGACAGAGGGCCTGGTACATGTGGAAGGACGCAGGCGGCTTCCCTGGTGGTCCGGTGGTGAAGAGTCTGCCTGCCAGAGCAGGTCCGGTGGAACACAGGCCAGTCCCTGGTCTGGGCAGATTCCACAGGCTGCAACTGCTGGGGCGCGCACGGCAGAGCGGGCGTCTGCGACAACGGAAGCCGCGGCCCTCAGCCAGAGACGAGCCTGCCCACCGCGCCGGCGAAGGCCTGCGAGCAGCAGTGAAGGCCCCGCTCAGCCGGAAGCAGTAACTAAAGCAAAGCAGTTCAGAGGCGTGACTCGACCTGCCACTTTCCAGGAGCAGGGATGGTTTAGGGAACTGGGGGACGACGGTAAGAGCTGAGCTACATGGGGCTTCCTGCCCAGAGCTGGTGCTTTCCCGGAGGGAACTGTGGAATACATGAGGCATGAGGCCATTCCTCAGAGGGCACGGCCTTCAGGTAATGCAGGTTCCGTAAGCATTGAGTGAGGACGGAGGCGGCCGGCAATGCACAGGACAGTCCTGCCCAAGGAGGAACTGTCTGACCTTCGGCCCTTGTTTTTTTTGGCCTAACTTTCAAATAGCATTTACAAGTGAACCTAAAATTAATCTGCATAGGGACACAATGTATTTTTGTAGAATTCCAATATTTAGTGACTTTCCCAAATATAAAACTACTCTGTCAATCAAGACAAACATGCACTCTGTTTTGTTGGAAATTTACTAAATTTTCCTCTTTTGCAAAATCCTATCTACCCCCAGTAATCATTCAGATCGTGGTACCTCAGTTACTGTCCCTCCGTCTGAGTTGGCCTGTACTGGAAGCTGCCAAGTCCACGCTGCTTCCATCTGCGACAAACGTCAGGAGATTCCACTGTGACCTCCAGGGTCATCAAGCTCAAGCGTTTATATTTTAAAAGGCATGTTATTTTCATCAAGATTTATTTTACTTTTATTTCTCTCTCGTTATAGTTACAGCATTGTGTTTATCTTGCGTGTATAGTTATGTTACTGACAAATTTCACTTCATGCTATGTAAGAGGATTTTACAAACATTTACTGTGAGAAGGTGGAAGGAGCGTGGGTCTGCATGGTTGAGATCAAGGTCTGGACATCTGACAAAGATTCAGATCTGAGAGGTGATGAGAAGAAATCAAAGAAATTTCGACAGATTTTGGAAATCTTGAAAAAAAAAACACAATTTAGGAATAAAAATAGAATCACAATAAGTTAATCATCCTGAAATACATACTGCTAAAATCTTTGTCCCTCTATTTCTACCTACATATGTTTTCTTTTTTTAAAAAAGCCAGGATTCTATGGTTTGGGGAATTATAAAGCCAGGATTCTATGGTTTGGGGAATTATTTTCCTGTATATGATTCATGTCATTCAGTTCAGTTCAGTTCAGTTGCTCAGTCGTGTCCAATTCTTTGCAACCCTATAAACCGCAGCACACCAGGCCTCCCTGTCCATCACCAACTCCTGGAGTCCACCCAAACCCATGTCCATTGTGTCAGTGATGCCATCCAACCATCTCATTCTCTGTCATCCCCTTCTCCTCCTGCCCCCAATCTTTCCCAGCATCAGGGTCTTTTCCAACGAGTCAGCTCTTTGCATCAGGTGGCCA
>NW_011494715.1:8921788-8940131 GCF_000754665.1 Bison bison bison | reverse complement strand
ATCAGGTGGCCAAAATATTGGAGTTTTAGCTTCAACATCAGTCCTTCCAACGAACACCCAGGACTGATCTCCTTTAGGATGGACTGGTTGGATCTCCTTGCAGTCCAAGGGACTCTCAAGAGTCTTCTCCAACACCACAGTTCAAAAGCATCAATTCTTCAGCACTCAGCTTTCTTTATAGTCCAACTCTCACATCCATATATGACCACCGGAAAAACCATAGCCTTGACTAGACGAACCTTTGTTGGCAAAGTAATGTCTCTGCTTTTTAATATGCTGTCTAGGTTGGTCATAACTTTCCTTTCAAGGAGTAAGCGTCTTTTAATTTCATGGCTGCAATCACTATCTGCAGTGATTTTGGAGCCCAGAAAAATAAAGTCAGCCACTGTTTCCACTGTTTCCCCATCTATTTGCCATGAAGTGATGGGACCAGATGCTATGATCTTCGTTTTCTGAATATTGAGCTTTAAGCCAAGTTCTTCACTCTCCTCTTTCACTTTCATCAAGAGGCTCTTTAGTTCTTCTTCACTTTCTGCCATAAGGGTGGTGTCATCTGCATATCTGAGGTTATTGCTATTTCTCCTGGCAATCTTGATTCCAGCTTGTGCTTCTTCCAGCCCAGCGTTTCTCATGATGTACTCTGCATACAAGTTAAATAATCAGGGTGACAATGTACAGCCTTTACATACTCCTTTTCCTATTTGGAACCAGTCTGTTGTTCCATGTCCAGTTCTAACTGTTGCTTCCTGACCTACATACAGGTTTCTCAAGAGGCAGGTCACGTGGTCTGGTATTCCCATCTCTTTCAGAATTTTCCAGAGTTTGTTGTGATCCACACAGTCAAAGGCTTTGGCATAGTCAATAAAGCAGATATTCATGTTATTAGTTACTCTTTAAAAATCCCTATTTTAGTGACTGCATAACATCTCATCAAAAAGAATTCCATCTATTGACATTTATTTTTGGATGCATTCAGAAGAGCTGGTTAATCTCCCATACATTCTGTAAATTGTATATAAAAAGGGCTTTAGAATTTGCCAGATTTATCTCCGTATAAAACAGATGAGAAAGTGGAGCAGAGAGAACAAGTCACAGAACGACCCGCTGCACAACAAGAACGAGGACTCTGGCCCCTTTATTCTCAGACGAATACGTTGTTTGTAGTGTCTGAAGCTGTCTCTCCACGTGCCCCCGTTTAATGGTCTGACCCCTGGCTGGCGGTGCCACGCTGTATTAGTCACTTGTTCTAACTGCTGACATGGCTTTCCACCCGAATAAAAGCTGGGCCTTCTCAGGGTGTGCCGCTCAAAGGCAAGGCTTGCCGCTCTGGGAGCAGAGCGCGTAAACAGGCGACCCTCACCCTCTGCACCCAGCCGGCCACAGCAGGAGTGCCTCACGGTGGACTGAAGTATTCTGTGATTCCAAGAAAGCTGTATTACCAGACACATGGAGGGTGGATGAGTTTAATGCCAGATCATTCTGAGCTATAAAAAAGAAGATAACAGCTTGACTTCAGACATGATATGTAAACATATGGCTCTGCAAATTACCGTCGGCTTACGTGTTCAGTGTAATGAATCCCAACGTGCACATGCATTACGCAGGTTCAAAGCCAGCAGTAGGGTGTGTGCTTACAGTCTACTCAACAGGAGCAAACGAGGACCTTGTCTGGAAATGGTCGAAGGGGGCTCTCGGTGAGGGATAAATATACAATCCTAGTCAAATGTCTGTAATTGATTTGCAGGGGGAAAGAGGCAGGAAGTAAGGCCAAAGGAGAAGGGCAATCAGTGTTATCCCAGGCAGAGGTGAGAATGACGTTCCCAGGGCTTCCCAGGGAGTCCAGTGGTTAAGAATCCACCTTCCAACGCAGGGGGCTTGATCCCCAGTCAGGAAACTAGATCCCGCAGGCCACAGCTAAGAGCTTGCACACCCCAACTAAAAACCCCGAACACCACCGTGAAGGATTAGAGCGCAAAGAACAGATGCTTCTGAACCGTGGTGCTGGAGAAGACTCCTGAGAGTCCCTTGGGCTGCGAGGAGATCCAACCAGTCCATCCTAAAGGAATTCAACACTGAACATTCATTGGAAGGACTGATGCTGAAGCTGAAACTCCAGTACTTTGGACACCCGATGGGAAGAGCTGACTCATTGGAAAAGACCCTGATGCTGGGAAAGACTGAAGGCAGGAGGAGAAGGGGACGACGGAGGATGAGATGGCTGGATGGCATCACCGACACAATGGACATGAGTTTGAGGAAGCTCCAGGAGGTGGTGATGGACAGGGAGGCCTGGTGTGCTGCGGTCCATGGGGTCACAAAGAGTTGGGCACGACTGAGCGACTGAACTGAACTGAACTGAACTGAAGCCACAGCGAAGAGGCCATGTGCTCCTAAAACGTGGTGCAGCGAAATAAATAATGTTTTTTTAAAGATATAAATCAACTCTTATATAAAGTCATAGGAAGTCTTGATGAAAAAAATAGTCACATCTCAACAGAAAAGCTGAGTTTATTTTTCAATTTATATTTTGTTCTGTAAGAAGTTAAATGCATTATGTACAATCTGAGGAGCTGAATCCAGTCACTGCATCTCCCCAAACACATCATTCGCCTTGGTGATCTTGTATGTGCTCATTCAAAGTCTCTTTGAAATGCAACTTGAAGGATAAGTGACTTTTCTTTGACTGTTTCATTAAATGCCTTCCCCCTCTAGGAATTCAAAAGCCAATCCAAAGATGCAGGTCTGTGAGATACTTTACTTAATTATTGATGGGTGCAGTTGAGGCCAGGATCTAACAAGTTAGCTCAGCTCTGCTGAGGGAGGAAATAGCTCACTGAAATGCAAAACAGAACCTTCTCTACATGTGGCTTGGCCTTCAGCATCCCTGGGGTGATCTCAACTATAGTGAAAAATGTTGTATTTAGAGATGCTCATGATTAGGGCACTTCCCCTCTGGCTCAGCAGGTAAAGAATCCACCTGCCAAGGCAGGAGACACAGGAGAGGAGGGCTCAATGCCTGGGTCAGAAAGATTCCCTAGAGGAGGAGATGGCAACCCACTCCAGTACTCTTGCCTGAAAAACCCTATGGACAGAGGAGCCTGTCAGGCTTCAGTCCAGAGGGTTGGAAAGAGTCAGACTCAACTGCCCACGAGCAGGAGTCTGTCAGAATAGGGTTAGGGTAGAGCTGCTGACTGAGAAATGGGTCAGGCTTGCATCGGTGAGGACCAAACGGTGGAGTTAAAGATGATGCCAGTTTCAGTTTAGGAAGAAGAGATTTAATAATCATGTAATCACACGAATGAGAGTTTGGCATTTTAGTAAGAGAAACGTCATGTTGAAAAGAAACAGTCTGTGAATATGGAATCTGATCCAGAACAGAAGTGGAGGGTACAGTGGTGTCAGGAAAGATTTCCTCAAGGAAGTGATGCTTGAGCCGAGATGCTTGAGCGATGCTGAAGGGCCAGGAGGGGAGAGCGTTCTGATGCGTGTTGCACAGCGTGTGCTTGTTGCATAGTTTCTACCTGACAGTTTGTGCCTCTTACTCCCCTACCCCTGTCTTGCTCTCCTCCCCTCTGTCTCCCCGCTGGTAACCGCTAATTTGTTCTCTATGAGTCTGCTTTTTTTTTTTTTTAATATTTACTAGTTTGTTGCATTTTTTAGATTCCTCATATAAGTGGTATCATACAGTATATCTTTCTCCATCTGACTTATTTCACCAAACACAATGCTCTCCAAGGCCATGCACGCTGTTGCAAATGACAAAATTTCTTTCTTTTTTTTTTTTATGGCTGAGGAAGTAGTATTCCAGGTGCCTGGCAGGCTACAGTCCCTGGGGTTGCAAAGAGTCGAACATGACTGAGCGACTAAGGACAGCACAGCACAAGTAGTATCCCAGTGTGTGGGTGCGTGTGTGCACGTGCGTGTGTGCGTGTATGTGTGTGTGTGTGCGCGCGCGTGTGTGTGTGCGCGCGTGTGCATGTGTGCATGTGTGTGTGCGTATGTGTGTGTGTGCGCCCATGTGCTGCTCAGTGTGTCCACCTCTTTGTGACCCCACGGACTGCAGCGCGCCAGGCTTCTCTGTCCATGGGATTTCCCAGGCAAGAAGAGTGGAGTGGGTTGCCATTTCCTCCTCCAGGGGATCTTCCCGAACCAGGGATGGAACCCTCATCTGCTGTGTCTCCTTGAGCCGGTAAAGAGCATGTACATGTGTGCGCCCTGGCTTCTGTGTCCCTTCATCAGCTGATGGACACTCAGGCTGTCTCTGTATCTTGGAAACTGTGAACGATGCTCTGTGGACACTGGGGTGCGTGCACCTGTTTGAATTAGTGTTTGGGGATTTGGGGGGATATATCCCCAGGAGTGGCGCTGCTGGGCATAGAACAGTAGTTCTATTTTTAGTTTTTTGAGAAATTCCCATACTGTTCTCTATTGTGGCCATAGCAATTTACATGCTTTTAAATTCATGCTATTAAACGGGATGGTTTTTAAGGTCTTAGTGAGAAGCCATTATCTGAGTAACAGCCTGAAGCAATGAAGGAGAAGAGCCATGTAGATATTTGGAGGGAAAAAGACACTTTTGAGGAGAAGATGGAAGACGGGACGTCCTCGGATGGCATCTGTGGGGAAGATGAGCTCTGGACATCTTGGATGGCTGCTGGAGAGGCTGACGGGCAGACAGTTCGCATCTGTGTGTGTGCTGGCCGTGGGATGTAGAGGTTACAGGGCTGGCCAGAGATGACGTGGCCTTAGGAGAGGCAGTGTAGTCCGGGGGTTATTGGCAGGGGCGCAGGAAACAGACTCGAGTCTGAGTTGCGACTCTGCCACCCGTGTGCAGGTCACACCAACCCCCAGCCTTGGTTTGCTTGTCTGTAACATGGAGGCAGTATGACGGACCTCACAGTCATTGGCAAGATTAAGGAGATGATGTGGGAAAGGCCAGCGCAGACGCTGCCCAAAGCCCGCTCACATCATCCCAGCTACTCTGCAGGCCAGCAAAGCCTGCAGTGTCCACACCTACAGCTGACTGCCTTCTCTTGGCCTGGTGGGCGTCTCCTGCCTGGGCACGTGCTTGGCACGCACATGAGAAGGAGCCAGACTGGGGAAGATCTCCCCAGAAATGACCCTGAAACAAAGCCACCGCTTCCTGGCCTCTTGGGGGACAGCCCTGGCTTGTTATGCATACTCCCCGGCCCCCGCCCCAGGTCGCAAAGGCATTGGGCCCCAGTGGCCCATAGGGGCACCTGCCCTTCAATGCACAGGTTACACCCCCTCCTGCCTTCCTGCTCCAGTCCCCGGCGTCTTGCAGAGCTTCCGGGAAGAGCTTCACGCCCCTGCCTCCTTCAGAAGGGAACATAACTGTGCCTGTGCAGAGAGCCCGCTGCAGTGAGCAGTCAAGAAAGGAGGGTGTTCACAGCTACAATGATAGAGGGCCCGGAGTTGGGGGCGCCGCACTCAGAATCCTGAGGTCAGGGAAAGAGGAGCCCCATTCAGGGCAGGTTCTAGAATTTAGAGACCATCCAGGTGCTTTATCAGGGAACTCCGCCTACACCGGGCTTGAGCCAACAGAAATGATCTAACACTGGGGATGGAAACTGATCTGAGAAGGAGGACGGGAAGCCACCAGAAAGACAGAATCTATAAGGATCATCGGGAAGACAAATTCAGTACCAAAGACAGTCTTCATCATTTAACTCCTCTATGAAGAAAACCAGCTACCAACCCTCTCACCTCCATATCCCCAGGGAACTGGCTCCAGGACCCACCACAGAGCCTAAAACCCACAGGTACTCAAGTTCCTTAAATAAAATGCCTTAGGAGAATTGCCCTCCAAGTTCAACCATACGGAACCTACGGGCTCAACCAGCCAAGGATCAGAAACAGGTTCGCTAGCTGGGTGAATGTGGGTGCACCATTCGCGATGCAGTGAGCCAACCGTGAATTTCACAGCGTGGAGCAGCCTTATCAGCTAGAAAGGGAGCTTATCTCTTACTCTGCGCATGTCTTTTATTTCTCTCTTCAAAAGCAATGGCCTTTGGTTGTGTTTTTAATATCATCGTGTTTGCATTTAATTCCAAATCAAAGCTGACAGAAGGCTCCCGATTCGTTGAAACTGCATTCCTGCATTCACCTGGCTTTCTCCCGGCCCCTTCTTGATTCTGGACTTTGTATTGAAAATTGGGAGAACTGTTACAAACACGAATGATCTATAACTGAGTGACTGCAGTCTGAAAACCGAATTTACCGCAGAGCTATAAAAATGGTGCTATTAGGGCGGGCTGTCGAGAAATGATTAATAAGCGGAACCGGCCATCACTTCTTTCCATGTTCTTGCTGCGGTCGGCCACCAATCTGAAATTGCCACCTACCCCCACCACACGCCACCCCGCGCTTCTCCATAGGGAGCGAGATGTCTTCTTCACAAAGAAGAAAATGGATGAGATTAAGCTTTGGGCTTAGATTTTTGCCTTCCTATACAGATGATTCTGTGTGTGTGTGTGTGTGTGTGTGGCGGTCCATGGACGAGCACGGGGCCGTTTCTGGGCAGTTCGGTGATGTAACATTTCATCAGTGCACTGATGCGGCAAATGATTCCTATTTCTGTCCCACTGGACCGTGAATTGAAAAATGCCCATAAAAGCTGAGCCTGGGGTCACAAACATTTTTAAATTCACTGTGAGTTAAGGGGAAAAATCAGTTTATCTAGATATGTATGCAACTTCCATTAAGAACTTTATTAGTAAGGACTTATATTAAAAACTTAACCCAAATACAAAAGTAAGAAAAGCAAGGACTGCTCTCTCATCCTCCTCACATTCTTAAGTTTTGCAGTGTGACGGCTGCTCTCTTAGGAGTTATGGCTAAAGAACTATCACCATCACGCTGTTTTGATGTCTCAGAAGCATAATCCCCACAGCAGGCACTGTAAGGAGGAATAAATTGGTGAGGATGGGTATGCCCCAAAAGAAATATCAAACTTACAATATTTCTAATCCAAAGTTAAGAAAATTCATAAAGAAAAAAATGTCTAAGGTAAATCCATTTCCTTATTAAAATATGTTAAAATAATAGCAACAATTACTTAGGAGAATTAGGTTCCATGTTGTTTCTACCACTGTGAAATTTGACTTTTAAAAATGTTGGGTATTTGAATGGCGTCTCAGTCATGCAGAGAGGAGTGATTAGGTGACCCAGCATATTCACTGAAAAGAGTCACATCTCAATCAACTCTGCCAACGGAGCGGGAAGAGTCAGCTGAGTCTCAGCTCTGGCCTGACAAGCACACGTTGGACTGAAGTTCAAGAAGGCAGGATGTGGACATCCTGGTGGTGCAGTGGTTGAGACTCCACACCCCATGCAGGGGCCCAGGTTCGATCCCCGTCAGGGAACTAAGTCCCGCCTGTCCCAACTAAGTCCTGGCACAGCCAAATCAATAATTTTTTTTTTTTAAAGAGGATGCAAAGAGCACAGTGATCTCACTGCGGTGAGAAGGTGAAGACTGAGGCTCAGGAAGGCGGAGCCTGCTGGAGGATACACAGTGGAGCTCCAGGAAAGAGACAGCTATGGAGAAAGAGCTCCAGACGCGCACGGAGGGCCCCTGCATCCGTTCAGAATGATAAGCCACGTAGGCGTAGAGAAAAACCCCACAAGGCTGAGCAAAGAATGACCGGGAGCTGTAAGATGAGCAGTGCGACAAACCAGTCCAGAGGCCTCAGCACCGCTGCTCGTTCTGGGGCTACTGCCTCCATGGGCTTCCCAGGTGGCGCAGCGGTGAACAGCCCCCCCGCCAGTGAAGGAGATGCAAGAGACGCAGGTTCTATCCCTGGGTCTGGAAGACCCCCTGGAGGAGGAAATGGCAACCCACTCCAGTATTCCTGTCTGGGAAATCCCATGGACAGAGGAGCCTGCTGGGCTACAGTCCTTGGGGTCGCAAAGATTCAGACACGATTGACCAACTAAGCGCACACACACACACACACACACACACTGCCTCCAGCATGGGAACAGGCCTTGGTCAGACCCATAGTGCCGGAGCCAGCCGGCAAAGTCGATCAGGTCCCGAGAACGTGCACGGTGGGGCTAAGAAAGAAACTAAAGCAAGAGACTACAAAGATGGGGTCGAGAGGTTCAGACACGTCACCACGAAGGGACGCAGTCTGACACCAACTTTATTCAACATCTCATATTTATACAGAAAAGCGTGAGAGAGACAAAACAGTTGACATTTTTTCTTGGTTAGCCTATACATCTTACAAACAGTCACAAGAAATCTTGAGAGCATGGGAATGGCTCCCTGTTATTATTTCTTACACCAGATAACATTTCTCTGTGCGTGAGAAGTTTGCACAGAACTCCAGGTGCCTGCAGTAAATAAGCGCCTAATCTCTGGGGTGGCGGGACAGAGAGCTATGTTTGCAAGCAAACCCTCAAGGACTGAGGCAGCTCCCAGAGCTGTGTCCTTCGGACAAAGGACCCCGTTCTCATGGGCAGCTCCCCGCACCATAGCAGATGAGAGATGACATTGAGGAGAGTCCAACTATTCTGGTCAATGCCATCTGGACCAGCCAACTAAGCCCTATACAACTGAGTCCATCTAACCATCAGAGCCACTGACTTGTTCTGTAGATGACACAGCAATAAGTTCAGCTGAAATCAACCAAATTCTACAAGGATCAAAATTACCCATCCAATCCATAGCCTCATTCATCTGAGTTCAGTTCATTCAGTTGTGTTCAACTCTTTGTGACCCCATGGACTGCAGCATGCCAGGCTTCCCTGTACATCACCAACTCCCGGAGTTTACTCAAACTTGTGTCCATTGAGTCAGTGATGCCATCCAACCTTCTCATCCTCTGTCGTCCCCTTCTCCTCTTGTCTTCAATCTTTCCCACCATCAGGGTCTTTTCCAATGAGTCAGCTCTTTGCATCAGTTGGCCAAAGTGATGGAGTTTCAGCTTCAGCATCAGTCCCTCCAATGAATATTCAGGACTGATTTCCTTTAGGATGGACTGGTTGGATCTCCTTGCAGTCCAAGGGACTCTTAAGAGTCTTCTCCAACACCACAGTTCAAAACCATCAATTTTTCGGCACTCAGCTTTCTTTATAGTCCAACTCTCACATCCATACATGACTACTGGAAAAACCATAGCTTTGACTAGACGGACCTTTGTTGGCAAAGTAATGTCTCTGCTTTTTAATATGCTGTCTAGGTTGGTCATAACTTTTCTTCCAAGCAGCAAGAGTCTTTTAATTTCATGGCTGCAGTCACCATCTGTAGTGATTTTAGAGCCCCCCAATATAAAGTCTCTCACTATTTCCATTGTTTCCCCATCTATTTGCCGTGAAGTGATCGGACTGGATGCCATGATCTTAGTTTTCTGAATGTTGAGCTTTAAGCCAACTTTTTCACTCCCCTCTTTCACTTTCATCAAGAGGCTCTTTAGTTTTTCTTCACTTTCTGCCATAAGAGTGGTGTCATCTGCATATCTGAGGTTATTGATATTTCTCCCAGAAATCTTGATTCCCGCTTGTGCTTCCCCCAGCCCAGCGTTTCTCATGATGTACTCTGCATATAAGATAAATAAGCAGGGTGATGATATACAGCCTTGACGTACTCCTTTCCCGATTTGAGGCCAGTCTGTTGTTCCATGTCCAGTTCTAACTGTTGCTTCTTGACCTGCATACACATTTCTCAGGAAGCAGGTCAGGTGGTCTAGTATTCCCATCTCTTGAAGAATTTTCCACAGTTTGTTGTGATCCACACAGTCAAAGGCTTTGGTGTAGTTAATAAAGCAGAAGTAGATGTTTTTCTGAAACTCTCTTGCTTTTTTGATGATCCAATGGATGTTGGCAATTTGATCTCTGGTTCCTCTAGCCTCATAGTCAATAACAAACGCTCACTGAGCCACTGTGTTTGGGGGAGGAGAGTTGTTACACAACAGCTAACTAAGAAGCTCATATAACTGATATTTAACGAATTCTAATCACATGATTTTAATATGACATATTTACTTAAATCTTAAAAAATTTCTTAACTACCCAAAAGTAATGAGGGGGGATATGACTATTAGGGTGAATCTTTCCAATTATTTTCTTTGCTATGACCTTTAATAACATTAACAAATGATGCTGGAAAATTACCTTGTGTTTTTCTCCTTCCTGGCTATTTGCATAACATTATAAGCAATCTTCCCTCTCTGTGCCTGGGGAGTGGGATGACTGACATGGTATAAACGCTTTAAAATCTTCCAAGCTTGGGCCTGAAGACTTGGCATCCTGCATCACAAGCAACACTTTCTTAGACCAAGAGGTTTTCTTTCTGAATATCAACTCTGAGAAATGCTTTCTTACTTGGGTGGCGTTACTACGACAACAGTCCCACATGGCTCTTTAGCTCAAGTTCATTCTTTTAATTAGCAGGCTGAGATTCCTCCTCCTCCCCAACCTCTTCCCTGAAGAAAATTCCCAAACATCCCTGGCTCTTCTTTTTCCTTTGGGTGTCTGAATGATGCCATGAGGAATTTGCTAATTAGAATATCTTAGTGTTTGGTGATGGCTTTTGTAATGTTGAAAAAGCTTTTGTAGAGTAGGTTTTTCCTAAGAGATATTTTTCCCCCAAAGGGATAATCCTGTGGTGTATATCTGTACAACTCTCATTTCTTCAAAGAGGGAATTAGGAGTAGGTCTCTGACAGGGAGTCAGGTATTCATGTCGGATGGGGTTAAGAATATAGAATAACACTGAATTGGAATGCTTCCTTGATTCTGCGTGACCTTTGGTAACTCATCTAACGCTTTTTCTGAGAACCTTCAGGTATTAGCGTTATTGTTGTTAGCCGCTAAGTCATGTCCGACTCTTGGTGACCCCATGAACTGTATGTAGTCCGCCCGGCTCTGTCCATGGGATTTCCAGGAAAGAATATTGGAATGGGTTGCCACTTCCTCTTCCAGGGGATCTTCCTGACCCAGGGATCGAACCTGGATCTCCTGTATTGGCAGGTGGATTCTTTACCAATGAGCCATCTGAGAAGCCTATTCCAGTATGTCACCAGATAGAATGATGATGAATTATGATGAGCTCTGATGAGACCAAGATGAACAAGGTCCCTTCATGCAGCCTAAGCTGTAAAGTTAGATCGCGATACGGTCCAGGAAGATGGTATAGAGATTTCCTTTTTCTGGCCTCTGGCATGGCTGTAATCTCACCGTATCCGCCTGGATTGCTGACCCTGTCCACGACGCCAGTACTCTGCTGCCCACACTGTGCGCTGAACCCGTGGGAGGCAAGGCACGACCTAAGTAAGAGGCTAGAAGAAAACTCGAAGCGTCCTAGGAACTGCAGACACATTTATTCCCTCCTGCCTGGCAAGCAGCCATAGCAGCAGACACAACATAACACAGCCCCCCAGCGATTTTCCAGGTGAAGCTTAAATAACGACAGCAGCCCGAGTCCGCGCGAGTACCTTGGGTGCGCATGCGCAGTGCTCTAAGCGTGCTCAGCTGTTACGTAATCATTATTTACGAAATGTGGGGCGACAGCGAGAGACGCCCTGGGGCGAAAGAGCCTGACCACGCCATCTTGGCTAATTTGCTCCTTCCCTACACCATCTTTCTGCATTATGTGAGGTTTAGTGAGGAAATGCAGGTAAATGTCATCTGGGATTGCCTTCAGCGATGAGTAGAGAGCCTGAATTGAAGTCTATGGTTCTTATGTAACAAGAAGAATGGAACTAGATGGCTACTGGTCTTATTCCAGTGGCTCTACATGAGAAAGTCTCTTGGCTTTTCCCTCAGACTCAAAATGCAGCTGCTGTGGTTCCAGCTATTACCACTGTAGTCACAGCAAGAAGTGAGGAATGGCCAGACTAAGCTACCAGTTTTATTAATAAAGCAGCAGCAGTTCCAGAACCCATCCAAATGACTTCAGATATGACCGCCGGCATCGCACGGTCACGGCTGGGTGGAGGGGAAGCTGTACGGTGGTTAGGCAGATTCCCAAAGACGAGCGGGTGGAGATCAGTGCTGGATCCATCAGTCCTGAGTGCTGACCGCAAACACCCAACTCGAGTATGGAGTAGAGTGAGGACTCAGCACCGAGTAGTTATCTGTCTTTTTGTGTTCTGAAGTTCTAGACACAAAAAGTTTCTCTAGATGAAGTGGGCTGATGTAGACAGCCAGGAAATTGAATTTGCTTTGCTCCAATCAATTTAGAGTCAACCAGCAGTTCCCTGGGACTGAGAATAACTGTTCAGAGAATTTTAAATAAAAAGGCAACTATATCTAAGTGTCATTGGAAAATGTAATTTATAAAAGAAGGAGCAGGACTTCCCTGGTTGCACAGTGGGTGAGAATCCGCCTGCCAATGCATGGGACATGGGTTCAGTCCTGGGTCCAGAAAGATTCCACATACTGAGGTGCAGCCGAGCCCACGCACCCCAACTACTGAGCCCCTCCTCTGGAGCCCAAGAGCCACACCTAATAAATCCTGTGAGCCCCCCAAGCCTGTGCTCCGCAACAAGGGAAAACACCACCATGAGAAGCTCAGGCTCCACACCCAGAGGGTAGCCCCCACTCCCCAAAACTGGAGACGGCAACCAGACCCAGTGCAGCCAAAAATAAGTGTCACAAATAAATAAAAGAGCAGTACTCTAGAGAAAGAATTGTTGTTCAGTCGCTAAGTCGTGTCCACCTCTTTGCAACCCCATGGACTGCAGCACACCGGGCTTCTCTGTCCTTCACTATCTCCCTGAGTTTGCTCAAACTCAAGTCCATTGAGTCAGTGATGCCATCCAACCATCTCATTCTCTGTGGCCCCCTTCTCCTCTTGCCCTCAGTCTTTCCCAGCATCAGGGCCTTTTCCAAAGATTGAGCTCTTTGCAAAGAGGCCAAAGTATTGGAGCTTCAGTTTCAATATCAGTCCTTCCAATGAACATTCAGGACTGATTTCCTTTAGGATTGACTGGTTTGGTCTCTTTGTAGTCCAAGGGACTCTCAAGAGCTTTCTCCAACACCTCAGCTCAAAAGAATAAATTCTTCAAACCTTCTTTCTGGTCCAGCTCTCACATCCATACATGACTACTGGAAAAACCACAGCTTTGACTCTATGGACCTTTGTTGGCAAAGTGATGCCTCTGCTTTTTAATATGCTGTCTAGGTTGGTCATAGTTTTTCTTCCAAGGAGCAGGTGTCTTTTAATTTTGTGGCACAGTTGCCATCCGTGTTGATTTTGGAACCCAAGAAAATGAAACCTGCCACTGTTTCCCCTTCTGTCTGCCATGAAGTGATGGGACCGGATCCCATGATCTTAGTTTTCTGAATGTTAAGTTTTCAGTCGGCTTTTTTGCACTCTCCTCTTTCACCGTCATTAAGAGGTTCTTCAGTTCCTGTTTACTTTCTGCTGTTAAAGTGGTGTCATTTACATATCTGAGGTTGTTGCTATTTCTCTCAGGAATCTTGATTCCAGTTTGTGATTCATTCAGTCTGGATAGAAGAAATAATAGTTTACAAACTGCAGACTGAGGAACTCTCAGGAAACCTTTAGAATACACTGGAATGCTGAGAATGATCCCACGAGATCTTTTAAATTTCATGCTTTCAGTTAAATAATAACAAAACTCCCTCCAAATTAACATCAGGGCATTCTGGATTACGTGGATGATTTCTGCATTAGTCAAGTGAGATTAAGCTATGTTGCTATAACAAAAACCTTCTAAACCTCAGTGATGAAGACAATCAGAGGCTACTTCTCACTGCAGGGCCACGGGTGGGCTGAGTGATGGAGGCTGCTTCAGACGGACGGAAATAGCAAAACGTGTCCGCAGTGACTGCAGCTGGAATGAGCACACGGGATTCTGTTCGTTGGTTCTTACTGCGTCTGCTCGCTTTTCCTTGACCAAGTCACGCCCATCCCTACACTTAGCTTCATGCAGAGGGGAACATGCAATCTTCCTGTATGTTTCAGAAAGGGGGCATAAACTCAGAGTGCAGCAGTAACATCTGTACTCAGCAGCGTACATCTGAGGATTGCCAGTCCTTCTCAGTATGAAATTATGTGTGTATGATTGAGTTGAGGTTGTTTATACCACTATAATTTAATCTCTCCTTTTACAAAGAGAAGAATAGAAGTGAACTTGGCAGGTAAACAATTCACTCATAACAATAGATGGTATAAAAAGCCATAGTCCATCAAACAAATGAGCCGCTCAAATAGATTAAAAATGGTGGGAGAATGGAGTAATTACCTGGCATGAACTATTATAAACACACTTGGCCTGGTTGTTGTTTCGTCGCTAAGTCATGCCCAACTCTTTGTGACCCCATGGACTGTAGCCAGTAAGACTCCATAAGATTTCCCAGGCAAGAACACTGGAATGGGTTGCCATTTCCTTCTCCAGGGGATCTTCGCAGCACAGGGATCGAACCCAAGTCTCCTGCCTTGGCAGGTGGGTTCTTTAGCACATTAAACTTAGGAAAACCTTGGTTCTAGCTGTTATCACATTTTCACTTTGCCAGCAGAAATTTGGATTCGGCAAACATAATGACATCTATTATGTTGATGTCTTCCAGTTCAGTTTTATTGGTTTTAGAGTTTCATTTGAAATTAATTTGTAAATCTGTTGTGGTTTTATAGTTGTATATGGGAAATAAAAGTAAGAAGACTGTCATAGTTTGGCTTGTTTATTAAATAACATTATAACAGAAGCAATTTAAGCCAACACAGGGGTTCTGCAAGAATGTTTTTCCTTCAAATGGTTCCTGAACTTTATAAAAGTTGGAGACATATGGTGCAAATTGTTTGAAAATTGCTCAAAATCACCCAACCAAAATCTCCTGGATTATAGTGAAATCCCTAACTGGTTGTACAATATAAGGTCACAGGCGGTGTAGTGTATACCAAGCTCTGAGGTTAAAACCTGTGTTTAAATGCTGGCAACACCATTTATGAACTATAGAAACTGTGGGAAATTTTACACCTCGTCTGAGCACAAATTGTCTCACTCCTAAAAACGAAGTATCAGCATAGTAACTTCCTCAGGTTGGGGCAAAGTTTAGGAGAGATGACACATCTAACCGTTGCCACACTGTGAGTGTTGTGTCAGCGGCCACAGGTTTTATGATTATTGTTGTTGTTGCTATTGTTACGAGTCTCAGGGAGAGATAAAGCCTCTCAATGAGCTTTTCCTCAAATGAACCGAAACAGCAGAATCCCAAACCCTCAGCCCCCAGAAACACATCACCTGGTTTTACCCAAATAGATGAATTTGGCCTGAAGTGAATTGGGAACCTGGCGGTTTTTTGAGGCCGTTAATTAAAGGAGTGAATCATGTCAGATAATTAACATGCAACCTTCATAAGCAATAATCATTACAGGAGTGGAAATATTAGCCCCGGAAGTTGCATGGAAAGCATAACAACCACTTTGATGTTTCTGAACGTTGGTTCTCAAGTCAGATCTTCACGACGCTGCGCACAGTACATTACTGAGCAAAGCCTGGTCGCTGAGGTTCCCTGACGGTTCAGCGGTAAAGAATCCGTCTGCAGCGCAGCGGACTCCAGACCCCCGGAGGAGGGCGTGGCAGCCCACTCCAGCATTCTCGCCCAGGAAATCCCGAGGACGGAGGAGCCGGGCGGGCTGTAGTGTCTGGGGTTGCAAGAGTCAGACACGAATTAGCAACTAAACAAAAGAAATAGTATCAGTAGTTGAAGACTTTGATTTCACTGCTATCTTCACATTTACTTTGTCTGCTTTTCCCTTACGGGGGTTTTCTGGAGCAAGGAAAACGCTACAAAGCAAAAACCAATTTCGAAGGACTGAATCATGAGCGTGGCTTCTGGTTGGTGGTGGTGGTTTTGTTAAAAACTGATTTCCAAGGACTGAATCATGAGCGTGGCTTCTGGTTGGTGGTGGTGGTTTTGTTTTGAGTTTGCTGGAAACATTCTTCTTTTCTGTATATCTACCTTACAGAGCCACTAAAAGACATATTTCCACTTGGGTATATAAATATTTATAATCCAATATGCAGAACATGGCAATAATAAAATGTAAGCACATTTTTTAAAACATCGATGACTTTAATTTGGTGTTGGCAATTAGAATTTCCAAAACACAGAGGCTATGAATATATGAGTACCTAAATTGATCTCCAATGAACCATCTTTCATAAACATATGCATCTTTTACACTCTGTAAACACCAAAGGCCTTGAAAAGCAATTGCTCAACAAATAATTTTTTAATGCCACTTTCTTACTGCAACAGCCCAAAGTCATAAGGTAAATTGTCAACTAATGA
The DNA here is from genome assembly GCF_000754665.1 of Bison bison bison. Taxonomy (NCBI): domain Eukaryota; kingdom Metazoa; phylum Chordata; class Mammalia; order Artiodactyla; family Bovidae; genus Bison; species Bison bison. Next base: position 8,923,845 of record NW_011494715.1, on the reverse strand, counting down.
ATTTCTTCCGCAGGTTAGAATTTGAAACGAAACATCCCAGGAATTTTGCTCATGACATTGAAATTCAAAGAGTGTTATGCATAAGGACAGGCTTCAAAAAGTAATTGGTAATAAATGGAGCAAATGTCTCGCATTATTCCCAACCTAATTTTCAAATTTGATCTTCTGAATGTAAAACTCAAGGCAAAACAATAACCAATCATGCAGCTAATTGCTGTGAAATACAAAGGCATCTTCCCACCAATTTATTTTGTATTATAGTTTGGTTTTATTTACCTCTGATGCACTCAAAACATTACGATTTGTTTATCTTTATGAAAATTAACAGTAAACAGAGTCTTAATTTGGGAAATGGGAACCGGAGAGTAAGACTTCTTGGGATTATTTACAAAATGATTTGTCTTTCTGTCTTCCTTTTCCAAGCAGGAAATAAAATGCTTGTTCACAGGCTGAAAAAAGGATGGATTTAACTTAGGTTTCATATTTCCCTCAAAACTGATGAAAGTTTACCAGCTAGATGTTCTAACTATATTGTGTCTAAATATTTCTGTTTTGCTTGGTCACATTCAAACTCCACATTTCTTTTTCTTTTAATTGGAGGGTTTTTTTTTGTTTTATAATTAACCTGGAAAAATCCATTGCTAACACTGAAACACTCATTTCTGCCAGGCTTCCTAAATGCAGACAAGAAAAAAATTTTTGTCAATTTTTCCATCCAAAGTCATTTTTAAGTAGCAAATTCTTAATGAGCTCTGTTGAGAGACTGCCAGTCAAGTCACTCCTTAGCATTTCCCAGTTATCAAGGCCATGTTCGTGTCCAGAGGCACACGGGATTTTAAAAGGTTATAAATCTACCAATCAAGAACATGCTTCTATAAACTCACTCATTTCTACCCAAATGTTGGAAAGTCAGCTTTTAACCAGGATCACTTACATTGTCAGGTAACAGTGGGTTTGTCATTGCAATTACCCCGTTATACGAGACTGTGTGCTGGTTGGAGGTGGTACTCCTCAACAGTTCATGAACTCTTCAGAGAAAGGCTCTTCTTTATGAATCTTGGTCCCCTGGCTCCTCACCAGCATCTGGCATAGAATGGGTAGCAAATTGATTTATTGAATGAATGAGTCAGGAGGCTTTTAGGGAATACCTGTTAGGTGTTAGGCATCATTCTAGGTGCTGGAGCTATGGTGGGCAATGCACTTGGAGGAGGAAATGGCAGCCCATTCCAGTATTCTGCCTGGACAATCCCATGGACACGGGAGCCTGGCGAGCTACAGTCCCTGGGGTCACAAAGAGTCACTGAGCACGAACGCAACATGTCAGAGCCGCAGTTCTCAAAGAAATCTCCAGGTTAGCAACAGCAGCACCAGGGAACTTCTTCACATGCTGCTTCTTGGGCCTCATGCCAAAGTGCCTGAATCAGAAATGCCGGGCATGGTGGAGGCTTTAAAAATGTCTCCAGCTGATGGTGACACATGCCCAGGTGCGAGGGCCAGGGTAGCTCCTTTAGAGGGACTTATAAAGATGTGTGTGTGTGTGTGTGTGTGCACTAAGCCACTTCAGTCGTGTCCAACTCTGCGACCCTATGGATGTAGCCCACCAGTCTCCTCTGTCCATTAGATCCTCCGGGCAAGAATACTGAGCGGGTTGCCGTGCCCTCCTCCAGGGGATCTTCCTGGCACAGGGATCGAACCTGCACCTCTTACGTCTCCTGAATCGCTAGGCAGGCTCTTTACCATTGGCCCCACCTGGGAAGACTGAGGATCTCTTTGCTGCTGCTGCCACTTCGTCACTTCAGTCGTGTCCGACTCTGTGTGACCCCAGAGATGGCAGCCCACAAGGCTCCCCCATCCCTGGGATTTTCCAGGCAAGAACGCTGGAGTGGGTTGCCATTGCCTTCTCCAATGCATGAAAGTGAAAAGTGAAAGTGAAGTCATTCAGTCGTGTCCGACTCTTTGCGACCCCATGGACTGCAGTGTACCAGGCTCCTCTGTCCATGGGATTTTCCAGGCAAGAGTACTGGAGTGGGGTGCCATTGCCTTCTCCAACGATCTCT
>NW_011494715.1:8917877-8921436 GCF_000754665.1 Bison bison bison | reverse complement strand
GATGGACATGAGTTTGGGTGAACTCCGGGAGTTGGTAATGGACAGGGAGGCCTGGCGTGCTGCAATTCATGGGGTCGCAAAGAGTCAGACACGACTGAGTGACTGAACTGAACTGAACTGAACTGAGATTTACAGAAAAGAAAAGAGCCAGCCATAGAAAGATCATGAGGGCAAGCATTCCAGGCAGAGAAACCTCGTAGTGCAACTACTAAGATAAGAACAAGTTTGTTGAGTGCAAGGAAAAGGGGAAAAAAATTGAAAAGGTCAGTGTGGTTGAATTAAGAAAAATAACAGCTGGAGTAGAACACTGGATCTGAGAGATAAGGAGGAAAATCTCTTCTCTGGCTTCACAGGCCATGGTGGGGACTTCGAATTTTATTCTCAAAGGGATAAGAGGCCAGAAAGTGTTTTGAGTAGGGGAATGGCATAGGCTGAAGATATTGGACAAAAAACGTAATACAAGAAATGTATATGAAATGTATGCATCATATGTATACTTGCTCCCTGGAAGGAAAGCCATGGCAAACCTAGACAACATACTAAAAAGCAGAGACATCACTTTGCCGACAAAGGTCTGCATAGACAAAGCTATGGTTTTTCCAGTGGTCATGTATGGATGTGAGAGTTGGACTATAAAGAAACCTGAGCACTGAAGAATTGATGCTTTTGAATTGTGGTGCTGGAGAAGACTCTTGAGAGTCCCTTGGACTGCAAGGAGATCCCACCAGTCCATCCTAAAGGAAATCAGTCCTGAATATGCATTGGAAGGACTGATGCTGAAGCTGAAGCTCCAAAATTTTGGCCACTTGATGCAGAGAGCCAACTCATTGGAAAAGACCCTGATGCTGGGAAAGATTGAAGGCAAAAGAAGGGGCCACAGCAGGGGATGAGATGGCTAGATAGCATCACCAACTCAATGGACATGAATTTGAGCAAATTCCAGGAGACGGTGGAGGACAGAGGAACATGGCAAGCAAGTCTGAGGTCAGGAAGAGTTGAACATGACTTAATGACTAAGCAACAACGTGTGTGTGTGTGTGTGTGTGTGTGTGTGTGTGCCCCTTGTGGTAAAGAACCTGCCTGCCCATGCAGGAGACGCAGGAGACACAGGTTCAATCCCTGGGTCCAAAAGACTCCCTGGAGGAGGAAGTGGCACCCCACTCCAGTGTTCTGGCCTGGGAAAGCCCATGGACAGAGGAGCCTGCTGGGCTACAGTCCCTGGCGTCATAAAGAGTCACACACACCTGCACATATATTGCGTGTATAAAGCACGCAGATGGCAAAACAGCTTTTCAATGTTCATATATACACTACATATTACACATTGTATACATAATTTACAGATACATTCTTAAGCATGTTTTGCCCAAGTAAGTATTTTGTTTTTCCAAGGAAAAAAATTGATTTGTTAGCTTGAGATAACCAGGTTGGAAATGATCTCAAGGTACAATGTTCCCTGCCATGAGCAGTTAACCTGCTCTGGAGTAAGGGATTTTCAGTGAAAATTCTTCCTGGGTCAGGTGTTTACTCCTTAGCTGTTGCAGACTTTCATAAACACTGCCTGCCAAAATGCTTTTACCCAAACTGACAGCGGAATGTAAAGTTGTCAGCGGATAAGAAGGAAAGAATGAGGCCAAGCTGGGGAAGAATGAAAATGAGGAATCTTTCGGCTGCCCCCACGTGACGCTGTCTGGTCGCCATAACAAGTGCTGGCTCTTGGCTTTCGGGTGGGCGGGTAGATGGGGACACAGGGATGGGTGGAGTCCATTAACGAAACAGAACAACCCCCGATTGACAAATGTCAAAACCACCAGTTCATCACCACTGCAGTAGGGAGACTTCTAAAAATCCAGCTAAACCAGTAGGCCTGGCCTTCTGTGAGCGTCAAAGCAGTTACATGTGCATCTTAGCTGTTCACCAGATGCAGATTCATAGCATTCAATGCCCCAACGGCCTGATGCCATCTGTAATCATTTGTCTTTAAAGTAGTCGCTCTTCTGGAAAAACATGGCATCTCTCACACTACAGAAGACAGAAGCGTGGACAATCTATGAATCTAAATATTCTAAATTTATTCTGAGAGTTCTGTTAATGAAGAATTTACATACAAATGCTAACTGGGTGAATTAATAATTCTTCTCATGTGGCAAGATTACTAAATAGTAATTTAGTGACTATTACTAAAATAGTTCACTCCTGAGCAAACTGGCCCGTTTCTTTGCTGTTCTACCAGAAGTGGGTTTGAGAAACAATTGATCTGTGTCTCTTGTCTAGGTCTGCTATCCATTAAAGATAGATTCCTGCTTACATTGTTTTTCCCTCCACACATTTGCATGTAAATGAGAGCTCTCTTTTGGTAGTAGGAAATGTCTTTCTTTTTATTCTAATTTACTGGCCCGTTAATAGGTTTCTGCATATTTGTTTTCTGATTCAAAGCTCCACTCATTAAAAATAAAATCCTTTGACTGTTATTTGGTTAGAGATAACTTGAGCGAAATTTGTAGAAACAGGTTTTGAAGTTTTTAAAAGATCATTTACTTTGATTGGAAGAAACACATGGGAGAATTTCAGAGCATCCTAGCTTTTTTTAAGTAAAAATTCAAGACTGAAAATCAACGCTCACCTAGTGGCATGCAAGGGATTCAGTTATCGCTGTCATCTACTTTTTCGTGAGGACTCCACCAACTCCCTTAGTATTTCATAATGTCTCATAAAGTAATCCTAGAAAGAGTTCAGGCATTAAGACCCATCCATTTGTCAATCCTTATTTGATAATGAATTACCTTAGATATGCAGGTGATGCCACTCTCATGGCAGAAATTGAAGAGGAACCAAAGAGCCTCTTGATGAGGATGAGAGAGGAGAGTGAAAAAGCAGGCTTAGAACTCAGCATTCAAAAAACTAAGATCATGACATCTGGTCCCATTACTTCATAGCAAATAGTTGGGGAAACAGTGGAAACAGTGACAGATTTTATTTTCTGGGGCTCCAAAATCACGGTGGATGGTGACTGCAGCCATGAAATTAAAAGATGCTTTCTCCTTGGAAGAAAAGCTATGATACACCCAGACAGCATATTAAAAAGCACAGACATCACTTTCCCGACAGAAGTCCATATAGTCAGAGCTACGGTTTCCCAGTAGTCATGTATGGACATGAGACCATAAAGAAGGCTGAGTACCGAAGAATTGATGCATTTGAACTGTGGTGTTGGAGAAGACTCTTGAGAGCCCCTTGGACAGCAAGGAGATCCAACCAGTCCATCCTAAAGGAAATCAGTCCTGAATATTCATTGGACAGACTGATGCTGAAGTTGAAGTTCCAATGCTTTGGCCACGTGATTTGAAAAGCTGACTCATTGGAAAAGACCCTGAAGCTGGGAAAGATTGAAGGCAGGAGGAGAAGGGGGAGACACAGGATGAGATGGTTGGATGGCATCACTGACTCAGTGGACGTGAGTTTGAGCAAACTCCAGAGATGGTGAAGGACAGAGAAGCCTGGTGTGCTGCAGTCCATGGGGGTCACAAAAAGTCGGACATGACTTAGTGACTGAACAACA
>NW_011494715.1:8917411-8917777 GCF_000754665.1 Bison bison bison | reverse complement strand
GCGACCCCATGGACTGCAGTGTACCAGGCTCCTCTGTCCATGGGATTTTCCAGGCAAGAGTACTGGAGTGGGGTGCCATTGCCTTCTCCAACGATCTCTCTAGTGGATGGTACTTCAGGTGAGAACTGTTTTTTCTATTTTTTTGGCCTGCACCACAGTTTATGGGATCTTAATTCTCCTACCAAGAATCTTCACACTTGTCAACCCTGAAATGGAAATGTGGAGTCCTAACCACTGGCAGCCAGGGAATTACTAAGAGCTAGATTTACAGAAGACTCTTGAGAGTCCCTTGGACTTCAAGGAGGTCCAACCAGTCCATTCTAAAGGAGATCAGTCCTAGGTGTTCTTTGGAAGGACTGATGCTAA
>NW_011494715.1:8868202-8916797 GCF_000754665.1 Bison bison bison | reverse complement strand
TGACACCACCCTTATGGCAGAAAGTGAAGAGGAACTAAAAAGCCTCTTGATGAAAGTGAAAGTGGAGAGTGAAAAAGTTGGCTTAAAGCTCAACTTTCAGAAAACTAAGATCATGGCATCCGGTCCCATCACTTCATAACAAATAGATGGGGAAACAGTGGAAACAGTGTCAGACTTTATTTTTCTGGGCTCCAAAATCACTGCAGATGGTGATTGAAGCCATGAAATTAAAAGATGCTTACTCCTTGGAAGGAAAGTTATGACCAACCTAGATAGCATATTCAAAAGCAAAGACATTACTTTGCCAACAAAGGTCCATCTAGTCAAGGCTATGGTTTTTCCAGTGGTCATGTATGGATGTGAGAGTTGGACTGTGAAGAAAGCTGAGCGCCGAAGAATTGATGCTTTTGAACTGTGGTGCTGGAGAAGACTCTTGAGAGTCCCTTGGACTACAAGGAGATCCAACCAGTCCATTTTAAAGATCAGTCCTGGGATTTCTTTGGAAAGAATGATGCTAAAGCTGAAACTCCAGTACTTTGGCTACCTCATGGGAAGAGTTGACTCATTGGAAAAGACTCTGATGCTGGGAGGGATTGGGGGCAGGAGGAGAAGGGGACGACAGAGGATGAGATGGCTGGATGGCATCACTGACTCGATGGACGTGAGTCTCAGTGAACTCCGGGAGTTGGTGATGGACAGGGAGGCCTGGCGTGCTGGGATTCATGGAGTCGCAAAGACTCAGACATGACTGAGCAACTGAACTGACTGACTAGGAGGATGAGGTAATTACTGAAAAGATAATGAACCCCACCAGGGAGCCTGGGCTAAATATCCAGTAAGCAAGATCTCTGGATGTTTCTGATTTTCTGAGCACAAGTGTCCACTGGAATTAACTGGAGAGCTTTTAGAAATACAGATTCCCAAGCAATGCCCAATGACTCCCTTCTCTGAACCCACTAAATCAGACTCTAGGGGAAAACCCTGGGAAACATGTTTTTAAAAAACTACGAGCTCATCATGAGACATCCAGACCTGCCCCCGTCCATGGGCCACTGCTCTGGAATTTCTAAGGAGGAAGAATGTCACCGCCATGAGAAACAGTCAAGCAGGTCTCTGTAGCTGAGGCAGGATCAAGGAGGGCCCTGGGAAATACAGTAAGGCAAAGTTCAGTGAGGGAGACAGTCCAGGGGACTGTGCCCTGCCTGAGAAAGGCCAGGATGGCCGTGGGCACAAGAACGGCAGAACCTGGCAGTGTGGCAGCCCTCAGTTGTCTCGGGCTGTGATGGAAGGGGCAAGCCAGCATGGGACTGAATATTGCCTGGAGCTTGTGAACCCTTCAAGGGCAGATAGTGTGTGAGAGGCTAGAAAATATCTTAAAAATACTAAACTCTGTTTCTCTACCCTACTGGAATTTTCATTTTATACCCTGACTCTCCTCCAAATGTAATTACTACATCACTGGTTGCCAAGCCCAACTCACGTTAAATAAGCAATCCACGCACTTCTCTCAGTTAGAACATTTGAGCCATGTTTTAATACACATATAATTACTTATAATGTATTACATACATGTGACACTACTATATTATACACGGATGTTCTATTACCTGGATTAAAAATAGAACTTGGAAATGGTTTGATAAAGACTGAAGTAGCAAATATCTTACTAGCTGTAAATTAAATTTCATAGAGTCGTGACAACATGCCTTTTTTGTTCCAACAAAAAAATATTATTAATCCTTTGTAGGAAACAATATGACCGAATAGGCTTTATTATATTTTAAATGCAAGTTCAACTAGTGAGTCACAAGCTTGGGGAAATAAATGATGAGTAAAAGCACTGCTTTCTAACGCATTAGAGTAGAAAATGTTTCTTTAGATTAGAAAAAGAGAGAAGTTGAAGTAGAATCAGGGACTTCCCAGGTGGCTCAATGGGTAAAGAATCCGCCTGCAACACAAGAGATGCAGGCTTGATCCCTGGGTCGGGAAGATCCCCTGGAGGAGGGCACGGCAACCCACTCCAGTATTCTTGCCTGGAGAATCCCATGGACAGAGGAGCCTGGCGGGCTACAGTCCATGGGGTTGCAAAGAGTCGGACACGACTGAAGCGACCGAGCATCCCCACACACAAAGTGGAATCAACAAGAGACGGGACTTCCGGGTCCCTGAGCAAACGCTCCATACCCTGCTGGACAGGTGGGTTTATGTGACCCTGGACAAAACATGATTTTCACCTCAGGTGTAGACTTCAGAACAAACAGCCCAGTGAGATGTAAATCTCAGATGTAAATACATCTCAATACCTGAACATTTAAGAAAATTCATGAAACCTTTTAAAAAGATGAGCTGGAATTTAATGCTTAATCCTTTCCTATACGCCACACCAAATTTCAGGATTTGCAAAGTATGCATTTCAAGAGGTGGTCAAAACATACTTGTTAAATGGTCACCAATGAAACCATGCCTAATTTGAGTCATTTAGCCCCTCTGACAGTCCAGTAGTCAGAAAATCTGTGTCATGGAAAATCCGTAATAAAAATAATCTGTGCACAGAGGATGAAGCATTGAACAAAAAGGACTACCAGTTTACACTGGCTTGGGTTTTATTGTTTTAATTTACAATATAAATGGGAGGTCATCTGTGTTAGACTGAGGTCTTTGGACATTTTTGCTACGAAATAAAAATGGTTACTCTAGTTCAGTCCATGAAACGTATGAACACGTGATGCACCTTCAGTAACTTTGACTTAAAAAAAACCACCTCGGAAGTGCTCTTCACCTCGCAACGTGATGATTTCTTTTTACCAATCTGGCCTATGTGGCTCAGTGTGACTGTCTGTGGACGTGTCTGAATCACGTCCTGTCCCTTGCGGGGTCAGCTACTCAAATGCAGGAGGGTGTGGTTACAAAACTGAAAACATCCAACCCAAGAAAAACGAGAGGATGGATATAGACATGAACTCCTTTGGACAAACGTGTTCTGTGTCGACAGGTAAGTTGTGAGACAGACACTTTTTAGATACCTTGCCTCTTGGTTAGAAGATAATTGGAACGACCTAGTTGCAAAGATGTTTTGTAATTGTTGCTACCGAGAAGCTTCTACAAGGTCCAATAATACCCTCTTAAAGCACATCAGAGAGAGAAGATAAACGCCATCTGGCCTGTTTTCCAGAACAGGTGGTCGTCACAGTAGATGTTAATTCTAACACTCGTTTCTTTTGAAATGTGGTTGGGGCTGTATTCAGTGGTTCCTAAAGACGCGCTTAAACTCCAGCACTTGACTCAAAAAAATGTCCTTTTCTGTTGCTGCTAAAGTTTGTTGTTTAAACACAGTAATGACTTTACTGTTTTTCTAACACAAAGTACTTCATAATGCTCATTTAAAAAAAAAATCAGATAACAAAGCAAAGTAGAAAGAAGTGAGTAAAAATTACCCAGAATCTCAACACTCAGAAAAAAATTACTATTCTTAGTCTGTTTTATATGTATATCTATAGGATACGTTTCAATTTCTAATTTAAATACAAATAAAATTATATTTGCTCTTTTTGACTCATCTTTGCTTACTAAATATTATGGATTTTTTTCATGTCAATAAAATAACTATTTCAGAAATTGTTATGGCTCTAAAATGAGAGAGTATGAATGGACCAGGAGGTATTAACCAATTCATACTAATGAACATTAGATTATTTTTAATAATTTGCTACACCAGGCACTCTTTTCCTTAAAACATAAAAACAGCTCTCTTAAGGTATAAATTACACTTGATAACATTTACTAGTTTTAAGCAGACTTCCTGGTGTCTCAGCAGTAAGGAATCCACCTGCAATGCAGGAGACCCCATTCTCTGGGTTGGGAAGTCTCTGGAGAAAGGAATGGCAACCCACTCCAGTATTCTTGCCTGGGAAAATCCCATGGACAGAGGAGCCTGGTGGGCCACAGTCCACGGGGTCGCAAGAGTCGAAAACAACTCAGCGACTAACCCGAGACGGCCGACACACTGGTCTTAAGCACAGAATGTAAGGCATTTTAGAAGTGCAAGTGAGCATTCTTACATATCAATTTGTGCACTTGGAAAATTATCTCCTGAGCTTAAATTCCTAGAAATGGAATCCTTGGCCTACAAGTAGGCAAGTGTTTCAGATTTTTTAATGCGAATTGCTAAAATGCTGTCTAGGAATATTGTACCAGGAAATACTTCTTTCTGATTCATGTGTTACTCAAAAAAAAAGGTTTTTATTTTTAAAGAAATAGTTGTTCCGGCAACTTTGGAAAGATATTCAATGAATGGCGAATGAACATTCAAACGAATTGCCAAGTTCCCTCCTAAGGAGGCCCTGCCTGCTTCCCTAGCCCAATCCTGCGCCTGCCCCTTATACGGGGTGCTTCTCAAATGTGCAAGTTACTTCCCCACTCGGGGGTTCGCTGGACTCTCTGTTCCGCTGGGCCGTCCTTTTTGCACAGTTGCACTTCAGCAACAAGCATGGCAGACCCTGCATCCTTCAAGTTCAGCGAGTCCTGGAACGAACCCACCTGCACTGCTTACTCTTCACGCGCCATGACCGTATCCCTCAGGGCGCGGCACAGCCTACAAAGCTCCCTGGTTGTCATCGCTTTTGTCTCATCCTTTTGTCAGGATAAAGGAAACAGAGTGTCTTTTCCCACCTCTGCAACGCCAGACGCCTACTGCACAGCCTGTGTGAGGAATGCCCTGTATCACTTGCATTTAAAAATTAAATAATAAATGAACACATGGAAGATATTTACTAGTATGGTTCCCATATATATGAAATCAGCTGAAAAAAATTTCTGATTCATATAAGTGAAACCATATGGGTTGTGTTCATTCTTATTTAATTATTTATTAGTGTCTCAAATCCGTAAGTGTCAAACGTGAGTGCTATCAGAAAGTCTAGGGTGCCAGCGGGTGCCTTCTGATGCTGCCCGCCTGGGTTCCTCATCTGAGACTCCACAGAGCCTGTTCCGTGACGCTCACTGCTGATCCCAACGCTGCTGAGGTCCCTGGACCTTCCCCGTCCTCCGGTGGTGACTGATGCAGTGCACTCACTCCATCCTTCCTAAGCCTCTGCATTTCTCCACTTCTGTTTTCTTGCTGCCTCTCTGGTGCTTCTTCTGCTACTCCACCTCCAGACATGGCAGTGCCCCAGGAATTCATCATCAACCCTCTTCTTTGTTTTCTAGCCAGAAACAGCTCATCCAGGGCATACCCTTAAATACTGCTATAAGAAAGGACTTTCAGATTTGTCCCTCCTGTCCGAGTCAGTGCTCTGCACTCCAAATACACCCACACATCCAACTGCTTCCTTGACCCCAGCTGTCATCTGACACTTGGTGTAGCGAATGCAGAGCTCCTGTGTCCAGTCCTCACTGCCTCCCGCATGATACATACTCTCAAGGGGGATTCCTCCCCAGACTTGATCCTCTAATTAAATGAAACTTCCATTCACAAACCAGCTCCAGCTCCACGTTGAGTCATTCTCGATTCCTTCCTGCCACTGACCTTAATGATCTAAATATGTGTCCTTCTCCTTCTTCATCTCTGCTGACCTCTCATTCAAACCACCATCTTCTCTCACGTGGCTTAGAGCGATAACCTTTGAATTCTCAGTGCTGGCCCACATACAGTGCACCTTTCCACAGGGGCATCAGAGGCACCTTTGAAAAACACAGCTGGATCACCCCATTCCACTGCTAAGGAGTATGTTGTTATTGCTATTCAACTGCTAAGTCGTGTCTTACCCTTTGTGATCCCATGGACCATAGCCTGCCACACTCCTCTGTCCATGGGATTTCCCAGGCTAGAATACTGGAGGGGGTTGCCATTTCCTTCTCCAGGGGATTTTCCCGACCCAGGGATCATCTCCTGAATTTCAGGCAGATTCTTTATCACTCTGCCACCCAGGGAGCCTGCTTAGCAGCATCCACAGTCTCTATTATATTCCAGTAAGACCCCCTCCCAAAATTATGACAAGCAACAACGTCTCTACACATTGCCATGTGTCTCCAGGTGGGGAAAACCGTGCTAGATTGAGAACCACTCATCTAGTTTCTTCTGTGTTCTGGTACCATATACATGAGAATGTCAGTGCGGCTAACGTTTCCTTGGCACTAACTCAGAAGAGCAGTCACCATTTCAATGGAAGGTGCGACTGGAGAACAATGCTCTTTACAATTCAATTTTTTCCAGTCTGAGGCAGAAGATCCACAGGCAGCCCTAGCCTTGCTGATGGCAGACTTCCAAACTCAAAACCCATATGTGGCACTGTGGCCTGTCACTAGCGCCCTTAAGCAAAAGAAAATTTAGACTTGGTGGCATTTTGTGACAGCCTTTAGAATGTCTGATTTCATATGTTTTAAAAAATGATTTGGTCACGGTGGACTCAAAGTTAGCAAATAATTTTATGGTTTCTATTGCTACTCCTGAGAAACATGACAGCTTCCATTATACAGATTATCTTTGACTATTTTAGAACTACCCATAATAGAGATTGTAGCTATTTCTGTCAATTGCACATTCAGAAAAAGTCAAATATAGAGACAAGATTTGAATTTGGACATCACAGATTTCCCTAAAATCATAAAACTTTCTTTATTAGCAAATGCCTATCTTCTTGACTGGGCTTCCCAGGCGGTGCTGGAGGCAAAGCAGCCGCCAACTTCTGCAGGAGACACAGGAGCTGCAGGTTCGATCCCTGGGTCGGGAAGGTCCCCTGGAGCAGGAAATGGCAACCCACTCCAGTATTCTTGCCTGGAGAATTCTGTGGACAGAGGAGCCTGGTGGGCTACAGTCCATGGGGCTGCAAAGAGTAGGACACAGCCAGTCACCAAGATTTTACAGATCTGCCCGGATGAGGCGAGGTTAGGCTTCAACACCACAGCCTCTATTCTCAGTTACATCTCATTAACCGACTGGTGGTGTTATGAGGACCTCTCAGTCCTTGGAAGACGGAATGCATAAACGTGAAGACTTAAATAGACCCGAACAACTGCAGTCTCATTCCACAGGGTCTCCAGTTCACACTAGAAGAGCAGTTTCTGAGTCGAAGGCCAGTGCCAAGTCCCCGACAGTATTTCCATCTCCACTCTGACAGCTGGCAGCTGAAGCTGTTAGGACTTGCTCCCCTGAAGGCCTAGATTCTGATTGCAAACCAACAATGCCCGATTTTGTTCTCAGTCACCACACAGAAGAGGAAAATCTTGAGTCAGACACAGAAATAAAATATTCTGTTTCCCTCAAAGACTTTACAATTGGCCACAGTGAAAAAACAGTGAACCAAACCTTGGTAACTACCTTTCTGAAAATACATGCCTGCTTTATGGGACATGGGGTTTGTTATGGTCTTTATAAAAATCTCTTTATAATAACCCTTGGAAGGTGAATATATTCCCCTTATCCTTTTATTAAAAAAAAAAAACAAACAGTGAAAAGCAATGACCACTGCTTACAAACAGGGGCTTCCTAGGTGGTTCTAGTGGTAAAAAACCTGCCTGCCAATGCAGGAGACGTGGGTTTGATCCCTGGGTTGGGAAGATCTCCTGGAGGAGGGCATGGCAACTCACTTCAGTATTCTTGCATAGAAAATCCGTTGGACAGAGGAGCTTGGTGGGCTACAGTTCATGGGACTGCAAAGAGTTGGACATGCCTGAAGCAACTTAGCAACTTAGCAAAAAACCCTGCAAAAACTAATCAAGATAACATTCGAAATTTCCCTTTCACAACCCAGTTTCAGTTATCCAACTTGGAAGAAACCACTGTTAAAGTTTGCTGTATTCAGATTTTTAAAAAATGGAAATAGCATATTTGTGCACATATATGCATTTTTATAACCTAGGAAATTTACTATCCCATTGCTGTTCACCTTGACGCTTTCATGCAACTATAAAACATAGAAATACTCTTACAGCTCTAATCTCATTATTTTATTGAACGAGTATGCTGTAACTTTTTAAGAATTCCTCTCCTGATAGACATATAGGTACTTTATAAATCCTATGCTCTCTCCCTGCAGGCGTATCCCACTCTGGCCATCTGTCCCCGCCTCCCCGTCTTCTGTCCTAGCCCAGGCTGCCCTTCTGTCTCTGTGGGGGGTTCACAACGGCCCCTCAGCGCTCTCGGCTTTGGCCCTTGTCCCCTCCATGCAGCCCAGTCGCGGCTCAGCAGCCAGTATGGTTTGATTAAAACACACAACAGGACTTCCCCGGTGGCACAGTGGGTAGGAATCCACCTGCCAGTGCAGCGGACACGGCTTCCACCCCTGGTCGGGGGAGATCCCACCTGCCTTGGAGCCACGAAGCCCGTGCGCCGCAACTACTGAGGCCGCCCCGCAGCTACGGAGCCCGCACGCCCAGAGTGCACGCTCGGCTACGAGAGGCCCCTGCGCCTAGGTGCCGGGCCCGCAGCGAAGAGGAGCTCCCGCTCGCCGCACCTAGAGAGACCTGCGCATGGCAAGGAAGACCCCGTGCGGCCAAGAATAAAAAATAAATAAAAATTAGACACCCACGACACAAGACAGATCCCGTCATACTCCTGCTCAGAACCGTCCCCTCCTCTCCCGTGTCACTCAAGTAAAAGCCAAGGTCACCACAGCAGCCACCTCGTCCCGGCGCTCCCGGGCACTGCAGACACCCCCACCGACTTCTCTCACCTCCCTCTCCTCCATTCCAGCCCCTCAGTACCTCCGCCGTCCCTTGAACATGCCAGGCTCCGTCCTACCCCAGGGACTTTGCACGTGCTGTTTCCTCTGCCGCAACCTCTCTTCCCCAGCTGTGCACCTGAGCCCGCTCCTCAAGTCCTCCTGGTCTTTACTCGGATGTAAAGACGTCCGAGTAAAGACGTCAACACTCAGGACGGCGTTTCCGGCAGCCACACTGAAAATCACACGTACACCCCGGGCACACGTCGCACTTCCTTCCCATCAAGGAGTATGATCTATTTTAGTGATGTGTTCTGTTTACCATCTTTCCTAACAGGAACATAAGCTCCATGAGGAAAAGAGATACAAATTTAAATATCCATTTACAGCTGGTTCCCAAAGTCTTGAAGGTAATAAATACTCAAAAAATATCTGCGGGACTTCCCAGATGGCTCATTGGTAAAGAATACACCAGCCAATGCAGGAGGCATGAGTTCGATCCCTGGTCCAGGAAGACCCCTCATGCTGCAGAACAGCTAAGCCCAGGCACCACAACTGCTGAGCCTGTGCTCCCGAGCCGGGGGCCACCGCTACCGAGCCCACGTGCCGCAGCTACGGAAGCCTGTGAGCGCTGGAGCCAGTGCTTCACAAGAGAAGCCACGGCGGTGAGAAGCCCGCACACCGCAACCAGAGAGGAGACCCTGTTCTCCACAAGTAGAGAAATCTCGCACAGCAATGGAGACCCAGCACAACCCAACAAAAAAAGATAGATAAAAATAAAACATATGTATGGAATGAACAAATGAGTTACAAATAACGGTGAAGTTGATGTTCTTATGGTCTACCCTACTGTATTTGGGGAGAAAATTTGTAGAATAGGTTTTTAGAAAAGGAATTACTATTTCAAAGGATAGAGAGATGTATGTGTATGGAATATGAAGTCTCCGAGGAATCATCATCAGAGAGATCTAAAATATTTAAACACAGAGGGAACGGGGGAAACATCTTTGGCTTTGGGAGATGTCGAGAACAGCAAAGGACGCATGCTGCCCCCCGTGCCAGGCAGTCACATCAGATGACGCAGAAGGATCCTTGCCACGGTGCGGACATCACTAGGTTAACAACCGGAGTCATTTCTGGTGTCCGGCTTCCCTGGATTCCCCCATCATCACATGTCTGGGCCAAAAAATAAACCAGAAAATCAAATGGTAAAACAGGGGTAGCAATGAAGGAAACAAAGCTCTGTGTGGTCCCGAGTCTAGGGCTCCCAGCCCGTGGAGCAGACCCTGGTCAGTGACCCTGAGGCATCCTGGGAGGTTCCCCCAGGATGTCCCCTTGGCTGCGAGGGAGGCGGCACTCCTCAGATACTGTCTACATCCCAGGCCTGTTGAGTCAGCGAAAAGCACCCTGCAGTTCACCCACTGAGACTTGACTCGGGGGGCAGCTCCGGGGCCAAGCAATGATCAACTCTAAGGGGCTCCAACACCAGATTCACCAAATGCTATTGCTCCTGACAGTGTAATCACACGGCAAAGGTAGCGTCTGGTGTGTGATCAGAACACACACACAGGTGCATTTGCACACACCCACAGAAGGACACACACGTGCCATCACACACAGATACACACACTCGCAGAGAAAACACCCACAGGGGAATTACACACAGGCATGTGAATGCACGCACAGGCCCACAGGGGACACACGCATACCTGATGCACACGCACACAGGGGACACACGCACCTGCACACAGATGCACACAGGGGACACACGCACACCTGCACAGAGACACACACAGGGGGCACACACATACCTGCACGCTCACGCAAACAGGCTTCTTCCAGTTTCCCTAGGCAGCCTTTAGATCTGTCTCTCTCGCAAGGCCTCTGGCAGGGAATACCTGGAAGAAGCTACAATAATAACATCCCGGCGATGCGATTAGAGCATGATGACCTGTCTTCTGTGAGAATTAGTCCCTGGTGAAAACACTGATACACTTTTTGTTATGCTTCCCTGGGCAATTTTCCCAACGTGACATGAGCAATTTATGTTATTTGAATAATCGAATGCACCCACTGGTGACCTGAGAACCCACTCCTGTGCCGTCAGCCAAGAAATGCAGTGTGTGTGTGAGTGCATGCTCAATCATGTCTGACTCTGTGTGACCCCATGGACTGTGGCCCACCAGGCTCCTCTGTCCGTGGGATTTCCCAGGCAAGAATACTGGAGTGGACTGCCATTTCCTACTCTAGGGATCTTCCCGACCCAGGGATCAAACTCAGGTCTCCTGTATCTCCTGCACTGGCAGGAGGATTCTTTACCCAGATTAACTTTGTCAGTCTACCTCACAGGGCTGCTTTATCATCTAATGAAAAAATTCTGCATCACTGCAAAGAGCTCTCTTTATTTTTAATGAAATCTGGGTTAATTAGGATCTTGTCACCAGTGAGTGCGTTTGAATTTTTGAAAAGGCCTCATTGAAGACATTCCAAAGCAGGGGGTCATTCGCTCGAAGTGTGTTCATCAGACTGCAGTCTCATCCTGACCCCACAGCCTGGCAGCCGTGCTCTGGGAAGAGGAACAGGGGTGGGGTTCCCCGAGACGCTCGCCTTACCACAGTTCTCACAGCCAGACTGGCCGCTTCACTTAACCCTTCTTCAAACTCTCAAAATAATTTTATAAATTCCTTATCTTTGAAAAGGTTGACTCTGACAAGGGGTCTGGAAACAGTCACATGTTTTTCAAACCACAAATCCAGAGCAGGCTTTCTCAGTTTGGGCTCTGTGGCCCATTCTTCCTTGGGCACTGCCCTGTGCGCTGAGCTGTGTTTACCAGCATCCCGACCTCCAGCCCCTAAAAGTCAGGAGCACACTCAGCTGCCCCACTCCTGCAGTCATGACAACCAAAAATGACTTTAGAAAATAGCTGAATGTCCGCGGGTGGGGAGGGTTGGGGGACACAGGTATCACCTCAAACCAGTCAGAATGGCCATTATCAAAAAACCTAAAACTAATAAATGCTGGAGAGGATGTGGAGAAAAGGGAATCCTTTCGCACTGTTGGTGGGAATGTAGATTGCTATGGCTACTATAGAGAACAGTATGGAGTCTGTTTTAAAAACTAGGAATAAAACTACCATACGAGCCAACAACTCCACTGCTGGGCCTATACCCTGAGAAAAGACAATTCAGAAAGACACGTGTGCCCCAGTGTTCACTGCAGCACTGTTTACAATAGCCAGGACACGGCAGCAATCTGATGTCCATTGACAAATGAGTGGATAAAGAAGTTGTGGTACATACACACAATGGTATAACACTCAGCCATAAACAGGAACACATTTGAGTCAGTTTTAGTGAGATGGATGAACTTACAGCCTGTTATACATAGTAAAGTCAGAAGGAGAAAAAACAAATATTGTACATTAATGCATATGAATATGGAATCTAGAAAAATAGTACCGATGAACTTATTTGCAGGGCAGGAATAAAGATGCGGACAGAGAACAGACTTGTAGGCACAGCAGGGGAAGGAGAGGGTGGGACGACCTGAGGAAGCCTTGACACGCATGCACCACCAGGTGTGCAATAAATAACCAGTGGGAAGCTGCTGCGTGACACAGGGAGCCCGCCGGTAAGGAGCTAGAAGGTGGATGCGCGGTGGGAGGGACGCGCGGGAGGGAGAGGATCTAGGTACAGTTACGACGACTCAAGCTGCTGTATGGCTGAGACACCAACACAACACTGTAAACCCATTATCCTCCAATTTAAAAAAATTAAAAAAAAAGAACCACTGCTCCAGAGCAGCATCTTGAAATAACTATTTATAAAGCGTTCTACGAGATGCGTTATGAACTATCGCCATGCTTGTAGGGGTGGGGCGACGAAGGCTCGGGGCGGTGACTTGACAGTGTAATACGCGCCGCGTTTTCATTTTGGACTCAATGCCTGTGCTTACAATTTTCATAAACAGTTTACCTTCCAGAGCATCCTGCGGCCTACTGTGCTGCTGGGGACTGATCCAACTTGAACCCACTTGATACAGTTTATAGTCATAATATTAATATTTATTGAATGCTTACAGTGGAAGTGAGAAATAGATTTAAGGGACTAGATCTGATAGATAGAGTGCCTGATGAACTATGGACAGAGGTTTGTGACATTGTACAGGAGACAGGGATCAAGACCATCCCCATGGAAAAGAAATGCAAAAAGGCAAAATGGCTGTCTGAGGAGGCCTTACAAATAGCTGTGAAAAGAAGAGAAGTGAAAAGCAAAGGAGAAAAGGAAAGATACAAGCATCTGAATGCAGAGTTCCAAAGAACAGCAAGAAGAGATAAGAAAGCCTTCCTCAGCGATCAATGCAAAGAAATAGAGGAAAACAACAGAATGAGAAAGACTAGAGATCTCTTCAAGAAAATTAGAGATACCAAGGGAACATTTCATGCAAAGATGGGCTCGATAAAGGACAGAAATGGTAGGGACCTAACAGAAGCAAAAGATATTAAGAAGAGGTGGCAAAAATACACAGAAGAACTGTACAAAAAAGATCTTCATGACCCAGATAATCACGATGGTGTGATCACTGACCTAGAGCCAGACATCCTGGAATGCGAAGTCAATCGGGCCTTAGGAAGCATCAGTATGAACAAAGCTAGTGGAGGTGATGGAATTCCAGTTGAGCTATTCCAAATCCTGAAAGATGATGCTGTGAAAGTGCTGCACTCAATATGCCAGCAAATTTGGAAAACTCAGCAGTGGCCACAGGACTGGAAAAGGTCAGTTTTCACTCCAATCCCAAAGAAAGGCAATGCCAAAGAATGCTCAAACTACCGCACAATTGCATTCATCTCACACGCTAGTAAAGTAATGCTCAAAATTCTCCAAGCCAGGCTTCAGCAATACGTGAACCGTGAACTTCCAGATGTTCAAGCTGGTTTTAGAAAAGGCAGAGGAACCAGAGATCAAATTGCCAACATCTGCTGGATCATGGAAAAAGCAAGAGAGTTCCAGAAAAACACCTATTTCTGCTTTATTGACTATGCCAAAGCCTTTGACTGTGTGGATCACAATAAACTCTGGAAAATTCTGAAAGAGATGGGAATACCAGACCACCTGACCTGCCTCTTGAGAATCCTACATGCAGGTCAGGAAGCAACAGTTAGAACTGGACATGGAACAACAGACTGGTTCCAAATAGGAAAAGGAGTACATCAAGGCTGTATATTGTCACCCTGCTTATTTAAGTTATATGCAGAGTACATCATGAGAAACGCTGGGCTGGAAGAAGCACAAGCTGGGGTCAAGATTTCCGGGAGAAATATCAATAACCTCAGATACGCTGATGACACCACCCTTATGGCAGAAAGTGAAGAGGAACTAAAGAGCCTCTTGACGAAAGTGAAAGAGGAGAGTGAAAAAGTTGGCTTAAAGTTCAACATTCAGAAAAAGAAGATCATGGCATCTGGTCCCATCACTTCATGGCAAATAGATGGGGAAACAGTGGAAACAGTGTCAGACTTTATTTTTTAGGGCTCCAAAATCACTGCAGATGGTGACTGTAGCCATGAAATTAAAAGACGCTTACTCCTTGGAAGGAAAGTTATGACCAACCTAGGTAGCGTATTGAAAAGCAGAGACATTACTTTGCAACAAAGGTCCGTCTAGTCAAGGCTATGGTTTTTCCAGTAGTCATGTATGAATGTGAGAGTTGGACTGTGAAGAAAGCTGAGCACCAAAGAATTGATGCTTTTGAACTGTGGTGTTGAAGAAGAGTCTTGAGAGTCCCTTGGACTGCAAGGAGATCCAACCAGTCCATTCTGAAGGAGATCAGCCCTGGGATTTCTTTGGAAGGAATAATGCTAAAGCTGAAACTGTAGTACTTTGGCCACCTCATGCGAAGAATTAACTCATTGGAAAAGACTCTGATGCTGGGAGGGATTGGGGGCAGGAGGAGAAGGGGACAACAGAGGATGAGATGGCTGGATGGCATCACTGACTCGATGGACATGAGTCTGAGTGAACTCCGGGAGTTGGTGATGGACAGGGAGGCCTGGCATGCTATGGTTCACAGGGTTGCAAAGAGTCAGACACGACTGAGCGACTGAACTGAACTGAATGCTTACTACACGCCAGGTACCATGCAAAGGTATTTCACACACTCTGTTGTTGGGGGCCAGAGTGAGGTACTCCGCCCATGGCAAAGGTCATGAGGAAGGAGGCTCGACATACGCAAAGGCGGGATCGAGCCTCAGGAGTCCCCCTGGAAATCCTCGAGCGTCTACCCCCATGACCAGAGCCTGCCTACTTTACTACTTTGTGCTCACCTACACCTCTGACTTTACGGGGGGCTGTCCCCCACCACCTCTTTTGGAGAAGGAGTTAACTTAGAGCTCCAGTTTATAATAATTCCTGGGCGTGGTAAGAGTGTTTTAACCTACAAACTCCTCTGAAGGTTCTCTAGCCTGCCTGACAGGCTCCTCCGGCCACATGTGATTGCTCACAGCCTCCCAACCGTGAGAGGCACAAGATGCTTTAAACCCTCTAAAAACAGGTTCTTTAGAGAAGTTAGAAAAGTATAAGTATAGTGGGCTAATTAGAAATTGTGTTGGTGAAGGGTTTTTCATTTGTTGAGCCAATGTTTGTTGCTAAGTCTCCATATCCCCTGCCCTTACACACATTAATGAATATATAGAATTAACCTTAGCCTAAGGTCTAACGTGATTAATATCATAATCACGTTAGACCTTAGGCTAAGTAAATTCTTTCCTTAACTAAAACCCACTACACCCTCACCCTGTAGGAATGTAACTTTATTTGGGTGGCGTCTGTTTTGAGAATAATCACCCCTGGAGAAATAAGTGTCCTGGTTGACTGACCGCTGTCACAAGGAGAGGGTCGTAAATTGTCAGCAGGCCCCCCTGGCCAGAAGATGATGTAACACCCCTAAGACCTCTGTATACATTTGTATGAAGCACCTGACTTTGATAAAAGTCAGGACTGCTGTCCCCACGTGACTTTTGTATAACATCTTAGTGTATAAAAACAGACTCTGGAAAATAAAGAATTGGGATCAGTTTCTCGAAATACTGGTCTCCCCATGTCGCTCGCTCTCCCACTCTGGCTGAGTCTCCATCTGGAGCGCGGAACCCACCACCTCATCGATCATTTCATGAAACCTCTTGAAGCACTCACTGTCCCCACCGCGGTGATGAGGCGAGTCAGGCTTAGAAAAACTCGGTAACTTGCATGAAACCATATAGATGAGACAGAGCTGACCCTGGGCTTACCTCTCACAGCTCTCTGGCCAGTGTTAACAATCACACTACATCACTTAGTCATGGCATAACTGAGACATGACATGCAACTCCATACATAAATACTCGGGTCAAGTGTTCACAGCTGAAGCAACCTCTTTGAAGGCATCTATTTGATCCTTAAACACACAGTAACTGAGCACTCAGTACATGCCACCCATTCTCCTAGGCTCTAGAGGTACACAGGTGGGCAACCCAGGGGAGATTTAACACCAGCATGCAGAATTTGCTTTTTCCCATCATCCGCCTTATCTATATTGCACCTTAACCCGGTCTCAATTTTGTGAAGCTCAAATTATTTCCATAAGTGCAAAGACAAGACTATATCCTACTATAATACCCATTGCCAAGAGGATCCTGAAAATATACATATTATCACTTAATATAACGAGTGGACAAGACACTAAAGAAAGTCTTGCCCAAGTCACATGAAGCAAACCCTAGAAAATGGTGCTCTTCGATCTGAAGTGCAAGCTTTGAGCAATCTGTTTGATTATTCCCCAAAATTTTTTCTTTCCTGTCCTATCTCCAACGTCAGCTTTGGATGGAAGCATCATTGTACTTCTAAGGACTCACGGATATCTGAAATGTGTTTTCTTTGTCTTTTGCTTAACATTCACTTGGGCACAGAAATCTGGAGAAAACTAGAACCCTTCATACATTTAAGAAAAATAGGACTTCAATATTGTGCAAGCAAAACTCCTTGGAGGTCAATGGTAGGCTAGGAACAAAGGATTAAACTGGGATGACAGATGTCAACAGCAGAGACTGAGACTGACGCAGTTCTGGACTTGGCAGTCAGTGATTCTATGAGATTCATTGTGTCCATTCAGTGGCAAGACTTCCAAGAAATAAGGCATGGGGAAGAGGAGAGAAAGATGGAACAGGCAAAGAAGGATGGAGGGAGTATGGGAGGGAAAGAGAAAGAATTAAAGAGAGAGACAGAGACAGAAGAAGGAGGAGAAGGGGAGGAGGGGAGCGCACACTTGCTCTCCACCCAGGTTCCCTGGGAATACGGCTAACAGATTGCTAGCGCACAAAAGAAAAAGTCAGCGAGACGGCTGGAAAAAGCTTTGTCAACAGATTCAAACCTGCTTAGGGCCTCTGAGGTGGTGAAAGAGGGGAAATGATGCCTAGCCATATTTGGAGAAAATGAGTATTTGCATATTTATTGCTGCAGGAATTAAAATTTCCTTTTTATGGCATTTCCTAACATTTACAGACTGAGCAGAAGTGTGAACAGTGGGGAGGCAATTTGTTTCTCCCTCATAGGCTGCAATTCAATTTGGGGGAAGAAAAAAAAAAGTCCAGCTTTCAAGAGCAACTAGATTAAATTCACAATTCACAGTGGCCGCTCTGGGCAAGCTGGATTCTGTGTTATGACCACACCGTGTGCCTCTTGACAAGTGGGTGGTAAAAGAGCCAGGCCATCACAGCGCTTTTCTGAATAGTCCTGATCCCATGATAATGTGTTTATTGGTCAAAAATAGACCAGTATTAGAAAACACTGCCTACGTGATTTGTCTCTGGAAACTCAACATGCATGCTTGTCTGCTAAAGGCTCTGAAAAGTCCTGTAATAAAGACAGTATATGAAATTTGGTTGATCAAAAATTTCCCAATCCTCTATGAACACAAAACATTTTCCTAATGACTCATTTTATTACATCTATGGCAGGGGTATGCTCCAGAAACATTCTAGGAAATTGTGGGTTACACGGTTTGCTGTGGTTTCAGATCAGAGCCATTGTATTCATATGAACCAAATCCTCTAGACAGATTAAAGAAACAAATCGTTAAGCTGCTTTAAATGTATTATAGAGTATTTGCTGTCAATAGTAGAAATGAGTCAGTCAAGTAAATACGTGAGTTGCCAATAATAGTTAAGTTTATTGAGTACTCAGCATGTGCAGAGAACAGGCACAGCAAGTATCTCATTGGATCTTAACAATCACAATCACAGTCAAAAAATCATTATTTTTGGTTTGGTTTTCTGAATGAAGGTGCTAAAGCGCTGAGAAGTTAAGTCACGTGCCAGTAGCCTCATAGTGAGCATGGGGTGGATTCCAGGTGTGAATTCAAGTCTCAGCCTAAGTCCTTTGCTCACAACTGTCTTGCCTCTGTCTCCTCTACCTGGCACAGTCATGCAAAAAGAAGACAGGGATGGAAGGGAACTATGTTTGTTGAAAGCTTCACACATGCTCTCAACCGGGAGGTCTGCACACACCCTTTCTCATTTGATGCATCTTCCACGCCTGGAATGACAATGGATTTTACACGGATACACAGGTCTGCAGGACTCCAGGAGCTCAGATTCTCTCTACAGAATTATCAAATCTCAACCCAAGTCACTTTTGAGAAACATGATTAAAATATAGACCCAAATTTCAACACTTTGAATTTCTACTTTCATTAACTAAAAATAAAATAGCAATTTCATAACCACAGCCCACATCAATGTACTTTACCATCAGAGATAATGAAATAGTTACATGTACCTTTGAACAACTTAATTTTAAACTTTAAGAACAGTGTTTCTAAAATCTGTCTTATACTAACTGGGTCTGTAAATGCATCAATGAAAGGAAAAGATTCTAAGCCTACCTTTTTTTCCACTGATGAGGGTGTTAGATAGGTTTTTAAATTACTTGACGAATAAAGTAAGATTTGGCCAATGCAGCAAGGACTGCATTGAAAAAGAAAAGCAATTTTTCAGTAAAAAGCAAAACCAAGAGAAGGGACCCATACAAGTGAAAGGAAAGCTATCCAGGCAAAATGGAACTAAATTTATTTTGCATTTTGACTCTAGGCACCTATTAATCATTTACCATCATGGATGCCATATAAGAGAGCTATCCATCTGCCCCCCGGAGATGATACTATCTGAAAGATCTTCCTAGAGAATACCGCCAGTGGTCAAATAACTTTTACAGTGTGGAATAAACAAATCAATTATCATCCAAGAGAAATCTCATGTTGCTTTTGCTACTTAGGATTCCCTCTGGCAAAAGCACATTGAGTCTGCTTTGCAGTGAGCACCTTCTCTGCTGGAGAGAATATGAGAAAAATAGCAACATTCTGCCCTCCCTGAGTAAGGATGGGCCTATGACCCAACTTAAGCTTATTAGAAACTTTTTCCTTTGAGCATGGAATCTTAAAGGAAATGATTCATTAAAAAAAAAGAGCTGGTTTACATCACTGGTGACATCCTAAAGGGGTTGCAAAGAGTCAGGCACAATTAGTTAAGGAGCAGCACACCAGTTCTGACCACGACTCCACTCACCCTATAAGCCTTCCCTACTTCTGGTCCTTTGCAAAACCTGATTCTACAGCTTTCTCCTGGAAGCGGTTAGATCCTCGTTTTCTTTGGATGAATTATTTTTCTGCTAACGACCATACAGTGCACTTTCTCTTGCTTGTAACAGAGGATCTGTACATCTATCATTCCAGATCAGGAACTTCATAAAAGTGTAATAACGAAAAGGACATAAGGATAAAGACAGGAATAAAGCAAAGACGACCCTGTAGTTGTCTAATACACACCAGAGTCTTCTCACAATTAAACAAGAAGGCCAGGAAGTCAACATTCAGATGAAACAGGGAAGAGCTAGGCCATGAGTTTGCTCTCCCTTCCTAGCCCTGGAGCTCTCAGGGTATCTCTCATCCCGATCAGGTCCCTTCACATGGTGCAAAATTTCAGAGGAGGAAAGTGCTGAAAGAAAGAAGAGGGATACGGGAAGATGAGGGGGGACTCCGAGACCTCATTGTTAACCTTTCCACTTTTTGATGTTTAAACAGAAGGATACATAATAAAGGGGTTTCCCTGAAGACTCAAGCAGGTAAAGAATTCGCCTGCAGTACAGGAGACGCAGGAGATGCAGGTTCAAGCCCTGGATCGGGAAGACCCCCAGGAAGAGGAAATGGCAACCCACTCCAGTATTCTTGCTGGAACAATCCCATGGACAGAGGAGCCTGGCAGGCTACAGTCCAAAGGGTTGCAAAGAGGATGACACAACGGAGCAACTAAACACACACACACACTGCACACAACACAATTAAAAAGTTTAGAAGAGAAACCTCTCAAATGACAGGTAACAATAGCAGGCATATACCCTGAGAAAACCATAACTGAAAAAGACCTTAAGCCTACCCCTACCCCAGTGATCATCGCAGCACTGTTTACAACAGCCAGGACATGGAAGCGACCTAGATGTCCACCAGCAGATGAATGGATAAAGAAGCTGTGGTACATTTATACGATGGAATATGACTCAGCCAGAAAAACAAATTCAAGTCAGTTCTAATGAAGTGGATGAACCTAGAGCGTGTTATACAGAGTGAAATAAGTCAGAAAAACAAATATCATATATTAGCACATATATATGGAATGTAGAAAAATGGTGCTGATGACCCTATCTGCAGGGTGGGAGCAGAGATGCGGACAGGGGGGTAGAGACCCGACCTGTGGGGAAGGAGAGGGTGGGCCAACTGAGACAGCAGCACCGGCAGATATACGCTGCCGCGCGGGAAAGAGACGGCCAGTGGGGCGCTGCTGCGTGGCACAGGGGGCTCAGCCGGCGCTCGGTGACCATCTGGGAGGGCAGGGCGGGGCGGGAGGCCGGGGGAGCAGACATCTGTATCCTCATGGCTGCTTCACACTGGTGTGCTCCACACTGGTGTGCTCCACACTGGTGTGCTCCACACTGGTGTGCTCCACACTGGTGTACAACAGAAGCCAACACAACGTCGTAAGCAATTATCAAATGATGGGTAGGAGTCTGCCTCTCTGGTCAATGACCCCGTGTATTTTGCTGGTGCTGCCTTGACAAAGCATCAAGGACTAGGAGGCTTCAGCCTCAGGTATTTGTTTTCTCGTGGCTCTAGAGGAACCGGAAATCTGAGATGCAGCTCGGTCTCTTCTGAGGGGTGTGAGCAGAGGCTCTGTTCCCAGCCTCTGTCCTGTTTACAGGCAGTCCGCTTCCTGCCGTCACCCGGTCTTCTCTCTGCATGATTCTTTGTCCACATTCCTCTTCCTACAAGGACACCAGTCATACTGGATTAGGGGCCCCTTGAATGACCTCATTTTAATTTAATCGCCTCAGCAAAGACCCCGCCCCCATCTCCAAACACAGCTGCGTTCTCAGATGTGGGTAGGGGATGGTTAGGGCACCACTACGTGAATCTGGGGAAGGTACACGGTTGAACCCATAGCGCGCTGGTTGCCTGTCGCCTGCCTGTGTCCTCTAAAGGTCGCCACGGTTCAGCAAGTTGGTTTCTCTCCATTGGGAAGGTGCATGTGAAAGTGAAAGTGTTAGTCACTCAGTCACGTCCAACTCTTTGTGACCCCATGGACTGTAGCCGCCAGGCTCCTCTGTCCATGGAATTCTCCAGGCAAGAGTACTGGAGTGGGCTGCCATTTACATCCCCAGGGGATCTTCCTGATCCATGGATTGAACCTGGGTCTCCTGCATTGCAGGCAGATTCTTTATCATCTGAGCCACCCACCAGGGAAGGACCCCAGAAGTTGTATATACATGCCCACAAATATATATACATGTGTGATTTTGAAAAGATATACAGATATCCTGTGCACTTCCTTCTTTTCCCTCGAAGCTCTATGCTGGAGATTTTTGTCAACTCACCACATGCAGACCTGCGTTACTCCTTTCAAAGGTGTAGTCTCCTTTTTGACTCTGCCCTTAAGAGTAGAACTGTGAAAAGGTCTTGATCTAGCCCAAACCCTCTTTTTTTTCTGTTGGAAAAGGAACATAGCAGCGACAATCCTTTGAATGCAAGTCATCAGAGATCACTCTAGCTACCTAAGCAAAAGGGACTGTATTAGAAGCTGTCGGACGCACACTGACTCAGTCCTCTCAGGAGTTGGACACCTTGGAGAGGACTTTGCAACAGCTGAGGAAGCGCTGAAGGATCAGGAAGCAGAACCTGCTGTTATGACCCTTGTGGAAGGTACCATTTGATCAGGGGCTGCCGAGGAAATGAATGAATTCAGGTCTGCTGTCTTCAATACAACAAGACCACCAACGCGGTGACCGCACACTGAAATGAGGCTCGTCTGGAAAGAGCTGTGCTCTCACTGTGCCAAGAGCTTCCCAGGCAGCACCAGTGTAAAGAATCCACCTGCCGATGCAGGAGACCAAGACATAGGTTCAATTCCTGGGTCAGGAAGATCCCCTGGAGCAGGAAATGGCAACCCGCTCCAGTATTCTTGCCTGAGAAATGCCATGGACAGAGGAGCCTGGTGGGCTACAGTCCAGGGGGTCACAAAGAGTTGGTCGTGACTGAGGGGATGAGCACACGGGCTCTGTAAGCGTATCATACACCCCAAAACTCAAAGAATTTGTGCCAGAATAATTTTTATAAAAATTACATGTTGAAATGACGCTATTTTGGACACAGTGAGTCAAATAAAATATATAATTAAGATGAATTACATGGGAATTTGCTGTGTGGCTTAGGGAACTCAAGCAACAGGGGCTCTGTATCAACCTAGAGGGCGGGATGGGGTGGAAGATGGGAAGGGGTTCAAGAGGGAGGGGACACGTGTCCACCTATGGCTGAGTCGTGGTGAGGTCTGACAGGAAACAGCGAAATTCTGTAAAGCAATTATCCTGCTATTAAAAAATAAATAAGTTTTTAAAAATGATTTCTTTGGCCTGTTTTTTTAGTCACTATTGGAAATTTTTAAATTGTATGGATAGTTTGTGTTTGTGACTTGAATTGTATTCCATTGGCCCATGGGCAGTAAATAGTTCATCTCTGCTGGCTGAAAGCCAGAACCTTGGTATTCAGAGTCCAGCTGGCCAAGCTTAGGTCACGCACTTGGTCTCCTGGAAGCACCAAGGTGGACCTGGCTTCCAGGTTTACTCTCCCGGTAGGACTGCACACTCCCAGGAGAAGGAATGCCTGCAGGGAAATCGTGGGGGGTCAGAGAAAAGGAACTGATGCTGGGGGACAGACACACTAAACTCCCCACAGAAGCGGTTCATGCCCGGCGCAGACTAAGCAGCTAAAACGTCCCTGTTGGACGCCTAAGGGGCTGACGACACACCTGGCCCAGTGCGCCGTCTCTCCTCCCACTGTCACCTCCTTCATCAGGCCCCGCTTCCATCCTGCACCCAGGGACACGGCTTCAGGTTATAAACAGCTCCATCTTGCTGCCTTCCTGAGTGACACATGTGGCTCTTGATCTCAGTTACTTTGTGGAGGAGTGTGCTAACTGCCATCATGACTCATTTGTTTTGTTATCAACTCAGCACACTCCCATCGTTAGTGATCTCATCCAGTCTCATAGCTTTAAATACCACATATCATACGATATTTAGATTTAAATGCCATATATATCAATAACTTCCAAATTTCCATGTGAGTCCAGCACTCTCTCTCAAATTTTAGACTCTGTCAAATACCCAGCTGCCTACTTGGCACCTCCACACAAATGACTAAAGACATCTCAAACTCAGCTTGTCCAAAGTGGAAATGAAACCACTCCTTCCTGCAGGCTCCCTCATCTCGGGAGATGATAGCTTCATCTTTCCATTGCTCAGGCCAAAAGTGCAGCCATCCCCGACTTTCACAGTCCACACATAATCTGCAAGAACCCTGTCAGCTCTGTGTTCAAACATATCTAAAGTCTGCCCACCTCTCACCATCTCCAGTGTCCACCTTGACCCAAACACCCTCATTTCCCCAGGATTGTTGCGAGAGCTCTCCAGTTGGTCTTTCTGTTTCAGCCTTTATCTACTAACAATGTATTTTAAGCTTCCAGAGGATTCCTTTTTTTTTTTTTTTCAAGTTTTTGTTGTTCAGTCATTCAGTCATGTCCAACTCTTTGTGACCCGATGGACTTCAGCATACCAGGCCCTCCCTGTCCTTCACCATCTCCCGGAGTTTGCTCAAACTCATGTCCATTGAGTCAGTAATGCCATCCAACCATCTCATCCTCTGTCGTCCCCTTCTCCTCCTGCCTTCAATCTTTCCCAGCAAAAGGGTCTTTTCTAAGGGTCAGTTCTTTGCATCAGGTGGTCAAAGTATTGGAGCTTCAGCTTCAGCATCATTCCTTCCATGAATACTCAGGATTGATTTCCTTTAGGATTAACTTGTTTGATCTCCTTGCAGTCCAAGGGACTCTCAAGAGTCTTCTCCAGCACCACAGTTCAAAAGCATCAATTCTTCGGTGCTCAGCCTTCTTTATGGTCCAACTCTCACATCCACACATAACCACTGGAAAAACCATAGCTTTGACTAGACAGACCTTTGTTGGCAAAGTAATGTCTCTGCTTTTTAATATGCTGTCTAGGTTGGTCGCTTAGAGGAGCAAGTGTCTTTTAATTTCATGGCTTCAGTCACCATCTGCAGTGATTTTGGAGCCCAAGAAAATAAAGTCTCTCACTGTTTCCATTGTTTCCCCATCTATTTGCCATGAAGTGATGGGACTGGATGCCATGATCTTAGCTTTTTGAATGTTGAGATTTAAGCCAATTTTTTCACTGTCCTCTTTCAGGCTCTTGTTTCTCTTCGCTTTCTGCCATAAGGGTGGTGTCATCTGCATATCTGAGGTTATTGATATTCCTCCCGGCAATCTGATTCCAGCTTGTGCTTCTTCCAGGTTGGCATTCTGCATGATGTGCATTGCGTGTAAGTTAAATAAGCAGGGTGACAACATACAGCCTCGACGCCCTCCTTTCCCGATTTTGAATTTCCCGCTTTATTGAGATGTGACGGGCACGTAGCGGTGCGTCGGTTCAGGCGCATACGTAATGACGTGACAGCTGCACACACTGGAGAGTGATTAGCACCAGGCTAGTTAACATCC
Organism: Bison bison bison; assembly: GCF_000754665.1. Taxonomy (NCBI): domain Eukaryota; kingdom Metazoa; phylum Chordata; class Mammalia; order Artiodactyla; family Bovidae; genus Bison; species Bison bison. Next base: position 8,891,996 of record NW_011494715.1, on the reverse strand, counting down.
ATTATCTCACATAGTTACCAAGGCCATGGCGATGGCCTTCTGTGTCTTCAGTGACCTAGGACCACCTACCCATTTGCTCTCTGTCCCCTCTCCTTCTCTTCTGCTTGCTCTCGCCTCTACAACCATCCTGGCCTCCTTGCACGCGTGCATGCTAAATCCCTTCAGTCCTGTCCAACTCTTTGCAACCCTATGGACTGTTGTCCGCTAGGCTCCTCTGTCCATGTGATTCTCAAGGCAAGAGTAGTGGAGTGGGTTGTCATGTCCTCCTCCAGGGGATCTTCCCAACCCAGGAATCAAAGCGATGTCTCTTATGTCTCCTGCACTGGCAGCAGAATCTTTACGACTAGCACCACCGGGGAAACCCCTGGCCTCCTTGTTCCCCCTCAACCATGCCAGGCATGTGCCCATGTCCATGGCTTTGCACTTCCTTCCTGGAATTGTTCTCCCTGAAACTCTCTTTATCCAGGTCAGTCGGTCTATTGTGCATCATCTGCAAGTCATTGCTCTAATACCTCCTTTTCCAGGAGGACCTCCTTCACTGCCATGTCCATTTCTCTACATTCTAGAGAAATAGTCATTGACATGGAGCATTTTCATGAGTGCTGAAAGGAAGTGATAATGCGTATTTATCAAGAATCTATCATTGTTTAAAACTGTGAAATGGAGATCCACAAAATACATACTAAATAATAGGGATTATTTTGAGGGGACCTCACTCCTTACCTCAGCTCTCTTCCAGTTACATTTAACCTGCTTTACTTTGCTTTTTTCCTATTGCACTTTTCACTTTCAAATATATTATTCTACTTAACACTGATTTGCTTATCTGTTTTATTGTTTTTGCCTGGCTTATCCTACTCCTGTGTAAATTCCATAAAGAAAGATTTCTAAGTATTCTAAGTGTCTAGAGAAATGCCTGGCACACAGCAAGTATTCACTGATTGTTTGATGGATGCTTGAATGAATGAATGACTCTGAAAGACCAAGAATCTGCCTTCAAAGAATTGCAGTCTAAACATATGTCTTCTTGGAACTGATCCTCTGCTGAACATTGTTGCTGGTGTTTAGTCACTAAGTCGTGACTGACTCTTTTGCAACCCCATGGACTGTAGCCCGCCAGGCTCCTCTGTCCATGGGATTACCCAGGCAGGAATACTGGAGGGGGTTGCCATTTCCTTCTCCAAGGGATCTTCTCATCTCAGGGATCAAACATGATCTCCTGCATTGGTAGGTGGATTCTTTATCCTTGAGCCACCAGGAAAGCTCCTTATGAACATTACCTTTTGCTAATCATGAATTCCTATTCTTATCTCAGGTGAAGTGTAACTTACCCACCATAAGAAAGAAAGTGGTCAAGGTCATTTGAAGGAGAGAATAAGAAATATATGTTTATTTTACTAACAGGCCATCTGGCGGTTCTCAACCCTTCTCTTTCTACCAGTGCCAAGTGCAGCACCTGCTCCTGGTAGAAAGTGGGTGATGCCCTAGAGCGTTATCCCGACTGCACGGCTCCATCTCTAACGTGGAGAAAAGGCGTTTTGCATTTTATAATGCTGAATACTCACCCATTTCATGACCTTACCATCTGTTTCCATCTGTGAAATATTTCAAACGACCAAATTACATTAAAATCACCTAAAAGAGTTTCTTTATTAGTGATAAACTTTTACAATTCAATTTAAAAAGTTTATAGCCCTGAACGCTGCGAGGACTGCCATTTTCCAAAGCGCCAGCCTGCCCTTCATCACTGGGTTCTGACAGCAGTCTGACCTTTTCTAACGTCTTCACTGAAAGGAGAAGACGTGAAAAACAGATAATAAATGACCATGGCTTTATGGACATTATAATCTGTAACAGTTAAAACAGGTTATGGTTATTAGACCATGGAAAACGATGCCTTATTACATAATTATCTGTTCCATCGTAGGCTGGTTTCTCTTACCGACAAAACATCTTTTATGAGTTTTAAAACTTGCAAAGCCAATAAAACTCTGCAGGAACAAGCTGGATTGCATTCTGCTCAACACATCACCACCATCATCAGAACTGCCAGCCCAGTTCAAAGGCTAGACCCAACAGGGCTGCAGAAGGGCACTGCTGGGTGCTGCAGTTCCTGGGGTACTTCCGGGGGCAGGGCTCCCTCTCAGGGGAGAAACATCTAAGATGCCAAATAGGTTCATCTCCTACAGAGAGGGAGAAAGGGAAGACAAGCCTCAGGATCTGCCCAAGGCACGTCTTCTGATTCGAAACCAAGAATCATAACTAATGAGGGAAATAGACGGTCTTTCACCTACTCCTCCCAAGTCATAGCAAACCTCATTGGTATCAAGACCAACCCTCACCACTGACAAGCTTAGGCTCTTCTTATACTTCTGGGAACTAAAGCCAAGGATATAGGAAAAGGTTAACAGGTAGCTCAACTATGCACTGCCTCTAAATATTTCCTGCTCTAAAAATTCTCTCTAATCTTCATACATCTCTTTCAATTCCTTACGGTACCTAAGATAAGCCTCAGACAAAAGAACTACTTTGGAAAGTTTTTTAAAAAGCAGAGACATCACTTTCCTGACAAAGATCCATCTAGTCAAGGCTATGGTTTTTCCAGTAGTCATGTATGGATGTGAGAGTTGGACTATAAAGAAAGCTGAGTGCCGAAGAATTGATCCTTTTGAACTGTGGTGTTGGAGAAGACTCTTGAGAGTCCCTTGGACTGCAAGGAGATCCAACCAATCCATCCAAAAGGAAATTAACCATGAATATGCATTGGAAGGACTGATGCTGAAGCTGAAACTCCAATACTTTGGCCACCTGATGTGAAGAACTGACTCATTGGAAAAGACCCTGATGCTAAGAAAGATTGAAGGTGGGAGGAGAAGGGGACAACAGAGGATGAGAAGATTGGATGGCATCACCGACTCTATGGACATGAGTTTGAGCAGACTCCGAGAGATAGTGAAAGACAGGGAAGCCTGGCGTGCTGCAGACCATGGGGTAACAAAGAGTTGGACATGACTGAGTGACTGAATCAACTATTTAATTACTACACCTCATAATAACTGTTGATACTAGGTAAGGGAAATGCTTCATTCTTTTTTTGATCTTTCTCCAATTGTTTTGAATCTTTTTTCTTTTCATTTTTCCAAATGAATTCTATGATACATGCTTTAGGTTCACTGAAAAATCCTGTTCAGTGCAATTCCAACTAAATGCCAATTAATAGATTCATCTAGGGGAGTCAGTACCCGTCCAACATTGAGTTTTCTTATCCACAAACATGGCCTCCCACCACTGAATTCAGGTGAATACAGCTATAAATAGCTCACTATATCTGACAGCTAAATTCTGTTATCACAAATCCTAACACATAGTACAGTAAGTCCCCTACACACGAACCTTCAAGTCGCAGACATGTGTTCATATGTCCAAGGTAAGTTAGTTCACACGTGTGGTGTACACTGTCACAGGCACGCACGCTTCTGTGTGTGTAACTCCACAGCCCTGTACAGACTGTGGTAGGACCATAGCTTCATTTCAAGCCCAGGGTGTCCAGAAGCAAGCGTAAAAGCCGCAGTGATGTAGCTGGTACTGCTGTACTTTCCAAGGCACTGTATTGTAAGATTAGAAATGTTTTCTTTATTTGGTGTTGGTCTTTCATGCATCATTGTGTGACAAGTGTTATACACCTATGACAGTACGGTGCCACGGAGCCCGTGGCGTTAGCTGGGTGCCTAGGCTAACTTTGTGGGACTTAATGAACAAACTGGAGTTATGAATGCACTCTCAGACTGGAACTCATTCATATGCAGGGGACTTACTATATTCAGAAAGATGTACTATACAATGCATTAATAAAGTCAACACAAGAATCATCAAAGGAAGTTTTCTACAGGTAGAACTTACTACAGTGATAAGTTTCAGAATGGGATGAGGGCTCTGAGTTGCAATAACTTAACTCCACCTTAAACAAAAGGTTATTAGATAAGATGTCTAGACTTCTTCAACAGTAAAGACACATATAAATATAAGTAAGTATAGTGTTTGTCAACTACTACTTTAAAATACAAGAAAACTGTGGCTACAGGATGATGGTTTTATTGTATTTATTTGAAAATGACTCTACATTCCATCGGAGAAGGCAATGGCACCCCACTCCAGTCCTCTTGCCTGGAAAATCCCATGGACGGAGGAGCCTGGTAGGCTGCAGTCCATGGGGTCGCAAAGAGTCGGACATGACTGTGCGACTTCACTTTCACTTTTCACTTTCATGCATTGGGGAAGGAAATGGCAACCCACTCCAGTGTTCTTGCCTGGAGAATCCCAGGGACGGTGGAGCCTGATGGGCTGCCGTCTATGGGGTTGCACAGAGCTGGACACGACTGAAGCGACTTAGCAACAGCAGCAGCTACATTCTACAAAGGATAAGATTCCGTGTGGTGATGCAAAGTCATTCTTATTATTTTTCTGAGAGGATAACTGTAAATTCATTTGTTAATCTTATTTAACAAATAAGAGAACATACTTTTCTTTTAATCGGCCTGTTTATTTCTTGGAGCACTGAATGTTTTAAATCTGTGGTGAAGAGAAGTTTACATATGGCATCTCCAGAAAAAGCTTATTGGAGCAAATAATCTCTGAAATAGACCTCCAATTCCAGCGTCTCGTCAGAGCTGGGACTTACACCTGAAGTTCAGTCAGCAATGACACTTTCACGTTGCCTGTTTATTAGTCTTGTTCATCGAAAAGAGTAAAACGTGAAATTTAATATTGGGCTGATCTAAATGTTTTTAATAAAAAATCTAAATTAATAATATCACCAAATATAAAAGTGCAAGATAAAGCAACATCTGAATAAATTCACAGATATACATGTACTTGTATTTTTAAATCGTTACGTAACATCATAAAAATCAGTAACACAAATACTCTGGTTTGAAAACTAACTTTCCTTGTGCTTTTCTGAATTTCACAAAAACAATGCTAGACATGGTATTCGGAGAAGGCAATGGCACCCCACTCCAGTACTCTTGCCTGGAAAATCCCATGGATGGAGGAGCCTGGTAGGCTGCAGTCCATGGGGTCGCTAGGAGTCGGACACAACTGAGCGACTTCACTTTCACTTTTCACCTTCATGCACTGGGGAAGGAAATGGCAACCCACTCCAGTGTTCTTGCCTGGAGAATCCCAGGGACAGCAGAGCCTGGTGGGCTGCCGTCTATGGGGTTGCACAGAGTCGGACACGACTGAAGCAACTTAGCAGTAGCAGCAGCAGACATGGTATTACAAATGACGACTGGCAAATTATAGACAAAAGATGCCTAAATATACAGAAAGAGAGGAAAACGAGAGAGGAGACAGAAAAAGAATGATTGACAAGGTTTGGGAAATACCTTACTAAAAATTGTTTGGAGAAGTGGATCTATATCTTTAAAAAAACACTGGCCTTTCCTGCTGACTCCATGGTAAAGGATCCTCTTGCCAAAACAGAAGACACGGGTTTGATCTCCAGTCAGGGAAGATCCCACATGCCACGGAGCTACTAAGCCTGTGGGCCACAAGTACCGAAGCCTACACTCCAGAGTCCATGTTCCGTGACAAGACAAAACCACGGCCATGAGAAGCCCCCACACCCCAACTAGGGAGAAGCCCCCGCCCCCCACAACCAGAGGAAAACCTGAGCAGAGACGAAGACCCTGCACAGCCAAAACTGAATAAATATTTTTTAAAACGGATGCTAAAGCCTAATGGTTATTGAAGCTATTTATACAAAACAAATAAAAACGCTGACGGTTATAGAAACTGAATAAAATCAGGTCCCGCTGGCCTCTAGAGAAGAAAGAGTCAAGTGCAGATACCAGAGAACGGGACAGAAGACCCATTGTTTATAGAAAGACTTCTGTGAGCACAGACGCTTCCCCCAGAACACAGACTGGCCGTGAGCTGTCCTGGGCCTGGCCTTTGCTGTATCTTCAAGAACAGTGACTTCTGCCGATTTCTGGGTGGTGCATCATTGCATTTACATGTTTGGAATACATTAATCTTTTGTCCCTTGGACTGCAAGGAGATCCAACCAGTCCATTCTGAAGGAGATCACCCTGGGATTTCTTTGGAAGGAATGATGCTCAAGCTGAAACTCCAGTATTTTGGCCACCTCATGCGAAGAGTTGACTCATTGGAAAAGACTCTGATGCTGGGAGGGATTGGGGGCAGGAGGAGAAGGGGACGACGGAGGATGAGATGGCTGGATGGCATCACTGACTCAATGGACGTGAGTCTGAGTGGACTCTGGGAGTTGGTGATGGACAGGGAGGCCTGGCGTGCTGCGATTCATGGGGTTGCAAAGAGTCGGACACGACTGAGCAAATGAACTAAACTGAACTGAATCTTTTGTGTTCTTTCATCCCCCTCCTAAATTATGCATAATGGTGCTGAAAGGCAGGGGTTCTTAAAGAGTTTTTCTCCATCCAATCTGTACACCCCACACCCTGGAGGAAGTTATCTCATCAGCCCCATCCCAGGAAAGGATTTATGAGGGACTTTTTCACCCCATGAAGCCAACATTGGTATTTGAAATCCTGGCATTAATAAATACTTTATTCTGCTCTTTCCAGATCACTCCTTTATACACACTTGTTTCCTCAATTACATTGCCAGCTCCTTTGAACATGGCAATTACGGGTTGGTCTTTCTTCCCCTCCCTCAGCATGGCCCCATGTAATCGCAGGGACCCAGGGGCTTTCATTACATCAGTCCCTTCTATGAATGAGCATGTTTTGCTGCCGATACTCAGCCTACAATTAGAAATGAGATGTGCCTACATTTTCCAAACTTATTTCCACTATAAGATCTTCACTCTGGTTACCTGTGCTCAGAGGAACTGTCTTTCCAGGTAATCCAGTGGGTCTTCCCATCACACATGAGGTCTCTACTCCTAAGTCATCTCCTTAAAGAGGTCTTCCCTCACCCCCCACCTCGTATCCAGAGGCACGCGGCCGAGGCTGGCCCCAGGTCCACTCTACCCCTTTTAAGCTGCTTTATTTCCCTCCCTGTGACTCATTACTGCCTGAACTTCCGTCATTTATTCACTTGTTTCCTCGTCCTCCCCCACCTCTGTCAACCTGCTTCCTGGCGGCTCAGGGGTAAAGAACCTGCTGCAGTGCAGGAGACACAGGTTCAGTCCCTGGGTCGGGAAGATCCCCTGGAGGAGGAAATGGTGACCCACTCCAGTATCCTTGCTGGGAAATCCCAAGGGCTACAGTCCATGGGGTCGCAAAAGAATCAGAATTAGCGACTAAAACAACAAACAGAACCACTGCGAGGAAAGCTCTAGAAGAGCAGGGATCTCCTCTGCTCACTCCCCTGGGCCCAGGACTGAACAACGGCTGCAGGAGGCTGGGTGCTCACATCCCCACAGGCATCACTCGGCTAGCCTCTCTTAGCAGGTTGTGAGTCTGAGAACAATACCATGCGCTGCATCCCTTCTCTGTCAGCCTCAAACCTGGGGGATTTACACGCTTTTCTGTGTATTTTCAACCTTCACAGCAACCCCATGACAGAAAAATTGTTGGTCACGTGTCAGAGATGAGGAAAGAGACCAACAGGAACCAGACAGCTTGTTAGAAACAATGTCGGAATTAGGAGCCCAACCTCACTAGCCCTGTATCTGCCTTCTTCACACTAACAATTCTACTTTCCCTGCAAAGCTCCCTCCCTCCCGCAAGAGCAATTCCCTAGGACAAATACCAAAATAATTCTGAACAAATTCCTGGTGGTCCAGGGTTTAAGAATCCACCTTTCGAGGCAGAGGACACAGGTTCAGTCCCTGCTCAGGGAACTAAGATCCCAGACGCCGCAGGGCAACTAAGATCCAACGGACCCAAAGAAACGAATCATTTCTTTAAAGAATTGCTAAGTTGGACATCATTAAAATTAAAAACTTCTACTCTGTGAAAGACAATGTCAAGAGAACAAGAAGACAAGTTACAGTCTTAGGGAAAATATTTGCAAAACACACACCTGATAAAGAACTGTTAATCCAAAATATACAAAGAACTCTTAACACTCAACATTAAGGGCTTCCCTGGTGGCTCAGTGGTAAAGAATCTGCCTGCCAATGCAGGGCACATGGGTTGGATCTCTGGTCTAGGAAGATCCCACATGCAGTGGAGCAACTAATTCTGTGTGCCACAACTCCTGAGCCTGCGTCACAACTCCTGAGCCTGTGTGCCATAGAGCCCGTGCTCTGCAACAAAAGAAGCCCCCCAGCGAGGAGCCCCACAGTGAGGAGCCTGAGCACCATTATAGGGAGCAGCCCCCACAAGTACAGCTAGAGAAAAGCCTACTTGCAGTGAAGCAGGAAGACTCAGCACAGCCAAAAATAACTAACTAAATAAATACATACATAAAAAAAAATTTTAAGTAACTAAAACTGAATAAAAAACAAAACAAAACAACTAAGCGAGTGCCCCTCATAGCAGCCTGCTCTGCGTCCCCCGCTAGCACCGTGTCTGTGCTGGCAAAACCTGGCAGCGGGCTCTGACCCGAGCCTCCTCACGGTAATCTGCTGAGTCGCTTCAGTCGTGTCCGACTCTGTGCGACCCCACAGACGGCAGCCCACCAGGCTCCCCCGTCCCTGGGATTCGCCAGGCAAGAACACTGGAGTGGGGTGCCATTGCCTTCTCCGCTCACGGTAATCAGGCGCCTTCAAATTCCATCTCCAGTTCATAAGAGGAAGCAGGAGGCTTGGATTTGGGCTCCTTCTCCCGAACCAGGAGGTAAAGCCCCGACAGGCCGACCCTGGCGCGCGCTCCCGCTCGCGGCTGTGGGAACGCCGCGGCCCGCGGATCCGGATGCAGCTCGAGGCGCGGGGACAGGGACTCCTCGCGGGGGGAGCCCCGTGGAGTGCCATCCTCTGCCCGCTTCCTGGCGTTTTCTGCCGCGGCCTTGGGCAGCAGCTCAGACGCTTCATCTGCAATCTAGAGGCCCTGGGAACCAGCAGTCCCACTCCAAACTCCACCACTAAGTTTCCAGCATCTCTGCCTGGGTGGCCCTCGGGGACCCAGCTCCCTCCTGACCTCAGTAAACAACAGGTTCTGCAGAGAAGTCTGTGCGATAGAACCCTCACCCCAAAGGCCCGCCCCCACTGATGTCTCCACTCATTCATCCAACACCCTGGGTTGGCCAAAACGTTTGTTGGCATTTTTCCATACGATTTCATGGAAAAATCTGAATGAGCTTTTTGGTCAGCCCAATACATGTGTCAAATTTCTATGTGGAATTGTAGTGGTTGAACAGGGTTCCCCTCCTACTTAAAGATGTGCCCTGAAAACCCGTAAATGGGACCCTATTTGGGGAAAGGGTCTTGGTGGATGTAATTAAAGATCTCAAGATGAGATCTTGAGTGCCAGGGTGAGGGCCAAAAAATAAATAAATAAAAGAGAATGCTACGCAGACGCACAGAGACGAAGGTCACGAGAGGACAGAGGCAGAGACCGGACTGGTATGGCCACAAGCCACGAGTGTCTGCCAAGAGCCACCAGAAGCTGGAAGGTCCCAGGGAAGATGCTCTGGAGTCTTAGGACAGACCACGGCCCTGTGGGCATCTTAACGTCAGGGAATAAGATCCTTAACTGTGAGGGAATAAGATCCTACTGTTTCCAACCCCCCGTTTGCAGTAATGTGTTGTGACAACCCTATGAAGCGAATACAGCCGTGTTCTCTCAGGATGACGGCAACAATAAATTAAATAAGCAGATACATACGTCATACAATGTCTGGTTGTATGAAGGGTTGGGAGGAGGACTGTTAAAATTCAGGGCCCCAGTTAAATGGCTTTATGTCAGATAAATAACACATAATTCCATAGTCAGCATGCATGTGTGCAAAGTCGTTCAATCATGTCCAACAGTTTGCGACCCTCTGGACTGTACCCACCAGGCTCCTCAGTCCATGGGAGTCTCCATGCCAAGAACACGAGTGGGTTGCCATGCCCTCCTCCAGGGGATTTTCCTGATGCAGGGATCAAACCCAGCGATCTGACCCATGTCTCCTCATTGCAGGCAGATTCTTTACCCACTGAGCCATCAGGGAAGGCCCCAAATACGATGGGACATACTTTGACTAAAAAATGATTTTTTCTTTATCTGAAATGGAAAGTTTTCTAGGCATCCTGTATTTCCATCTGCTAAACTATCAAACCTATTTATAAAGATATGATGGGGCCAGGCTCTGGGCAGGCCTGAGTGGGTGGTTCTGGAAGGCTCTCTGATGAGGGATATTCGAGCAGAGACCTGGATGAAATTAAAGGGTGAGTCATGCAGCCATCAGGGCAATGGCACTTCCGGCCCAGGCAACAGGAAGGGCAAAAGGAGGAGGTAGGATATGGCAGCAAGATAGCAAACCTCATTCTCTCCTGCAATCCAAAATGTTCCTAAATGAAAAACCCGAAACCTGTGTCAAAGTATTCAGCAAGCTATTGATCTCAGCTTTTAATGAGCTGGACTTAGATTATTTAGATGTCAAGCAGGTCTGGTATCCAAGTTTTATGAGCCTCTTAAATAACCATAGGCAATCCAGCAAGTAATAAAATAAACCAAGGCAGCCCAGAGTTGCCATAGGAGGAAACGTTGACATATAATTAAAGCAGAGCCCAATATTTATGTGCCTTTCTCTGCAACAGATTCGTTAACAATAGCTTAAGCTATTTCACTGACTTTCAAATTGCTGGTGCTCCTGGAATCCATTCAGAAAGGGAGGTTTTATTTAACTGTTAAAGTTTTTCTTTCTTCCAAATTACAAAAATGCACACACAGACACTTGCATGAAAATGTTCACAGCAGCATTTATTCATGGGAGCCAAGAAGTGGAAACTTCAAATGTAAGTTGCTTCATTTAGTCAATAAAAACACAAGATGTTGGGTTACAGTCACATTTCAGATAAACAATGACACATTTTTTTCTAGCGTAAGTACATTCCACATTACTTGGAAGAAATTAAATTGGGCATTCTGTATTTAATCTGGAGACCCTGCCCAAATGTCCATTAATTAGTGAATGGACAAACAAATGTACTGGGATTCAGACAACGGAATGATGCTCTCTGGCCATAGAAAGGCGTGAAGAACTGATACGTGGTTCATCAATGTGGATAAACCTCGAAAACATGCTAAGTGACAGAAGCCAGACACAAAAGACCGCATATTGTATGATCTCACTCATAAGGAATATCCAGAAAAGGCAAATCTGTAGAGACAGAAATTAGATGAGTGGTTGCTTGGGGCTGAGGGTAAGGAATGAGGAGTAATTATAATTGAACCCAATGCTTTTTGCTGAATGATGAAATGGCTTAGAAATGCTTTGTAAAGATAGTGGCCCAGTTTGGGAAATTTACTAAATATTGTTTCATTGTACACTCGATGGCTGAGTTTTAGGGTAAATTATATCTCAGAAAGTTTGGCTGCAACAAATCAAAAAGCAGAGACATGTAAAAATATTAAATGCATCCACCTGTCTCCTTCCTCTTTGAGGTAACCAGTGTTACTACACAGTTTGGTGTCTTTCTTTCCACACATTTTTTCAGCTTCTACAAATAATAGCAAATATTTCTACACATCTTATACATTTGTTGTTGCTGTTCAGTAGCTAAGTTGTGTCCAACTCTCTGCAGTCCCGTGGACTGCAGCACGCCAGGCTTCCCTGTCCTTCACTATCTCCTGGAATTCACTCAAATTCAAGTCCTTTGAGTCAGTGATGCTATCTAACCATTTCACCCTCTGCTGCCCTCTTCTCCTTTTGCCTTCAATCTTTCCCAGCATATTACTCTGCAATTTACACTCATATTTTACTATATCATGGACACACCTTCAGGTGAAACTACAGAGATGTATTAAGACATAATTCTTTTAAATCCTTGCCAAATCCGTATAAAGCTATCTTACAGTTTATTCAGAGATCTTTTCATTTACTGATGAAGACTCAAACTTTTTCCTCTCTTCCCTTCTCCTCCTTCCTTTCTTCCTTCCCCCTTTTGCCCTTTCAAACTCTGCTTCAACAAACGTTTGTGAACATATATCAAAGAGTCACTTAACATTAGCACAAGGTAAGAATGTCAAGATACCGAAGCATCACTAAAGGTCAAACATTTCACCTCATGTTGAAAGTGTGCTCTTAGATTAATGTAGACTTCGTATCAAATGATGAAAAGGTTAAATTATGCATCCACTATCACAAACATTGGTTCTTTATTTTCAACACACAAATATGCATTTGTGGCCTAGGTATTAGACAAGGCATATTTCTCAAATACAGCAGGCATCTGTATTGAATCTGTATTGAATCTCTGAGATGAGATTCAAGCTCTAAAATGTGATGTCAGTGGGCTGTGGGACTCTAGTTCTTTTTATCAAGAGCTAGATACAGAGATAAGTAGAAAATATAAAAGTACAGACCTGTTTATCATATCTCTGAGCATACATGTAAGCACCTGGGGAAAGCTAATGAATTATGAATAATGACAGAATTTATTATCAACAAGGCAATTTATGAGCATCATTATATCATTTAAATACATACACGGTAGATACCACTGTGGCATCCATTTTCCCAACAATGGAACTGAGTCCTGTGATGTCTTGTTTGATACCACATAAACAATGGACTCGGGTTTGGGCCACAGCCTCCAAATAGCAAGTTCTTAGCACTGTTCGCCGGGGCCTTCCAGGTGGCCCAGTGGTAAAGGATTCACCTGCCAGAGCAGGAGTCCCAAGAGATGCAGGTTCAATCCCTGGGTCTGGAAGATCCCCTGGAGTAGGAAATGGCACCCCACTCCAGTATTCTTGCCTGGAGAATCCCATGGACAGAGGAGCCTGATGGGCTACAGTCCCTGGGGCTGCAAGAGTTGGACACGACTGAGCCCACAGCACACGCTGTGCTGTTCACTACTGCTCATGGAAGGAATGTTTTGGCTAAACAGTTCTCATAATCTGCTCTGTCCACAGATGTAAGGGGAATCTTGGGACACCAAGTTAAAATAGAACATCATTCCTATCACCACGGAGAGGGGCCAGTGAGAGACACAGGCACACAAGCAGAAAGCCACAGCCAGCTCGGCGAGGAAAAGTGGGGTACAGGGCACTCGGGGAACCCTAGCCTCCCATGAAAGGCTCTCAAGGTGACTCTCAAATTTTCTTTTTTAAAACTTAGAGTATAACTGCTTTATAATGTTGTGTTAGCATCTGCTGTATAACAGTGTGGATCAGCCATAAGTACACACGTATCCCCTCCATCTGGGGCCTCCCTCTCACCTCTCAGCCCATCACACCTCTGCAGGTCACCACGGAGCACTGAGCTGAGCTCCCCGTGCTACACTGAAGCTTCCCACATGTGCTACACGTGTGTGTCACTGCTCCTCTCTCAGTTCATCCCATCCTCTCCTTGCCCCACCCCACCATCCTCGTGCCCCTCCCCACGTCTGCGTCTCTGCTCCTCTCTCAGTTCATCCCATCCTCTCCTTGCCCCACCCCACCATCCGCGTGCCCTCCCCACATCTGCGTCTCTGCTCCTGCCCTGCAAACAGGTTCATCAGCGCCATGTCTCCAGATCCCGTATAGACGGTTCATACACAGTACTTGTCACCTTTCGACTTCCCTCACCCTGGATGAACTCAGTCTGTCACACAGAGTTCCGTTTCCAAAGAGCCTCGTCAGGAGGAAGGAGAGTGGCCGCCCAGAAAGAGGGAGCCATGTGAGTAAGGCTCAGAACTCAGAAACAAGCTGCAGAGCCAAAGGAAGAGCAGCCAGACGGGCTCTTGGAAAGTATACCAGCAAGAAGAGACGGGAGATGAGTGAATCACGGGGATGCTTTTGGCTGCAAGTAAGAGAAAAATCCAGTGGTCATGTATGGATGTGAGAGTTGGACTGTGAAGAAAGCTGAGCACCAAAGAATTGATGCTTTTGAACTGTGGTGTTGGAGAAGACTCTTGAGAGTCCCTTGGACTGCAAGGAGATCCAACCAGTCCATTCTGAAGGAGATCAGCCCTGGGATTTCTTTGGAAGGACTGATGCTAAAGTTGAGACTCCAGTACTTTGGCCACCTCATGCAAAGAGTTGACTCACTGGAAAAGACTCGGATGCTGGGAGGGATTGGGGTCAGGAGGAGAAGGGGACGACAGAGAATGAGATGGCTGGATGGCATCACTGACTCGATGGACGTGAGTCTGAGTGAACTCCGGGAGTTGGTGATGGACAGGGAGGCCTGGCGTGGTGCGATTCATGGGGTCGCAGAGAGTCAGACATGACTGAGCGACTGAACTGAACTGAAGAGAAAAATCTATTTAATACATAAGGGGCAGACTCAGTAGGGAATTTATTATTTCACTGAACAAGAAGTCTGCAGGGAGGGCAGCTACAGGGATGGTTACAGGGATGGTTTTGTGAGTTCCAAAACTGTCTTTAGAGACTGTCTCTTACCGTATTTCAGTATTACCACCCTCAGGATATTGGTCCTCAGACTTTAGAGTTCCAGGTCTCGCGATGGCTGCACAGTTTATGGCATTTCTTCCTTTCATAGCTATATATGGAGGAAAATGAGAGAACTCCTCTAAATTGACAAGAATCATCCAAGTAGACTAACTCCTGTGTCTGTTGGCTAGAATGCAGTCATGTGTGTGGGTGTTCAGTCACTCTGTTTTGTCCACCTCTTTGCAACCCCATGGACTGTAGCCAGCCAGGCCCTTCTGTCCATGGAATTTCTTATACAAGAATACTGAAGTGGGTTGCCCATCTCCTCCTCCAGGGGATCTTCCCAACTCAGGATCAAACCCATGTCTCCTATGTCTTCTGTGTTGGCAAGTACATTCTTTACCTCTGAGCCGCTTGGAAAGCCTGAATGGGGTTGCATGCTCCTGGAGGGGGGTGGGCGGGGAGTGACATGTTAAACCGAGTCACTCAGCAAGAGAAATGAGATCATCCCATTACAACGGGCTTGGACCAACCAAACTTCACTCCCCAGCTTCCCCTAATGGGCTTGGATATTTGGTGGAGGGAAAAACGGGTGCTATTACCAAGGAAGAAGGTGGAGGGCAGCTTGGCCACCGTGAAGTTAGGGATAAAACCAAGGGCTAGAAATAAAGGATCTGCACTGTATCGTACAGCTCAGTTTTCCCAAACGTCAGTCCCATGAACACTGTCTTCACAGCTTTTTGCTCTATTCATACATTCCTATATTTCGTATTTATCTCTATTGCAACTTTTGTCATATTTCTAAACTGCCTGTAACATTGTGCATTTGATATTTCTTTTTAAATTACCACCTTTTATGCATAGCAGGTATGAAATTTTTACATCATTTCCAAAGGAAAGACAATATATAACCTGCCATAAATCTAAGGCAAACATATATACTTTTATTTATAATATAAATAATTTATAATAATTAAATATTGATTTGGGCTTTCTTAGTGACTCAGAGAGTAAAGAATCCATCTGCAATGCAGGAGACCCAGGTTTGATCCCTGGGTCAGGTAGATCCCCTGGAGGAGAATGGTTACCCACTACAGGATTCTTGCCTGGAGAACTCCATGGACAGAGGAGCCTGGTGGGCTACAGTCCATGGGGTCACAAAGAGTCAGACATGACTGAGCAACTAATGCACACATACACAAATATTAATTTTTATTGATAATTATTTAAATAAGAATGTTCATTATCCATCAATTAATATATTAAGATAAATACCACATTGAGTGGCATCACCTACTCGATGGACATGAGTTTGAGCAAACTCGGGGAGTCGGTGATGGACAGGGAAGCCTGGCGTGCTGCAGTCCATGGGGTCGCAAAGAGTCGGACATGACTGAATAAACTGAACTGACTGAAGATAAATACCTAACACAATGCCTATAATGTAAATATATTTTAACACATGATATAACACAAAATGTGATATATATTATATATATATAAATTGTGGTAATCTCTAAGAAAACAGTAGAGCCTATAAATGTACATAGCCAATCTATTACAGCTTTGAGGGCTTTATTTCTTCTGTGCAAATGCCTCTAAAACAATGGTTTCTGCTTTATCCCCAGGGCATAAAAAAATATTAATCACTGGCAGAGAGGCCACGGCATAAAATATGCATCATCTTCATTCCCGTTTTATATTGGATTTTAATTTCAATCAAGGAAGTAAAGGGGTTCTTTGCTTGTTGATGTGGTCTTTTCAGACAAAAGGAAAACGAAGTGAACGGTTTAATTCCTCAGCAGCTTCAGCCCCATATTTATCTACCAGCACAAAGTGGAGAATTAATGTAATATCGATAGTGTGGGCTTTCTGAAGATTCTGACCCCTACAGCCACCATCATCTTGCAATATACTTTGACCTCTGTATTTTCTGATACCTCACGCTCAATGGGTTCAAAACCAAATGAAGAGTTATCCTTGCAAAAATAGCCCTTCATTTCCTGCTGATACGACTTATCACTCAATAACAACAATTACAACACAACTAGACTGTTTTTAACAATAACATGCAATTACCTATTCTGTGCAAGATTCTGTAATAAATGTTTGACAGTCAGTGTCTCCATTAACCATAACAGACTCACTGAGAAATGTGCCATCGCACAGAACACTACACAGAGAAACCTACAGAGGGAGGGGACACTGGCGTGCCTACGGCTGATTCATGCAGAATTTGGTAAAGCAATTTATCCTCCAATTAAAACCACAAGAGAAACTCTCATTCTACCAAGACCACATATACTAAGGAACATATCTGACTCAAAACTGGAATCTATTGGAATTTGTCTTTTTTTTTCTGCTTTCATTTCTCTGGGGAATATTTCTACCTTATGATTCAGAGCTTTCTTCTCATTATAATAGAAACTGAAAACACTGGATACTTTCTTTCCTCAATGCTACTGCAACTAAGACATCACAGAACACCTGTTCTAAGCTCTGACTTAGACACATCGACTCCAGAATTAGGAGGTATAAGAAAGGAGCTAGTAACAGAAGGAAGGCCAGTAAGCTAAAGAGTCTTAGTAACATCCGTTCTCTGGGGGCCAGCAGACAGTGGTTCTAGCAGCAGCAACTCTTGAGAGTCCCTGGGATTGCAAGAAGATCAGTCAATCCTAAAAGAAGATCAGTCAATCTTAAAAGAAACCAACCCTGAATATCCATTGGAAGGACTGATGCTGAAGCTGAAGCTCCACTGCTTTTGCCACCTGATGTGAAGAGTCGACTCACTGGAAAAGATCCTGACACTGGGAAAGACTGAGGGCAAGAGGAGAAGGAGAAGACAGAGGATGAGATGGTTGGATGATATCACTGACTCAACAGGAGTTTGAGCGAGCTCCAGGAGACAGTGAAGGACAAGGAAGTGTGGCGTGCTGCAGTGTGGAGTCACAAAGAGTTGGACAAGGCTTAGCAACTGCACAGCAACAGCCACCGGGCGTACAGCGGTGACTTTGGTGGTATAAGCCACATATCCCTGCCCAAGGGCTTCCCAGGCGGCTCAGGGGTAAAAACCTGCCTCCAACACAGGAGACACAGGAAATGCGGGTTTGATGCCCAGATCGGGAAAATCCCCTGGAGAAGGAAATGGCAACCCACTTCAGTATTCTTGACTGGAAAATTTCATGGACAAAGGAGGCTGTGGGGCTACAGCCTTAAGGTCAAAGAGAGTCGGATGCTTTTTGAGTGACTGAGCACACACACATCTCTACCCAAACAGCTATGAGAGCTATGTCTCCAAAGGACTGATTTGGGGCATTGTTTGTGGCTGCATAATCTCCAAGCTTGTCTTTTGCCCCTTCCAGGGAAACTGTGAGCTACCCAGAATCTTCTAGTAAGTCCTTCCCTGCTAAAACAAATAAGTGAAGATTTCTGTTGCTTGCAACTAAAAACCCTCAGTGATAAAAGCTTTTAATGCTTGTTCCAGATCATTTGAGGGGTACCTCTATTAACCACTCCCTAACTTCTAACATCTATTTAAAACGTATTTTTGTGGGAATTGCCTGGTGGTCTAGTGAAGGGACTCAGTGCTATCACTGCCAGGGAACTAAGATTCCTCAAGCTGAGCAGCATGTCCAAATGGAAAAATAAAATGCGTTCTTGAAGAAACAGAAACAGAAACGGCAATATGGTCTGCTGTGACTATTCTTTCCCTCTCAAGCTCTTTCAATCATGTTTGAATGATGAAATCAAAAATTATAACACGGATAGGGTTTTCAATGTATGTGAATTCTATACATAAAGCAACTAGAACATAAAATGCGCAGGGCACAGGGACCCACGTGGCTTCTACATTTCATGTGAAGTGGTAAGAGTTGATTCTGAGTATATTGCTAAACGTTATATACATACATGTGTGTGTGTGTGCATGCTAAGTCGTCTCAGTAGTGTCCTATTGACCACAGCTCACCAGGCCCCTCTGTCCAAGGGATTCTCCAGGCAAGAACACTGGAGTGGGTTGCCACGCCCTCCTCCAGGGAATCTTCCCGACCCAAGGATTGAACTCCTGTCTCTTGTATCTCCTGTATTGGCAGGTGGGTTCTTTACCACAAGTGCCACCTGAAAGGCATATATATATATAAATTCATAGATCAACCACTAAAAATTTGTACAATAATTTTGTCTAGACTTGGGCTTTGCTGATTGAGTTTTATTTTTTTAATCTGATATTTATTGTATATATACACATACACATCTATCTATACAGGCATATCTGTACGTGCACTTAAAGACTTTGTTGTTGTCTGTGTTACAGGGGGAAACAATTTTATGCTCCTTATCATTCAAATATTTCTTTTCTCAGCAGCTGGTTGAAAGAATTAAGCCATCTGCTATTTTGGGAAAAAAGAATGAAAATAGTTTTCAATAGTTGGTGATGAATTCATCCTTATTACTACACATTTCCTTGCCTTTCTTACTAATATTTCTAATAACGTACGGAAATATTCATTGAATCATGATCCATAATTATCACTTCTAAAGTATAAGTATGACTCAAATCAAAAGAAGTGCCAAATTGTTGAATAATCTCCATCTCCTGGGCCCACATTCTAAATTTGGGCTAATTGAACAGTATGAGGTATGGTTTGTGCCAGAGGAGAAAATACAAAAATTTAAAAATTGATGGCATCAATTTTTTAGGATAGCCTAAAATAACTAAATCAAGACGTTTGTATATGAAACTACTTCTGGACTCATAAGTAATGATTGCATATGAAAAGACTTTAGGGTAGAACAAATCTAATCACTAGAGTTCGACTGCATGAGTTTACCCAGGAAAAACATAATTCCTTTAGTTTGACACTTGAAAAATTATCTGATATACAGTTTGGCAATATATTCCCAAAGCTGTAAAAATGAACAAAGGCTTTCCATTTTATTTTGCCCAGCAGGTCTAAACAAATGGGCGATTTTCTTATTATGTGTCTAGAACTATTTGATGGATAGTGGCAGGGAACAAGACAGACAAGGTCCCTGCCTACTTAGTTCGTATGAGAATCTAACACCTAAGACTTTATTCAAAGGAAAATATATGAATATTTAAATCAAATATTTAGCCATGAGAAGATACATGAGCACAATATATTTAATAATGAAAATCTTGGGAAAACCTAGCAGTTCAAAGCCATAATAGGAGACTAATAAATAAAATAGTGTACACCCATAAAAGAAATGAAATAAAAAATAATACTACAGAAGAATATTGAATAACATACAAATATGATTCAAATATTTCAATTAAAATAAATAAAGCTACAAAACACTGTGTGCGTATGCGGACGCACACGCTAAGTCACAGCCGACTCTCGGACCCCGTGGACTGTATCTGGCCAGGCTGCTCTGTGCATGGCATTTCCCAGGCAAGAATACTGGAGTGGGTTGCCATTTCCTCCTCCAGAGGATCTTCCCGACCCAGGGATCAAATCCGCATCTCCTGCTGCTCCTGCATGGGCAGGCAGATTCTTTACCGCTCTGCCCCCTGGGAAGCCCTATACAATATAGTCTCATTCTCATTTTTAAAGCCTCTATGTACGGATAATTTCCCGTAGCCGCCATAATGTGCGCATGTTCAGTTGCCTTAGCCGTATCTGACTCTCTGCGACCCCATGGACTGTAGCCCGCCAGGCCCCTCTGTCCATGGGATTCTCCAGGCAAGAACACTGGAGTGGGTTGCCATGCCCGCCTCCAGGGGATCTCCCTGACCAGGGACTGAACCAGGGTCTCCTGCTTTGCAGGCAGATTCTTTACCACTGAGCCCCCATGGAAGCCCGACTGCCATAATAAATTACTGCAAACTGGGGGCTTTAAAACAACAGAAACATATTGGCTCAGATTTCTGGAAGCCAGAATTATGAAGCCAGGTGTCAGCAGGGCTGGTTTCTTCCGGAAGCCCTGAGGAAGAGTCTGTTGCTTCTGTCCCGGCTTCCGGTGGTTGCCTTGGCAACCGCTGCTGGTCCTCAATCTGTAGGTGCACCAGTCCAGTCTCTGCCTCCGTGTTCACACAGCATTCTCTCTGTGTGCCTTCTCCTAACCTTCTAAGCACATCATTCATGGAACCGGGGCTGATCTTCATCAAGAGTGACCTCATCTTAAGTAATGACGTCCTCTGCAAAGCCTATGACCAATTAAGATCACCTCAGAGTGAGGCTCCAGTGGCCGGGAATCTGGTGGCGGACATTATTCAACACGTCACCGATGAATGGATGATAGAAAAAAACAACTGGACAGGCACACCCTAAAATGCTCAGTCGGATTGCTCTGTGAAGGTGGAAATATGAGTAATTTTTATTTTTTCTTCTGCTTTTCTACATTTGCTAGTTTTCTAAATAAGCGACATATTCATGTGCAACAAAGACAATAGCATTTTAGGAATTATTCTCATGATAATATTGCAGGATGGAAGGTCTGGGTTCACTGGAGAAACAGAATCAACAGGAGATCCATCTTACCTCTCTATCCTAAGGAATTTTGTACATAATATCTACATTACAAGGAAGTGACTCACACAGTTATGAAGGCTGAGAAGCCCACACGCTGGAGGCCCCAGGTAGCTGATGGTACGGTTCCGGCTCAAGTCCTCAGGCCTTATTTGGAACCATGGAAGCTGAGGGTGTGCTCTGCAGTCTGAGTCCAAAGGCAAGAGAAGGCTGGTGCGCCAGCTCTCGAGAGTCAGACAGTGAGAGAGAATTCTCTTTTGCTTTGTGTTCTATCCAGGCCTCCGACAGATGGATGGGGTCCACCCATGATGCCGAGGGCCATCTGCTTTACCCAGTACATCAATTCAAATGTCCATCTCCAGCCAAAACACCCTCACAGACACACCAGAATAGCGTTTGGCCAAATATCTGGGCACCCCATGGCCCAGTTAACGTGACCCATAAAATTCACCATCACAGACCATCACGAGTCATTTAAAGTAACTACTGGTTTATTTGTGAGAGAAGTTTTGAATCACCGCTATGAAAGGAAAACAAAAGTCACATCCTAAGAGAAGCTTTTTAAAAAAACTGAAATGAAATAGTTAATGGAAATAAATGTCTGTTGTTCAAGCCACCAGGTTGCAGTACTTTATTACGGCAGCCCTCACTAACTAAGATCCTCGGAGTACAAACCATTCTGAGGAACATCAAGATTTAGAAATGCATTTGCCAGCAGGACGCTGAAGCAGGGGTGAAAAGGGGGGCGAGTGTCAAAAAGAAGTCTGAATTTAAGGACGTCTGCCTCTGACAGGGCCTTCCAACTAAACACAGGAGCGATGAGGGATTTTAGAATCACCAGCTGCTTTTCTTTGTGATTACTCCTAATTTCTAATCCCTGCTGGGCCAGAAATTATTTTTATGGCTGATGTAAAACTCAATAGCTTACAGAGTATTCTTTCATGCTATGACTGCAATTATTATCAAGTTGGTGAGTAAATTGTTCACTTATCTGAAGTTCTGAAATGATGGTCACTGTCAGTCTCCCAATATTCACAAAATTCTCTTGCAAATTTCTGCCCTTTCCTAAAGTTTTAATTATAATCATGTTAAGCATTCAGAAAATAATTTTGCAACACTACCAAGATTTAATCATCGTTAACAGACTTTTATATTTTGTTTAACTCTTTTTATCTTTCTCTTTTAAAGAAAATAAATTGCAAATTTGACTTAAGCCTTTTTTGCTATACCTTCCCTCTACTTCTTTCCTGAAATAATTACTATATATATTTTTTTAGACTTTTACATATATATATATATACATATACGTAACATATATATACACATGTAACATATATACACGTAACATATATGTACGCACACACACATATGGGGTTCCTTGGTAGTGCAGCAATAAAGAACCTTCCTGCAATACAGGAGACCCAGGAGACACAGGTTCAATCCCTGGGTCAGGAAGATCCCTGGAGGAGGAAATGGCAACCCGCTCCAGTATTCTTGCCTGAAAATTCCATGGACAAAGGAGCTTGGCAAGCTGCAGTCCGTAAGGTTGCAAAGAGTAGGACATGAATGAGCAACTGAGCACACACATACACATTTATACACTCACTGCTGCTGCTAAGTCACTTCAGTCGTGGCCAACTCTGTGGGACCCCACAGATGGCAGCCCACTAGGCTCCCCCGTCCCTGGGATTCTCCAGGCAAGAACACTGGAGTGGGTTGCCATTTCCTTCTCCAATGCATGAAGGTGAAAAGTGAAAGTGAAGTGGCTCAGTTGTGTCCGACTCTTAGTGACCCCATGGACTGCAGCCCACCAGGCTCCTCGGTCCATGGGATATTCCAGGCAAGAGTACTGGAGTGGGGTGCCATTGCCTTTTCTTCCAAATACATGTATACATGCACACAATATCCATATATGTCCTTATAATGTATTCTGAAGTGGTATATAATATGGTTTCCTGTTCTTTAAAAACATAGATAAATGGTAGACTTTTTTTTAGCTCAATACTATGTCATCGAAATTTATCCTCATTATAAATGTAGACCTCATGCAGACCTGCTGAGGCATAATCCCCTGCATGAATAAACTGCAGTTTATTTATCAGTCCCCCTGTTGATGGAAAATGAGCTTGTTTCCCTTTTCCAGCTCTGATAAATGCCAGCAATGAACATCTCTGCATTCATCTCCTTATGCACAAGCATGTTCTTCCCTCTCCTCAGCTCAGTTCACAAGTCTCCCCTCTGTCCTCAGCTGGAGATACCTCAGCCTTCCCCGGACCCCCTGCCCAGAGGCAGTGTCAGCTCTTCAATGAGTTTGCTGATAAGGGCTAAATAGAGACAATTAAATCCACTTACATTTGTAACTCGGGCTTGGGTTTGAATCCAAGTCTCCAGATGTCAGGCGACATGCATCATTTAGTGGGAAATCATATTAAAAGGATGGTACTGTGTCCTCAGTGAATGGATTGATAATATGAGAAGGCAGTTAAACATTCCATTCATCATTGCATTGCTTGAGGGAGAAAATATTAAACTTTGCTGCCTTCAGATCAGATCAGTCGCTCAGTCGTGTCCAACTCTTTGCAACCCCATGAATCGCAGCACACCAGGCCTCCCTGTCCATCACCAACTCACGTCCATTGAGTCGGTGATGCCATCCAGCCATCTCATCCTCTGTCGTCCCCTTCTCCTCTTGCCCCCAATCCCTCCCAACATCAGAGTCTTTTCCAATGAGTCAACTCTTCGCATGAGGTGGCCAAAGTACTGGAGTTTCAGCTTTAGCATCATTCCTTCCAAAGAAATCCCAGGGCTGATCTCCTTCAGAATGGACTGGTTGGATCTCCTTGCAGT
>NW_011494715.1:8839017-8868102 GCF_000754665.1 Bison bison bison | reverse complement strand
GTCCAAGGGACTCTCAAGAGTCTTCTCCAACACCACAGTTCAAAAGCATCAATTCTTTGGTGCTCAGCCTTCTTCACAGTCCAACTCTCACATCCATACATGACCACAGGAAAAACCATAGCCTGGACTAGACGAACCTTTGTTGGCAAAGTAATATCTCTGCTTTTGAATATGCTATCTAGGTTGGTCATAACTTTCCTTCCAAGGAGCAAGCGTCTTTTAATTTCATGGCTGCACTTTGCTGCCTTACCTAGTCTCAAAGGGAACCACGAATCCTGATTTCATTAGTGAAGGAAAGCTTGTTCTAAGGAGTGAATTTGGTTGGGGAAGTACCCTGAGATTTCCCATCTAACCCTCCTAAACAGCAATCAGCTTCTATTAAAGAAGTTGATTTATGGGGATAAGAGTTAATGCCTTAATAGTATAACTTTATTATAACCTTTTATGTCTTTTTTTTAAGCTTTGTGTTAAAATTCAGGACTTTCCACTTCGAAAGCACCCATGCCAGGGCAGCTGTTTCCTTCCCACCTCCAGGGAAGTGGTGCCGTGACGATGTGTGGTTGACGTGACCAGGCATTCGCTGAAACGCAGACTGAACACTGATGACAGTACAGCTGTTATTATTTTGAGTGCTTGTGATATGAGGCAATGGCACTCACTTTATACACATTGACTTAGTACCGAAAGCCATCTGACAAGAGAGGAGTCACTGGGACTTCTTTGGTGGCCCAGTGGCTAAGATTCTGCACACCCAATGCAGGGGGCGTGGATTCGATCCCTGGTCAGGGAATGTGATCCCATATGCCACAGCAACTAAGATCCAATGCAGTTAAATAAATAAGTACATATTAAAAAAGAGAGAGAGAGAGAGAGAGAGGAATTGTTATCCGCATTGCAGGGACAAGACAGTGAAGCACGGAGAAGTTCATCAATTCACCAAAGTTCACACGGCAGAGAACGAGACCGGAATCCAGGTCCGTCTGCCTCAGGACCCTGTGCCTTTTGTTGGGGGCTACACTGCATGCTCTAGTGAGAAAAGATGAATGTGGCATGGACTCTCCCCTTAGTAGGCTCACAGTCCAGCGGCAAGGAGAGGATGGGCTTCACGAGGAAAGGGGTCAAGGCTCCCCGATCTGCCAGAGTCTTCAACTCCTTCCAGGTCATGGAACGTAGCAGGAGCTTCTGAATGAGTAAGGAAGGGGTGACTCCACCGATCAGTGCAAGCTTGGTGGAGGCGTCACTAAAGAGGTGAAGCGCAAGGCAGCGTTTACAAAAAGAAGACGGTGTGTCGGGGAAAATCATCCTTGGTGGGGAAACAGCAGGAGCGAAGGCAGGGCTGACAGAAGGTGCAGGCTGACGGCAGCCGTGAGAAGCGGCAGGGACGAGCGCGGGAGGGCGGTGAGGGAACGGGGCTCAGACGGAGCGGGCCCTTCAGAGACCTGCTCAGACATCTGAGAACGGAAGGGGTCCCGTGAGTCTGGAGCAGAAACGAGGGGGACACCCGTGTTTTCCCGCCTGCCCAGCACTGTCCCCTCTTCGGCCGCTGACACCCCGGTTTGTCCTGAGGAATCAGCTCTCCCGCACTCCCCCGAGGGATTCAAGAGGTGTGAGCGTCCCGCCTCGCACGCAGGACAAGGGCCCAGGCCCTGGTCCCCCCGTGCGTTATTCCACTCTCCTGAACATGTGGATCGGTTAAAGAATGAGTGCACGGCCTACGCAAGGATCTCAGAGCTGATCCCAGAACGCCTGTTTGAACCGCTGAGAAAGGGAAGTTCTCTTTCTGAGCTACTGAGCTCAGACAACACAAACCTGGAGCTGTCTCTCGAAGAAGACTTCATGAGAATGCAGCCAAAGCATGTGGATAAAACGATGACGCTCCAGTCACATTCTTTGAGCCCTGAATCCAGCCACGCCTGAAGCCAGAGCTGTCCTTGCCCTATCCAGATATACGATTCAACAAATTCTCTTTTGAAACAGTATTTGGAGCCCGTATAGCAGAGCAGTTCAAAGTCCAACCTCTGGAGTCAGGTGGTTAATTTCAAATCCCGTCTCTGCCATTACTAGCTGCGAGACCTTGGGATAAGGTGACGCATACAAGGCTCAGAACACCACCTGCCATGTAACTAACCTCAGTGCATGTTAACCATTGTTATGAGGGTGGTTTTATTAGTTGTCTTGTAACCCACAACCGAAATATCCGTGGTGTTTAGCTTTATGTGTCAATTTGGCCACACGATAGTTCCCAGTTATTCAATGAAAGATTAACCTAACTGTTGCTTGAAGGTATTCTGTAGATGTGATTGACATTTCTAATCAGCTGACTTCCAGTAAAGAACATTATCTTTGATAATTTGGGTGACCTCACCCAGTTGAAAAGTTAAGAGCAAGCTGAAGTTTCTCTGCAGAAGAAATTCTGCCTCAGGGCTCAAAACATCAGCCTAGGATTTCCAGTTTGCTGGCCTGCTGTACAGATTTCAGACTTGACAGGCTTCATAATCCTGAAAGTCAGTTTCTTAAAATGAGTCACTACCTGTCTAACTATGATGTATCCATACATCTTGAGAGTCCCTTAGATTGCAAGGAGATGAAACCAGTCAATCCTAAAGGAAATCAACCCTGAATATTCATTGGAAGGACTGATACTGGAACTCCAATACTTTGGCCACCTGATGCAAAGAGCCAACTCACTGGAAAAGACCTTGATGCTGGGAAAGACTGAGGGCTGGAGGAGAAGGGGATGACAGAGGATGAGATGGCATCATCAGCTCAATGGACGTGAGTTTGAGCAAACTCCCAGAGACAGTGAAGGACAGGGAGGCCTGGCATGCTGCAGTCCACGGGTTGCAAAGAGACAGACACGACTGAGCGACTGAACAACAACAATCCATGTATCTATCCATCCACCTATCAGATATCTATAATTTCCCCCACGGATTCTATTTCTCTGGCAAGTGCTCACCAATTACAATACCTTAGTAATGCCGTTTTCTAAATATTTTTAAAGTATTTTAAAAATCACTTTATTTTTCTCATTGCTATTTTATTTACTTTTAGTTTTGCCCGTTCCCCCCAGCACGTGGGGCCCTAGTTCTTGAGCACAGATTGAATTCATGCCGCCATGCACTGGGAGCATGGAGTCTCACCGGGGCCGCCGGGGGAGACCCATCGTCCAAAGCTGGAAAGAGAGACGCCCTGGCGGCCCCCAGTTAAGACTCCACATGTCCACTGCAGCGGGTGTGAGTCTCCGATCCCTGTCTGGGAACTGAGATCCCATAGGCCACATGGTGTGGCTGAAAAATAAATAAAGTAAAATTCTCACTTCCATTCATTAAATCATTTTTTTAAAGCTAGAAAAGAGAAACTAAATAATTAACATGGAGCTCCAATGATCTACCCTGATAAGCTGGGGTGCTCCACATAAAGACTGGTAGCAAACTATTAATGTCTTGATTAAGACTCCCACTTCTTTCCCTTAAATTTAGCAAGAAACACTGCAGACGGTGAGAGGCGGGGAAGGCAAATCTGCTCTGAAATAAGGCAGTGTGGGGTTGAGCTAACACGCTGAGTAGCGGCAGGGGCTGGATGGCGCAGAGTGTTTTCTGGGCCCTTGAGAGCTTCCTTGGAGCCAGAAAACTCTTCCTGTTTTTGAAACACTGCAAAGTGTCTCCCTTTTCCCTTCAGCGCATGGGAAACGTCATCACATAAATGATCTAACTACATATAACTATACCAGAGAGATGGGGATTTATATTCATGAAGAACCCACAGACATAATTCATGAGCAAGGCTGACATAAGTGAGTAATCAAAGGGCCTCGGTGGACCATACATCAATTCTAAATCTTCGATATATCTAGTGCATCGTTGAGTTATTCAGCTCTTCATCTTGGAAATTGTCATCGAGGAGATTGCACTCTGGGCCTGTAACTGCTCGACTATAGGCGTTTCATTTTACGGACGTGCGTGTGTCTGTGTTTCGTTATAATCAAAGACTATGTTTTGCTAATAATTCTGCAGTGACCTCAGTGCTTGGGGCTTCATGCTGATTTATGGGCATTCCAGAGTTCAGGAGGAAACTTTCTAATCCCAGAAGAATCGGACTGAATGGACACATAATTTTTGCCGTTAATATGAGTGAGCATAAATCTCCTCTCTCTTGCAGGAAAGCTTATTAGGGTACTATTAAGCTAGTTACTTCCCCCATAGATTCAGTACTGCCAGGTATTTTGAGAGAAGAAAAACAGGTAATTCATGTTTATATCTCTGAGACGACGAGGCCCTCGGTCTCATCACTCTGCAGAATGCCATTGAACGAGCGAAGGATGAAAGCCACATCTAGGCGTAAATAAAGAATAACTTCAAGTAATAGCTTCTTTATTACTAAATCATTCAACGAATCCCCCCAGACTTGCGACTTTGAGGACACACCCCTCCCCCCTCCCCATTCTTTCCACCACCCCCATCTACTTTGTTCCCCACCCCCTGGGGCCCTAGTAAGATACCCACCATAATAGTGTATGTAGGTCTTCAATGCCTTCCTTAATTAAAAGTCAACCGGTGAAAAGTACTATAAACTTCAACAAGCACACACAGGAGGAGACTACCACTGCTCAGGTCTAATTATCCAACCATTAAGCAGTAATTGAGAATTGCTTTCTGATTATTCAATAAAATGAGCAAGAAGTGTGCTTGGTTATTGGAGGAGATCACTGGCTGGACAGTTCCAAATTAGTTTTTGAAAAGAAGCTGGTGAGAGAGTTCTAAATTAGTTTTTGAAAATAAGATTGACATTTAATGTGTATGCTAACTGATGTCAGACATTTCACAGGCATTACTTCCTGCAATAATGTCCAAAAAAGACTTTCCACTAAGATCCTTCCTAGGGGGTATATGTTTGGAGCTAAGAGGGTTAGAGGGCTATTTTAAAATCATCTTTTGGAATATCTGGATGGCATATGTCATATCCCCCCTCTCTGTGAAGACTCATGTAACCAAAGCAGTGAATCACTGTGGCCACATTTATAATGCAAGAGGCTGACCTCAGGGCAACAGCAGACTCGTCCCAGAGTAGACCCCACATCAAGGCTGCACTGACCAGATTCTCCCTCTTGAGACTCTCTAATGTGGCACTGGAATGTTGCTCAGTGTCAAAGAAAGAACCAGAAATGATGTCACTCCACGGCAGGGGCAGCCATCTCTCTTGGTGTGAAAAGAAGCAGAGAAAGCCAAAGAAGGAAACGAAGCCAAAATGCGCAGCCATCAGACACTGAATGATGGAAGGAGAATAAGAGACTAATAAGAATAAGCATCCTTTCTACTTCCTGACGGTTTTCTGGTTCCTGATTCTTGTTCCTCAGGAGACATGGCTTTAGCTTCTCCCTGCAAGTCTGAGACAGCTGGGTGTTCTTTGTTGACCTGAAGCAAACAAACTGCCAGATGTTCCTCCAGAAAAGATGGGTTTATTCACGATCCAAAGCGACTTGCAATTCAGGGTCTCCAACCATGACGAGCCATGTGCAAGTTCCTGGAGGGCAAGGAAGGAGGATGTTTCTAAGGCAGGGAGAGGAAGTGGCAGGGCTGTCAACAGAGCCCACTGTTTTCACTGGCTGAGCCCTCGTCAAGGAAGAACAGGGGGACTTCCCTGGTGGTCCAGTGGTGAAGAACCCGCCTTCCAACGCAGGTGCGATCCCTGGGTTGGGAAGGTCCCCTGGAGAAGGGAAGGGCCACCCACTCCAGTGTTCTGGCCTGGAGAGTCCCATGGACTGTATAGTCCATGGGGTCGCAAAGAGTCAGACACGACTGAGCGACTTTCACTTTGACTGTCCAAGCGGGGGACCAGAGTTCGATCCCTGGTTGTGGACCTAAGATTCCATGTCCCATAGGGCAATTAACTCTACATACCACAAGTAGAGAAGCCTGCTCGCCACAACGAAGAGCCAGTATAGCCCCCCAATCTTTTTATTTAAATTTAAATTTAAAATGGTAGGGGGGAAAGAAGAGGAATCTTTCTTCTTCCTGCTGGGTTCTGCTATCATCACAGGGATGTGAGAACAGCCCCTCAAGTCCCCCAACTCTATTTAATACAAATATCTGTTTGCTGATTTTTTACAACCTATCATGAGTACATTTTTTCCTTAAACTAATTTTAAAAGGTTTGTTACTTTCAAATGCACAAAACCAAATCAAAACCGAGAAGGATAAGGAATGATTTTTATGCCAAACAAAGAAATCACTGACCACACAAAGAAAAAAAAACATACATTTTTTTAAAGTCAGCAAAGAGATGAGGACACCAAGAACTCTAGAAGTAAAATATCCAGAGGTATAAGCTCTTCCTAGAGGAGCAAGGATGTTTTCACTTCAGAATGGCTAGTATTTTGGAGGTCTACCAGCTTCAGGGTGTAGAGTTCAAGTGGTGCTTGGACTGTGCTCAGCTCAATGCACACTTAGTCGCTCAATCATGTCTGACTCTACAACCCCATGAACTACAGCCAACCAGGCTCCTCTGTCCATAGAATTTTTCAGGCAATACTTACAAGGGAGTGGCTTAAATGCAGATTCAAAACATCTGAACCCTGAGGTGAACTGAGTTTAACTGAACTCAGCTTACGAGAAGATCACAGATGTCAACACTCTGGCTTCCCAGGCAGTTGGGTGTCGTGCTCAAAAGCAAAGGAGTCACCTCACACCTATGAATATGGCTACTATCAAGAAAACAGCAAATGTTAGCAAGGATGTGGGGAAGCTGAGACACTTGTGCATTGATGGGAATGTAAAATGGAGCAGCCACAGTGGAAAGCATTATGGTGGTTCCTCCAAAAATTAAAAATAGAATTTCCATATGCTCCATGATTTCCCTTCCAGGTATATATCCAAAAGAGTGGAAAGCAGGAACTTGACGAGATATTTGTGCTCCCACATTCACAGAAGCATTGTTTACAGAAGCCTGAAAGTGGGAGGAACACAGTGTCCCCCAACAGACGAACGGACGAGCAAAACGGGGATACTATGTACAACGGAGTGTGTGTTTTGTTTGCTCTTAGTCACTAAGTCACGTCTGACTCTTTGTGACCCATGACTGTAGGCTATGCCTGCCAGGCTCCTCTCTGGAATTCTACAGGCAAGAATGCTGGAGTGGGTAGCCATTCCCTTCTCCAAGGGATCTTCCCAACCCAGGGATTGAACCAGGGTGTCCTGCATTATAGGCAGATTCTTTACCGTCTGGGCCACCAGGGAAGCCCTACAATGGAATATTATTCAGCCTTAAAAAGGAAGGAAATTCTAACACATGCTATAACATAGATAAGCTTTGAGGACATTAAGCTAAGTGAAATAAGCCAGTCACCAAAAAAGAGACAAATACTGTATGATTCTATACATACAAGATATCTAGAACAGTCAAATTCTTAGAGACACAGAGTAGAATGATTATTAGAGGCTGGGGGTGGCGTGGGGGAACTGGGGAGTTACTGGTTAACGGGTAGAGTTTCAGTTTTGCAAGATAAAAAGAGTTACGGAGATTGGTTGCACAGCAGCGTGGATGTACTTCACACTACCAAACTGCACGCGTGAAATGGTTAAACTGGCAACATTTACGTTATTTGTATTCTATCATGTTTTTGTGGAACACCAAAGTACTCTGATTCCAGGTCTTTGACGTCTAAGATGTTGTTAGATGATTAAAGTCAGAAACCTCCAAATCTGCTCAGCCTCTGATCCGATCACACTGATGAAACACTTCGCATCAACTGATGAAGACAGGCAAGGGCATTTCAGCCTCCCCTGGTCTCCTGGGCTCAGGGTCCCAAACACAGTTAAGAAAATTACAGACATGCCAAGAAGTGAGGGGGGCCCTCGTCAAGAGAAAACCAGTCAACAGAAAAAGCCCACAACTCTCAGCCAGAAGCAGGCACCTGGAGGTGCCAGGGCCCTCACTTCTTAGGAGTGATGACATCTTCTGTGTCTGCGAGAAACTGACCTGACAGTTCTATTGCTTGCTGTCTGTGTTTGTCTTCTGATCAGAATTACCTAGATTTACAAACTACAGTGGGCTTCCTAGGTGGCCCACTGGTGAAGAAACTGCCTGTCAATACAGGAGACATAAGTTCGATCCCTGGATCAGGAAGATCCCCTGGAGAAGGAAATGGCGACCCACTCCAGTGTTCTTGCCTGGGAAATCCCAAGGACAGAGGAGCCTGGAGGGCTACAGTCCACGGGGTCGCAAAGAGTCGGACACGACTGAGCACACACGCAGACACAGAGTAACATGCTGAATGCAAAGAAGCCACAGATGGCCCAGGGCAGACTTCTCCTATCTCTAAGCTTTGTCAATCCAACTTATTTCACTGGACACTCGTTATACCTCAGCAAGCCAACAGCTAGAGGTGGAGAGAGTTGACAACATCTGGAATTAGCTCTTGGGAAGCATGTGTGAGCTTCTCATAGGTTTTATAATTCTAATTGGCACCATTTCTTCCACTCATTCTGACAATTATTAGAAAGATACTGAAAGATATCAACTTTCAGTACGTATTACATGTCTACTTCTGGGGTCACATTCCACCCCCACGTCAGTGGAATGAGGGTAGGTGTTAACAGTATTACTCCTTTTTACAGATAAAGAAACTGAGGTTTAAGGAGGGTAAACAACTCTGGCAAAGGTCATTTATGTAGGAATTGAAAGACTTTTGATCCAAACCCTGGTTGGCAAGTACAGTAAATTATGGTCTTCAAGTGCTTCCGTTCCCAACCTTCTACACATTTTTGAAAATCTCTAACTACCTTGACATGTTAAGTTGACACCTACATCTTTTCATCTTAAATTGAAAAGGACATACTTTCTGTAAGACTGAAAGTACTGACTCTTAAAAAGTTAGATCACTCTTTTATATTTATTTGAAAAAATATAAATATCATTTCGACTTGACATCTACAGCCATCCATTTCAAATATACAAGAACAAGAGTGTTCCTTCAGCAGTCAGAACTTTTAAATGCCTTGTATTTTCCCTTGAGATTGTTTTGCTATTCTGTATCCCCTAGAGAATTTTATTCTAAAATATTTTTATGCTTAAAAATATAAAAACATTAACCTACTTCTCCGCAACAAAGATATGTAAGGCAAACTAAAATGTTAAAATTTTGTTTATATTTCCTCTAACCCTTGGCATTACAATGTTTCACTCGGTTGGTTTGTAACTATGAGTGTTATTAACTCAGGACCAAGCAAAACAGTATGCATGCCTGGCAAATCCCAGCGGGAAGTTTATTATGAGTGCCTCTCTTTAACGAGATGGATGCCTGGGCACAGGGCACGGGTGCTTTGCCCTGAAGGGTCAACGGCTGCCTCCTTCACACCCAGTCTCTCACTTTGCCTTCATCTCTTCTGTTCGTTTGCTTTTTGAGAAATGCACAAATGCAGTCTTTAGCGCAATACACAAGAGTAAGTTTCTAGTTGAGGGAGACCTTTCTTCCGTAAAGTGGAAAGAAGGCGATTTTTAAAAAGACAAGAAAGGAGAATGAACACGATGCTTTAATCCAGGCATTTTCTCAGTTGTAGGAAAGAAGACAAATGAACATGGAGGTTCTGAAAAGTCTCCTTCAGAGCCCGCCGTGCATGCAGATCCCTCGTGGCGCCCCTTTGGGGCTTTTCCTTTAAATGATCTCACCCTTTTGCAAGGCTTCTCAGCACTGTCCGCCCAAATAAACCACAAGGAGAAATTCAAGTCCTCCTGTCTGGCTTCTGTGAGCACCAAAGACCATAATTAATGTGTCAGGAGTAAGGCCCAACCGCTGGTATTATAAAATACTGCCCAGATGAATGTAATATAAATCCAGAAAACCACTGCCTAAGGCCTTCTGTCCTATGAAGCTGAGGTTGGAGCCTAAAGTCTTCAGATAAACTCCCCAAAATGTACCCAGTTGCCACAGAGGGCTACAGAGCCATTGATCAGCGGCCAGGTCAACCTGAGAGATGCTGTAAATGTAAAATACAAATGATTCTAAAGTCTGTAGTATGGAAAAAAAAACACATAAACTATTGCATAATTTTTGTATTGATTGCCTGTTGAAATTAAGTTACACTGAATGTATTGACTTAGACAAAATAAAAGAAATAAAATTATTTCTATTTTAGTATATTTAGTTTAAATATTAATATTAAGCATTAACTTTATACATAATATAGTAAAACAGATCATTGAAATTAATTTCACCTGATTATTGTTTCTTATTGTCTACTAAAAATGTAAAATTACATAAATCATTTACGTTATATTGGTTTTGGATAGTAGTAATCTGGAATAAAATAAAATAACCTTAAATTACTCCTTAAATCACGCATAAGATATACATTCTTCCTTATATAGTAATTTCTATCCTTTAAGAACAAGAGGAAATGTTACAGATGTCTGGGTATTTACACCATTCTGCTTTTTTTAAACCTATATGTCAAGCATTACGTTTGATATATATTCACTTATCCTTACACGAGTTTTGGAAAGCCATGTACTCCCATCTGCTATTGACAGGTTTAGATTAGGTAAGATGTACAAAATGGTCAATGTGGTCTTGTGGACAGAGGAAGGACTCAAAACTGTCAAGCAAGACAACAGTCTGCTTGTCAACCAGTGTGCACATTTGGTTTAATATCCAGCTTAATACGTATGAATAGTTGGTGAAACTCTTTTGGGAAGACTAGATGAGTACTAGGAGGGGGTTGGGGCAGCAGCCAAATTCACAAGCACATCAGACAGTTTGGGGTTTTTTCACTGCTCTGCTAGGCACAGGGGATTCTAGTTCCCCAGCCAGGGGTCCAACCCGCACCCCCTGCAGCAGAAACGTGGTCTTAACCGCTGGGCCCCCAGGGAAGCCCCTGAGCTGGCTTCCCCTAACAGTGCAGAGCACCGGGTACGTTCCAGAGTAGCTGATTTTATGCACTGACCTTAACAAACCAGGTGGACAAGTGAGCACTCTCTCCAAAAGGCGCCCGGACCGCAAGCATTTCTCCCCGACAGCAACCTCCACATGCCGTCACCATCATCTGTCCCCTGGGCTAATGCAGGAGTATATTCTTCCATCTACTGACCTGCTCAATTCATCCCTCCTTGATCCTCTATTACACATTTTTCACCCAGAGTCCACAGTGATCCTTTTGAAACCAAGGACAGATGATGTCGCTTCTCTGCTCAGAATTCTCCAGTGGCTTTTCCTATCATTCATACTAAAATTCAAAAATCCTTATGGTGAAAAAGTACACAAAGCCCATGACCTTGCCTCTGGCTTCCTTTTCTCGTCCCTCTTCCGCTGGTCACTCAGTTCAGGTCTCACTGCAGTTCTCCAGCTCCCCAAACATAAGACGGCACCTCCAGGCCCTCTGCCTTAAACACACTTCCTCCGGGTCTCTGCCCACTCCCACGTCATCCTTCCTTCAGATCTGCTCACAACAGGGCAGCGCTGCCTAACTTCTGACCTGAAATGACACATCTGAGCCCTACTGGTCTTTTCTCAGCGCACTTATCACCTGCCATGTGGTGTCTATACAAATGTGTCCCCCACTAAAATGTAAAGGTCGTGAGAGAAGGGAACCCTGTCTTCTCAGTCAGCCTCTGCATCCCCACCTTCTAGAACAGTAGGAGCCACGCAGGCAGCAACAGAGGGTTTCCCAGGTGGCTCAGTGGTAAAGAATCCACCTGCCGAGGCAGGAGACATGGATTCAGTTCCTGGGCTGGGAGGATCTCTGGAGAAGGAAATGGCAACCCACTGCCGTATACTTGCTTGGAAAACCCCATGGCAAAGGAGCCTGGTGGGCTATCGTCTACGGGGTCACAGAGAGTCAGACACAGCTTAGCGAATCAACAGCAGCAGCAGCAGGCATGCTGAGTCTTGACCCTGTGGACTGTA
The DNA here is from genome assembly GCF_000754665.1 of Bison bison bison. Taxonomy (NCBI): domain Eukaryota; kingdom Metazoa; phylum Chordata; class Mammalia; order Artiodactyla; family Bovidae; genus Bison; species Bison bison. Next base: position 8,856,203 of record NW_011494715.1, on the reverse strand, counting down.
GCCACCAGGCTCCTCTGTTCATGGGATTCTCCAGGCAGGAACACTGGAGTGGGTGCCTTGCCATCCTCCAGGGGATCTTCCCCACCCAGGGGTTGGACCCAGGTCTCTTACATCTCCTGCACTGGCAGGCGGGTTTTTTAATCACTAGTGCCACCCGGGAAGCCCAGCAGCAGCAGGTATCAATAAATGTTTGTGAATGAACATCATATACAAGAAAGTAGAGGCTTGAAAATGTTTGAATGATTTGTCCAAGATCTTTTAATTTGAAACAGAGTTGTATGATTCTGAAAATTCCATGGACAGAATAGCTTGGCGGGCTACAGTCCGTGGGGTTGCAAAGAGTCAACACAGCTGAGCACACACACTTATGACTTAATTAATCTAATCTAAGGTACTGGAGGATTCATTACAGTAGCAAATGAAAAGATGCATGGCCCATGAATAACTGCATCTTTTGATCATATCCACACCTATTGGTTCCATGTACAGGTTGCACAAATTACAGATAATTCAACAAATTTCATATTTGATGCTTCAGAAAATGTATTTTCAAATATTAAATGTAGGAAAATTTTGAGATAGTCCAATAACAAACAATAGCAATGATCTACCATCTCTCTAGAAAATCAAAGAGCTTCTTAGATATGTGCCAATTGAGAATGCAGAAAAGTATACAATTGCCAGCGTATTCCAGAGAAAATAAGACTGATTGTTTTCTGTCTTATTCTCCCTGCCAGAATTACATACTTGAGTTTCTGAGCTAGCACATTATTTATTTATAACTAGTAATGGTTTCTACTCAAGAGTCTTCTCCAGCATCACAGTTTGAAAGCATCAATTCTTTGGTGCTCAGCCTTCTATATGGTTCAACTCTCACATCTGAAGACTCTTGAGAGTCTCTTGAACAGAAAGGAGATCAAACAAGTCAATCCTAAATGAAATCAACCCTGAATATTCATTGGAAGGACTGATGCTGATGCTCCAATACTTTGGCCACCTGATGCAAAGAGGTGACTCATTGGAAAAGACTCTGATGCTGGGAAAGATTGAGGGCAGGAGGAGAAGAGGACGACAGGTTGAATGGCATCACTGACTCAATAGATGTGAGTTTGAGCAAACTCTGGGAGATGGTGAGGGACAGGGAAGCCTGGTGTGCTGCAGTCCATGGGGTCCCAAAGAGTCAGATGTGAGTGAGCAACTGAACAACAGTGGTCTCTACTAGGTTGAGGGTTGGAGCATTTCAAGGATGATTGAAAGCTATTTGATAGTAACAAGTTTGCTCTTAGATACCTAAACACCATATTTCTTCTTGATTCTATTTATTTCAAATTTAAGGATCTCAAAATTGTAATATGCCATACAATTCACTTCACAAGAAACGTGCGGAAGCCAGCCTCCAAGCTGGTCCTCAGTGATTCCCACCCTCTAGAATAGTATCTCCTCTGTCACTGGCCAGGGCGAACCATGATACTGCAGGAAAGACAGAGTGTGACTTCCAAAGTGTGGTCATAAGAAACATTATGACTACTATTCTGCTGTTTTGAATCACTGGATCTAGAGGAAGTTGGCTGTAACATGACAATACTTAAGCAGCTTGCAGAAGGTCCTTGCATTGAGGAACTGAGTCCTCCTGCCAACAACAAGCACCACATAAGTGAACTTTCTTGGGAATGGACCTTCCAGCTCCGGTCAAGCCTTCAGATAATGCAATCCCAGCTGGCATCATGAGTACAACTTCAGGAGAGACTCCCAACCAGAACCACCAGCTAAGCTGCTCCAGAATTCCTGACTCAAGAGACCAAGTGAGATAAGAAATGTTCATTTTCAGCCATGTTGGGGTAATCTGTTGAAAGTGAAAGTGTTAGTCCCTCAGTCATGTCCAACTCTTTGCAACCCCATGGACTGTAGCCACCAGGCTCCCCTCACCATGGTATTCTCAAGGCAAGAGTACTGGAGTGGGTTGCCATTTCCTTCTCCAGGGGATCTTCCCAACTCAAGGATCAAACCCAGGTCTCCTTCATTACAGGCAGATTCTTTACCATCTGAGCCCCCAGGGAAGCCCAGCATTAAGTAACTAACATTCTGTAAGCATCGTAGAAGGGAGACACATGCCTTCAGTGTGATATGGGCCACATTCTGGTTGCTCACTACAGCATAGCCACAATCTCAAGAATTTAAGAATACTGTTTTTCAAGCACTTCAAGATAGTCAAACGAAAAACTATAGCCTTGATTGATACTGAAAAGTTAGACTTGGCTGCCACAGTGCTTCCCAAGCATGGTGTGGATAAAGTAAATCATTTTCTAGGCTGATTTATTTAATAATCTATAAAAACCCAGGAGCCAAAAGTCAATATTTCACTAAGCCAAAGTATTAACCCACAGCCCACTTTTCATTTATACACATGAATTAGCCCTCTCCTTCCTAGATAATTTTGACCTTCATGGCACGTTCTATTACTGGCTTCTGAAAGGAATCGTTTGCTTTGGTGTGATTTTTTTTTTAAGTCTTCAAATTGCAAGACATTAAAATTATACTTTATTAGAAGTACAAGTGTGGTTAATACCTGATTACATTTTCCTACTGTGAGCTGTGAACAAAGGATAAATGCAAATTTGTCACAGTAGATCCACACTGAGTAGATATATGCATTTTCTCTTGGAGGGAAAAAATGTCCCACAGAACTAGAAAATTAATTGGATTAATATGTTCCTCTTGACAAAATTCTTTACTTATATAGTTCTAAACAGATGCTCAGAAAAAGAAGCAAAAGAAGTGACTCCATTATGTCATCATTTCTTCTGTCTATAAAAGCAACTTTATGAAAGTTAAGAAGAATATTTGCATCCTATCAGATTCAGTTATCATTATGGAGTCGAGTACTTACAAATTGGAAAGAGAATACAATTTAGATATTTCAAGTCCAAAAGTTTACCTTTATCTGAATTATTTTCAAAACTTTATATTTGATTTTGGCTTTTAAAGTCAAGAGCCCTAATCCAATCTCTTTCTGCTTTATAATTCCCTGCTATCCTTCCTTTTCCAATCCTTTGTTTAGCCTTGGCCTAAAAATATTATTTCCAAATTTAAATTGCAATTCTTTGCCTCATATCCTCCTTGAGTTGTGTCAACAAAGTGTAACCCCTCTAAAACACCTTCTCCTAACAACCAGGGTGGCCAGCAGCCACGTCAGGCCAGGGAGCCCTTTGTGTCTCTAGGCTCCGGGGCAGTGGAGCAGCCTCATGGCGGCCAGTGGCCACAGACAGGCCAGGAGGCCGTCCACTCCTGGGCATCCTTCAGCACCCATCGGCATCAGCCAACAACTCCAGCAGGACCTCTGCCCAGGCCCCCGGCTGGCACACCAACTGATACCCAGCACCTGGTGAAGGTTCACACACTCAAGAGGACCAGCAGTAGACAACCAGGGCGCCGGGCACATCCTGCAGCCACGTGGAGCAGCTGAGGCCTGCTTCTGCTAGGCGGGCCTGACCACACGTGCTCCACGGAAGAAGGGAATGGCAAACCACTTCAGTATTCTTGTCCTGAGAACCCCATGAACAGTGTGAAAAGGCAAAAAGATAGGACACTGAAAGATGAGCCACCCAGGGAGGTAGGTTTCCATTATGTTGCTGGAGAAGAATGGAGAAATAGCTCCAGAAAGAATGAAGAGATGAAGCCAAAGCCGAAATGACACCCCACTGTGGACATGTCTGGTGGTGAAAGTAAAGGCCAATGCTGTAAAGAACGATATGGCATGAGAACGTGGAATGTTAGGTCCATGAATCAAGGCAAATTGGAAGTGGTCAAACAGGAGATAGCAAGAGCGAACATCCACATTTTAGGAATCAGTAAACTAAAATGGACTAGAATGGGTGAATTTAACTCAGATGACCATTATATCTGCTACTGTGGGCAGGAATCCCTTAGAAGAAATGGAGTAGCCCTCATAGTCAACAAAAGACTCTGAAATGCAGAACTCGGGTCAATCTCAAAAATGAAAGAATGATATCAGTTCGTTTCCAAGGCAAACCATTCAATATCACAGTAATCCAAGTCTATCCCCCCACCACTAAGGTCAAAGAAGCTGAAGTACAATGATTCTATGAAGACCTACAAGATCTTCTAGAACTAACCCCCAAAAAAGATGTCCTTTTCATTATAGGGGACTGGAATGCAAAAGGAGAAAGTCAAGAGATGCCTGGGGTGACCGGCAGGTTTGGCCTCGGAGGACTAAACAAAGCAAGGCAAAGGCTAACAGAGTTCTGCCAACAGAACACACTGGCCATAGCAAACACCTTCTTACAGCAAGAGACAACTCTACACATGGACATCACCAGATGGTCAATACCAAAATCACACAGATTATATTCTTTGTGGCCAAAGATGGAGAAGCTCTATACAGTCAGCAAAAATAAGACCGGGAGCTGACTATGGCTCAGACCATCAGCCCCTTATTGCAAAATTAGGCTCAAATTGAAGAAAGTAAAGAAAACCACTATGCCATTCAGGTATGACCTAAATCCAATCCCCTGTGATTATACAGTCGAGGTGATGAATAGATTCAAGGGATTAGATCTGGTAGACACAAAGCCTGAAGAACTATGGACAGAGGTTCATAAGACTGTACAGGAAGTGGTGATCAAACCCATCCTAAGAAAAAGAAATGCAAGAAGGCAAAGTGGTTGTCTGAGGAGGCCTTACAAATTGCTGAGAAAATAAGAGAAACAAAAGGCAAAGGAGAAAGGGATAGATACACCCAACTGAATGCAGAGTTCAGAGAACAGCAAGAAGAGATAAGAAAGCCTTCTTAAGTGAGCAATGCAAAGAAATAGAAAAAAAAAAGAATAGGAAAGACTAGAAACCTCTTCAAGAAAATTGGAGATTCCAAGGGAATATTTCATGCAAAATGGGCTCAGTAAAGGACAGAAATGGCAAGGACCTTAAAAGAAGCAGAGGAGATTAAGAAGAGGGGGCAGGAATACACAGAACTGTACAAAAAAGTTCTAAATGACCCAGATAACCAAAATGTGGTTACTCACCTAGAGCCAGACATCATAAAGTGTGAACTCAGTGGGCCTTAAGAAGAATTACTACAAACAAAGCTACTGGAGGTGATGGAATTCCAGCTGAACTATTTTAAATCCTGAAAGGTGATGCTGTGAAAGTGTTGCACTCAATATGCCAGCAAATTTGGAAAACTCAGCAGTGGCCACAGAACTGGAAAAGGTCAGTTTCCATTCCAATCCCAAAGAAGGGCAATTCCAAAGAATGTTCAAACTATTGCACAATTGCACTCATTTCACATGCTAGCAAGGTAATGCTTAAAATCCTTCAAGCTAGGCTTCAACAGTATGTGAATCAAGAACTTCCAGATGTACAAGCTGGATTTAGGAAAGGCAGAGGAACCACAGATCAAATTGCCAGTATCTGTTGGGTCATAGAAAAAGCTACAGAATTCCAGAAGAACATCTATTTCTGCTTTATTGACTATGCTAAAACCTTTGACTGTGTGGATCACAACAAACTGTGGACAATTCTGAAAGAGATGGGAATACCAGACCACCTGACCTGCCTCCTGAGAAACCTGTATGCAGGTCAAGAAGCAACAGTTAGATCCAGACATGGAACAACAGACTGGTTCCAAATTGGGAAAGGAGTACATCAAGGCTGTATATTGTCACCCTGTTTATTTAACTTACATGCAGAGTATATCATGTGAAATGTCAGGCTGGAAGAAGCACAAGCTGGAATAAAGATTGCCGGGAGAAATATCAATAATCTCAGATATGCAGATGACACCAGCCTTAAGGCAGAAAGCGAAGAGGAACTGAAGAGTCTCTTAATGAAGCTGAGAGAGGAGAGTGAAGCTGAGAGAGGAGAGTGGCTTAAAACTCAACATTCAAAAAACTAAGATCATGACATCTGGTCCCATCACTTCATGGCAAGTAGATGGGGAAAAAAAGGAAATAGTGACAGACTTTATTTTCTTGGGCTCCAAAATCACTGCAGATGGTGACTGTAGCCATGAAATTTAAAAATGCTTGCTCCTTAGGAAAAAAGCTATAACCAACCTAGACAGCATATTAAAAAGCAGAGACATCACTTTGCTGACAAAGGTCCATCTAGTCAAAGCTGTGGTTTTTCCAGTAGTCATGTACAGATGTGAGAGTTGGACCATAAAGAAGCCTGAGCACCAAAAAACTGCTTTCAATCTATGGTGCTGGAGAGAACTCTTGAGAGTCCCCTGGATAACAAGGAGATCAAACCAGTCAATCTTAAAGGAAATCAGCCCTGAATATTCATTGGAAGGACTGATGCTGAAGCTGAAGCTTCACTACTTTGGCCACCTGATGCAAAGAGCCAGCTCACTGGAAAAGACCCTGATGCTGGGAAAGATTGAGGGCATTAGGAGAAGGGGACGACAGAAGATGAGGTGGTTGGATGGCATCACCGACTCAATGCATATGAGTCTGGCAAACTCAAGGAGACAGTGAAGGACAGGAAACCCTGGAGCGCTGCAGTCCAGGGGGTTGCAAAGAGTCAACACAACTGAGCAGCTGGACAACAACAGCAATGCTCAAAATTGCTGGAATTCCAAAAAAATCATCTACTTACAGACGTGTTCTTGCCCCCCAGCACAATGCCTGGCACAGTCAAGAAAAAGAAATAAAAGGCATACAAACTGGAAAGAAAGGAATAAAATGGACTCTGTGTGCAGACAATATAATGTTACATACAGAAAATGCTGAAAACTCCACCAAGAAACTTATTGGAACAAATTCAGTAAAGTTGCAAGATTCAAAATGAACATGCAGAAGTCAACTGTATTTCTATTCACTAAAAAGAAAATATCTGAAAAAGAAATTTAAAATTCTGTTTGTGGCAGCATCAGAAACTTAGAAATAAACTTAACTTAGGAAATACTTAGGAATAAACTTAACCAAGTAGGTAAAAGACCTGTACACTGAAAACTGTAAGAATTTGATGAAAGAAGTTAAAGAAAACAAACGGAGAGATGCCCCATGTTCATAGATCTGAATTAATATTGTTAAAAGATTTACAATACCCAAAGCTATCTATTGATTCAATGCAATTTCCATCAATATTCCAATGGCATGTTTTCATAGAAATAGAAAAGTCATCCTAAAATTCCTATGAAACCAGAAAAGACCCCAAAGAGCCAAAGCAATTCTGATAAAGAAGAACAAAGCTAGAAGCATCATAATTCCCCATTTCAAAGTACACTACAAAACTGTGACAGACCAATGAAGCAGAATTGAGAGCTCAGAAACAAATCCATGCATATACAGGCAATTTATATTTGACACAGGAGCCAAGAATATTCACTGAGGCAAGACTAGTGTCTTCAATGAGTGAGAAAACAGGATAATCACATATAGAAGAAAAGAAACTGGACTATTTTACACCACTCACAAAAATTAGCTCAAAATGGATTAAGAGTTAAAAATAAGACTTAAAACTGCAAAACGCCTACAAAAAAGATAAGGAGAACTCTTCTTGCTGTTCGTTTAGGAAACACCTTTTTTGGATATCACACTGAAAGCGCAAACGACCAAGCAAAAATAAACAAGTGGGATATGACAGACTGAAAGGCTTCTGCACAGCAAAAAAGCACGCAACAAAACAGAAAGGCAGCATGCAGTGGAGAACATGTTTGCAAGCCATTAATGGGATAAGCAGTTAATATCCAAAATATATAAGGAACTCTTACAACTAAATACTATAGCATAGTAAAACAACAGCAACAGCAACAAAGGGGGAGTGGAACCGCGCCCAATTAAAAGATGGGCAGAGCCCCTGAACAGACGTTTTTCCAAAGAAGACATACAAATAGTAACAAATACATGAAAAAAAAAAATGCTCAACAGGGCGAATCATCAGGAAAATGCCAATCAAAACCACAGTGAGATATCACCTCACACCTGTTAGAATGGCTGCTACCAAAAAGAGGAGATAACAAGTGTGGGAGAGCGTGTGGAGAGAAGAGAACCTCTGTGCACTCTTGGGGGGATGTCAATTTGTACAGCCCCTATGGAAAACAGTCTAGACCTAGGTATACAGCCTCCCTCTGCACCAAGAACCTGTGGATACAGAGGGCTGACTGCAAGGATCTTAAGCATCTTCAGATGTTGGGATCCTTGAGGGTTCTGGAACGAATCCCCATGGATACCAACGACTAAACCCACAGGAAACACAGTCAGTATCTCAGAGAGGTCTCTGCATTCCCTTGTTCACTGCAGCACTAATCACAACAGAGACAGGGAAACCGGTAAGTATCCATTAGCAGATAATGGATAATATGTTGCCATTGTTGTTCATTTGCTAAGTTGTGTCCAACTCTGCACCCCCCTGGGCTGCAGCACAAGGGGCTTCCCTGTCCTTCAGTATTTCCCAGAGATTACTCAAGTTCATGTCCATAGTGTCGGTGATGCCATCCAGCCATCTCATCCTCTGCTGCCCCCTTCTCCTCCTGCCTTCAATCTTTCCCAGCATCACGGTCTTTTCCAATGAGTCGGCTCTTTGCATCAGGTGGCCAAACTATTGGAACTTCAGCATCAGTTCTTCCAATGAATATTCAGGGTTGATTTCCTTTAGGATTGATTGGTCTGATCTTGCAGTCCAAGGGACTCTCAAGAGTGTATATTTATAGAGAGAGAGATGAATATTATTCAGCCGTGAGAAAGAGGAAATTCTTCCATTTGCAACAACATGGATGGAACTTGATAGCTTTATGCTGAGTGAAATAAGTGAGACAGAGAAAGAAAAATACTGTGTGATACCACTTATATGCGGAATCTTAAAAAAAAAAAAAAAAACCAACACATAGAGTAGAATGCTGCTTGTCGGGGGTTAGAGGCTGGGACAACAGGGAGATGTTGGTCAGAGAGCAGGAACTTGCAGTTAGGAGGGTCCTGTAGAAAGTTGTTTACAAACAACTGAGCTTCCTTTCCTCAGCTTTCAGAGAAGAAAAGAAAGGCTGCATCAAATGTGCTAGTGCATTTCAATAACTCGTTCACCTCTCCACTTTGCTGTCACCTAACCGCGCGTCTCTTTGCTCACGGCCTCTCTAAATAACATCGGCAACGTGTAAATTAGCCTGCTGAGGTTGGATTATCTTCAAGTTTTAACCTTTTGAGAGATGACTTCGGAAGCACCTAGACATGCAGCAGATGTTGGTCTAGCCTCCAGGGACATTAAAATCCCCATGAGAACTTTTTAATGGGTTTTAAAACTACAGGGTCTGCTAGAACTTGGGAAGACAGGTTACCCAAAGAGTTTAAGTATAGTCACGGATTTGAGGAAGTGTGGATTACAGCTTGCTACAAACTTCTTTACTAAAAGGTGCCATTTTGTATAAAGGTGGCTCCGACAGTAAAGAATCTGCCCACAGTGCAGGAGACCCGGGTTAGATCTCTGGGTCGGGAAGATCCCCTGGAGGAGGAAATGGACCACACTCCAGTATTCTTGCCTGGGAAATCCCATGGACAGAGGGGTCTGGTGGGTTACAGTCCATGGGGTCACAAAGGAAGAATGGATTACAGCCTGTTACAAACGTATTTATTAAAAAGCTGCCAAGATAATAATATTCAGCAAAGACACGCGTGAATCCCAGTTTGTCTACCTGTTCTTCAAGGTATTTTCAAGAGGTCAGCAGAAGGGGGCTGTGGGACCGCATCACGTTCCATTAAGAGAATACAGAAAATCTCACTTAAATACCCGTGTGCGCTGAACCGGATTTGTGATACCACCTTCTCATCTTCTTGAGAAACAGCATTTAAGTGAAATTTTTGCATCCTCTACTAGAAAAAGACACATAGAAACCCCTGGACACACTGAGTAATCTTTAAACGAAGGCCAGGAATCTGTTTCTGTTTTCTCAGTGCCTGCTGGAAGCTCAGAGCCCAACTTGTGCCTCAGCCACAAACTTTGTGAGGGTATAGATCAATAATAATAGTTGAGTAAGCATATAGATCAGTATGTGGTAGGGCTTTTTTTGCATTTCTTCTGGCTTCATCTTACCACAGGCTTTTAGGTTTTGCTATTTTTCTTCACCCTTGTATCTTAAATGTTTGCTGTAATATGACAGTGTCTTAGGAAAACAGGTAGGGAGAGAAACAGCTAAACTAGTAAGTAAATAGACAAATTCAGCAGCTGTATTAAGTAATAATCTTGGTTCTGTTTGCATTACATAATGCTGAAAGCATACAGCATTATTTTAATTATTAATGAAAGATATGTGTATTATTTAAAATAAACTCCAGATGGATCTTTTAAGTAATGGAAGGACACATAAGCAACATCTTTTTTCCCCTGGAAATTTCACTTTTTAGACTGAATTAGATAACTTCAGTGTGAAAAATGACAGAAGCAGGTTATGTGTTGGGGAAATACATTAATAAGAGCTCTTGATAGCAAGTAACAGAAATCTGGCTCAAAATTGCCTAAGAAAAAACTGGAATATATTGGCTCATGTGGTGAGAAATAGTCAGCTTCAAGTATAGCTGTATTCAGAGGCTTAAATTATGTGAGCAAGTACTATCAATCTGCAGGTTCTACTTTGCTAGGATTGGCTTCATTCTCAAGAAGGCTTTTTCTGTCTAAAAATAATGTTTGCTGGCAAATTCAGGTTTGTTACTTATCCATTAGTTTAACAACCCCACTTTCAAACACCAAATTACTAGCATTAGAACACATTTACAGAATCCTCATAAATTAAAATAACTCTATTAGAGAAAGCAACGGTCTTATTGTCATTAAACACCATTCTATGATTGTTAAATGAAGATTTAGCAGATCAACAGATGAAAAAGCACCCATAATACATTTCCAAAATAGAAGTCTCAGTGGAAAAGAAGCTACTTTTAAAACGCAAATTATCTCTGCAGAAGTTCTACACAGATGAGGTCCGACTTCTGTCTTCCTTGGTCAGTTTCACTGAGGCTCTGGGCGTCTGGCCACCTCTGCACAATCAGTGCTTTTGTTTCTCTTGAGCCTTCAGTTTCAAGTCACTGAGCCAAAGCCCATGATGAATGACTAGTCCATGACTTCCTGGCTTCAATGTGGGGGAGATAAACAATAGTAGAATTTATGGTTAGTATATTTAAGATATTATAGGAAAGCACAACAGTGTGAGGAGGGCCAGTGAGTCTGACAGGAAGAGACGAAGGAATTTGGCGAGCTCATGGGATCCTGACTAGGAAGCATTTGGCTCTGAGCAGGAATCATACCTGCCAGGCTAAATCAAGACAATTGTAGTGATGCATTTATAACAGCAAGATTAGTTTCAATTCCCAGAACAAAAGCGGGAATAATACGCACTGCCCTTAACACCATCATGTTATAATTTTCACTTTTCCTGGGTGTTATTTCCATTTCCTTTTGGCATTGAAGTAAAAAATAGTACATTGGAGAGGGGGTGAAAAAGGACCTACAACCATTTATTCTCTGAATTGTATGTGCCCCAGGCTAGGTGGCTTAGATGATGGAGAATCTGCCTGCAAGGCAGGACACCTGGATTTGATCTCTGGGTCGAGAAGATCCTCTGGAGAAGGGCATGGCAACCCACTCCAGTATTCTTGCCTGCAGAATTCCATGGGCAGAGGAGCCTGGTGGGCTACAGTCCACAGGGTTGCAGAGACTCAGACACGACTTAGCAACTAACATTTTCACTTACTCACTTAGGTTATAAGATCTCTGCTCTCGGCCCTGGGATGGGGTGCAAGAAAACAGTGATTGTGATGACAGAGAAAACCGTGCATAATGGACGATGGACAGAAACCTGAGCAAACTCCAGGAGATGGCGGAGGACAGGGAGGCCTGGCATGCTGCAGCCCACGGGGTCGCAAAGAGTTAGACACAACTGAGCGACTGAACAACTAGACAATGTCCCAAGTACTTTTGACCCAAATATTAACTCATGGAAAATTTTTAACTAATTATTCCTGATGACACATTCTGCTCATCACAAAACTCCTGATTAAACGTAGGCCTGTCCACTCTACTTACTGTTTATGTCTCTTCAGCGTCTGAAGAACTTCGTCCAGTATACCACTGAAGGTCAATGAAGGCCAGAGTCTGACGTTACCCCAGTGGATACTCATCTCTGTTGTGGTTTTGGCAAGAGATCTTCAGAGTTAAGGGGCCAGACTACAACAGCATCCCTCAGAATGCCTTTGTTCCCTTGGCACATTTCAAAGATACAGGCAATCTGATCTGTGAGAAGCATCACCTCCCTTTCCCTGAGTTCACAGAGAACAGCTTTCTTTTCATGAAGGTAAAAGAAAGACATCACTTTGCCAACAAAGGTCCGCGCCGTCAAAGCTATGGTTGTTCCAGTAGTTATATACAGATGTGAGAGCTGGGCCATAAAGAAGGCTGAGTGCCAAAGAGTTGTTGCTTTTGAATCATAGTGCTGGAGAAGACTCTTGAGAGTTCCTTGGACTGCAAGATCAAACCAGTCAATTCTAAAGGAAATCAACCCTGAATATTCTTTGGAATGACTGATGCTGAAGTCCCAATAATTTGACTGCCTGATTCGAAGAGCCAACTCATTGGAAAACACTCGGATGCTGGGAAATATTGAAGGCAAAAGGAGAAGGGGCTGGCAGAGGATGAAATGGTTAGATAGCATCACCGACTGATGGACGTGAACTGGCGAAAACTCCAGGAGATAGTGGAGGACAGAGGAGCCGGCATGCTGTAGTCCATGGGGTCGCAAAGAGCTGGACAGGACATAGCAACCGAACAACAACAAATTACATTCCACACACAAAACCAAACACAGTGCAGAGGAGTCAGGCATTTTTAGAGCACTGATCTCCCAAGATTGGAACAAAAAGATCCAGGAGGGGCTCAACCTTCCCAGACATGGCTGAGTAATATTTCCCATTAAGGATCCCATGGCTGGACACAGTCGTTAGATTCTGTAATGAGTATTTTAAAATGCCTAACTAGGTGACAAATTACCTAGCTCAAACGCTGTTCATTTACAACCTTCATTATCTACTTAGCCACAAACAGATGTCACACAGCTCGATGGAATCCGCTAACTATTGCCCCTCCCTCCAGGATGTTAGGTGATACTTGTATGGTCCAACTGTAATGAATTAACTTCAATATTGACATTGAAAGTGAGAAATGTCCGCCAACCCAAATGCCAGTTTACACTGTCCTGGAATTTACAAGCTATAACAATCGAGTCGCTAAAACAGAGGACAAAACTTAGTGCATTGTAAGATACAAGTGAAGGGAAATATCGCACGATGCTAGGTCAGGCTAAGGAGACGCAATCAGAGGCTAACGGAGATCTTCTAATTTAGCCGTTGTTTTGATGCATACATTCTTTCTATATAGCAGGTTCCTAGATGGGTGCTTGAGAGGCTGGGTGTAGGGAGTTGTGTAGGAAGTATGGGTGTGTGAATTGGGAGGTGTGAAAGAGAATGTTGCTGATGTTTAGTTGCTAGGTCATGCCCGACTCTGTGACCTCACAGACTACAGCGCACCAGGCTCCTCTGTCCTTCACTATCTCCCAGAGTTTGCTCCAATTCATGTCCACTGAGTTGATGAGCCCATCCAACCATCTCATCCTCCACTGCCCCCTTCTCCTCCTGCCTTCCGTCTTTCCCAGCATTAGAGTCTTTTCCAGTGAGTCAGTTCTTCGTATCAGGTGGCCAAGTATTGGAGTTTCAGCTTCAACACCAGTCCTTCCAATGAATATTCAGGGCTGATTTCCTTTAGGATGGACTGCTTGGATCTCCTTGCAGTCCATGGGACTCTCAGGAGCGAAGGAGAAAACCCTGTACTTCAGTTGCAGAGGCTCCACGTGCTTAGTGATACAGTTACACAGATTTTCCACTGCTCAGCTCCTCGGAGCCTTGAAAATGTGAACAGATTGTGCAAATTTCAAAGAATGACCAGGGGATCAAGTATCTCCCAGATAAGACTGGTCATCTGTTGGAACCAATTATGACCTTTTTTCTGGAGTGAGCATCCTTTGGCATACATTTTGGAAAATGACTCCTCAATATGCCCAATTAGAGAAAATTGAAAAAGACTGTTAAAATATGGTAGATGGCTAGATGTCATAGAAATCTCCAAAGCGCTCTCCAAAATAGAGCTGTCAATTTATAGTCCCACTGCCAGGGTATGTAAGAGTATCTGTATCCCAAGCCCTTATCAACATAACGGCTGTGCATCTTCCAAGACAGTAAATTGTGGGCCATGAGAACTCAACCCACCATTTTCACATCACCTTCATTTTTCTCAGCTCATCAGGCAAATCTATTTTTCACTGGAATAAACATGACAATTAAAAATTAACCTGGCCACCTGGTGAGCTGCTGCTCGTGTGTCTTTCTGACAAGAACAGACTAGCAGAACTCATCAGGGAAGAGAGGGGATGTAGTTTATTAGAAATGATAAGTTGTGCTTAGCTGGCTATGAAGAGGATGGAGAATTTATTCCCTGTTTCATGATGGTGGTGTCTAAGAGAACTCTAACTTGGCTTTCAGACAAATATAACTAAACCAAAGTGTGATCAAAACATCATAAAATTTAGCTTCTATTTTATACATAGCTTCCACCAAAATGTTATTAGCTAACAGAATAAAATAGACTATTAGTTGATTAAAAACAGCCACACTGTCTGTTACTTTAATGTTAAAAAGTACTTTACTGGAGTATAATTGCTTTACAATGTTGCACTAGTTCCTTGCTGTACAGCAAACTGAATCAGTCACACGCACATGTACATCCACTGCTTTTCAGATTTCCATCCCATACAGGTCACAGTCCCACACCTTCACTGCGTAGAATCCCCTGTGTTATCCAGTAGGTCCTCATTAACTGTGTGTTTTATACATAATAGTGAATATATGTCAGTAACAATTTCCCATTCACATCCCTCTGTGGAACCATAAGCTTGTTCTCTATGACTGTGACCCTATTTCTGTTTTGCAAATAAGTTCATCTCCACCATTTTTCTAGATTCCACACAAAAGCGGTATTATATGGTATCTGTTTTCTCCTTCTGACTTACTTCACTCTGTGTGACAGTCTCAAGGTCCATCCACGTCTCTGCAAATGGCGCCACTTCCTTCCTTTTATGGCTAAGTAACATTCCGTTGTGGGCTTCCCAGATGGTTCAGTGGTAAAGAATCCCTGCCAATGCGTGGGTTTGATCCCTGAGTTGGGAAAATCCCCTAGAGAAGAAAAGGGCAGCTCACTCCAGTATTCTTGCCTGGGAAATCCAATGGACAGAGGAGCCTGGTGGGCTCCGGTCCAAGAGGTCACAAAGGAGTCAGACACAACTTAGCAACTAAACAAACAGAAAAACTGCATCCCGTGGTGTGTACACACCGCAGCCCCGTTACCGGTTCCTTTGTCGATAGGCATTTAGGCTGTTTCCATGCTTTGCCTGTTGTAAATAGTACTGCAGTATACATCGGGGTTCATGCATCCTTTCAAATCATGGCTCTCTGCGGATAGATGCCCGGGAGTGAGATAAAGCAGCCGCACTTTCTTTGCAGCTCTTCTCATTCAGACGTGGAGCCTATGGCCCCACAGCCTTGTATCTGCCCGGCCTTGTGAGTTGCTTCAAACAATAGAAAATGGTTGACATATAACATGTGAGCAAGTGCTAGATGGCTGTTGGTGAGGCAACACGCAGGAGAGTGGGGAGCCCCAGCCCCGCACCAGAATGTGAATGAAGTCATCTGGGCACAGGCCACCCCAGGTTCCCTGCAAACTAAACGCATGTGCCCGAAACCAGCCCCACATGGAGCAGAGAAGAGCGTTTCCGCTGAGCCCTGGCTGCCAGTCCACAGGAGAGGGGGAGAGTCCACTCCTGCAGCAGCAGGTCTGCCAGCTGCACCTGAGGCCTGAGCCAGCCAAATAAATACAGATAAATATTTTTAAAATACTAATAGTTGATAAAAAGTAGATTTTAAGGAAATGTCAATGTAATCCCACTAAGGGTTCTCATACCTTAAGTTTCAAATACTTAGTCTATTAGGAAGGAAATGTTTCCAAATTTCTAGTTGATCACTCAACTCACAGCTGTGACTTTTGACTTTGCAACAGATTCTTCTCAATTACTCACAAATGAGAGAAATGCTCATTTCAGTAAAAATGTAAGGCAGAAAACACAGGCAGTGCACTGTGACACACAAGTCACAGCAAGATCCTCTGTGACACACCTCCCAGAACAACGGCAGTGAAAGCAAAAATAAACAAGTGGGCCTAGCTAAGCTTAAAAGCTTCTGCACAGCAAAGGCAGCTATAAACAAGGTGAAAAGACAACCCTCAGAATGAGAGAAAACAGAGCAAATGAAACAACTGACGAGGGATTTATTACCAAAATACATAAGCAGCTCATACAACTCAATACCAGAGAAACAGACAACCCAATAAAAGGTGGGCAAGAGACCTGAACAGACGTTTCTCCAAAGAGGGTGTATGGATGGCTAATAGACACAGGAAGAGACGCTCAACACCACTCACTAGAGAAATGCACACCAGTACTACAATGGGAAATCACCTCACAGCAGACAGCATGGCCATCATCAAAAAAATCCACAAACAAGAGCTGGAAAGGATGTGGAGAAAAGGGAACCTTCTTCCACTGCTGGTGGGAATGTAAATTGACACAGCCACTATGGAAGACAGTTTGGAGATTCTGAAAGAATCCAGCGACCCCTCTCCTAGGCATATGCCCTGAGGAAACCAAAACTGGAAGAGACACATGTACCCCAGTGCTCATCGCAGCACTGCTTACAACAGCTCAGACGTGAAGGCAACCTAGGTGTCCATCGACAGACGAGTGGATACAGAAGCTGCGGTGCAGGATACAGACGCTGTGGTACGTATACGCAGCGGAATATTACTCAGCCATAGAAAGAGTGCATTTGAGTCAGTTCTGATGAGGTGGGTGAACCTGGAGCCTGTTATACGGAGTGAAGTACATCAGAAAGAGAAAAACAAGTATCATATTTTAACGCACAGATACGGAACCCAGAAAGATGGTACTGATGCAGCTACCTGCAGGGCAGCCTTGGAGGCACAGACAGAGGACAGACTTACGGACAGGGCGGGGGCGGGGAGGGGTGAGACGCAGAGAGCAGCAGGGACGCACAGACACCAGCAGGCATGACGGGGACAGCCAGAGG
>NW_011494715.1:8828702-8838917 GCF_000754665.1 Bison bison bison | reverse complement strand
CTGCGCGACTCGGGGAAGCCAATCCAGAGCTGCGGGGCTCAGGGGGCGGGGGGGCACTCGGGGAGTGGAGGGGCTCGGGGGCAGGTGCGAGGGGCCCGAGAGGGTGGGGACACAGGTATGCCTGTGGCCGATTCATGGTGAGGTGCGGCCGAGATCACACCAATATTGCAAAGCAATCATCAATCAATTAAAAATAAATAGAATTATACATAAAAAAACTCAGTCACTGAGTCATGTCGAGGTTGATGAAAAACAAAATTCTACCTGCCCCTAAGCTTCAGCTGGGCTATCCACAGAGAAATCTCATTAAATTCCAGCAGCACTAAGATTTCATTTCTTTTAGGAGATTTTGTCTGTTCTCTCAGCTGCTATAACCCCAGCACCTTTGCCTGGTACAAGGTAAGCACTCAGTAAATCTTTACTGAATAAATGTGACAGGTGCTAATGTATTTGAACAACGGACATGACATTACCATTTTCCCAGCAAATCCAGTCAATTTATTTTTTGTCTCTGAAGTAAATGATAAAATGATATTCAGTCTGTTCAAACAAAATAATTCGTTTCATGTGAGAGTGATTATAAGTTCTTCCACAGGTAAGTTATCCTATGTGTAATTAAGCTGTATCACTCTGGGGAGCGAAGCCAATACCTTTTTCTATCTCTGCCTTTATGTCCTATTCATTAAAAGCCTACAGTCCATGAGCCCATTAATAATCATGGAATGTATGGAAACAATGATGTATGGATGGATCGGCGTTCCATACACCTTCCTGGAGAAAGCATTTAGTCATGAAAGGGACACGAGACATAGCAACTGCAAGAGCAGAAAAAAGAAAGTCAAAAAGTAGGTTTAAGCATTCAAATTAGCGACAATCAGCTGGAGTCCCCAAAGGACTATCACAGAAGGGTGCTCCGATCAGCAAAGGTTTGAGGCCCGCCTCCGGAGGAGCCACGCAGTCAAACGCTACCTAACACGTGGGACCCGCTGCGAAAGGAGGATGGGGGCTTTTGGTCCAAAGTGCCAGGGAAACAGTGCCATTAAAAGTACCAAAACGTTTTCCCTTCCGTGATCTCTCTCACAGTTCGTTACAGTTTTTTTTCTGTTTGCTGTTTAATGCTGTTCTAGGAAAAAATAAAATTTTAAATTATCACCATTTTTTAAAAAGTAGTCTTAAAGTTAGTAATTGCCGGTATGCTACTGTACTCAGGAAAATCTCGTATATACTCCCATGTTTGGTCGCTCAATTGTGTCTGACTCTTTGAGCCCACGGACTGTAGACCGCCAGGCTCTTCTTTTCAGGCACAAATCCTGGAGTGAGTTGCCACTTCCCAACCATGGATTCGAACTCCTGTCTCCTGCAGCTCCTGCAGTAGCACGTGGATTCTTTACCACTGAGCCCGCTGGGGAGCGCTCAGGAAAACATTAACACATGATTAAAAATGTGACCAAGAACCAAAAAATCATAGTTTCCTTATCTGTTGTTATTATAATAAACACAAAGCTATATAATAAATGCTATAGGATACATTTTTGTATTTGGGGGGATATTTTAAAGGATATTCCAGGAAATACAAATTCTGAACATTCTTACTAATAGTTTTAACAGCTAATGCCAACTGCCATCCCCTGATGGCACTCTGTACTGCAGAATATCACACAACTGCTAAACAGGTCCAGTGAGACCCACAGTTTGTACAAACGCATGCTATCAAGTGAAAAAGGAAACTAGACAGCATTATGAGCAGTATGTTACAATTATTATAAAAAAATTTTAAAGTTAAAGATGAAATGTTAGTCACTCAATCACATCTGACTCTTCCCAACCCCAAAGACTAGCCCATCCATCTCCTCCGTCCATGGGATTCTCCAGGCAAGAATACTAGAGTGGGGTGCCATTCCCTTCTCCAGGGGATCTTCCCGACCCAGGGATCAAACCTGGGTCTCCCACACTGCAGGCGGATTCTTTACCATCCGAGCCACCAGGTAAGCTGGTCATAATAAGAGGAAAAAAGGAAAAAAAGGCACATCTCCCAAACTATTGATGATGATTTTCCTCGGAAGTTACTCATAGAAAACTGCCATGTTCTGCATAATAAATCGTAACAACATTTGCATTTTGTGTTCCACATACGTATTTTTTGCTTCACTAGCTTTACTTTCTCAGTATTTTTCACCTTTAAAAATATCTGCATCTTCTTATTTAATAGTCCACTTTTTTTAGTTTTGGTGCTTCTGCCCAATAGCAAACACCCAACCAATGGTTTCTTAGATAAGAAAGAAGCCGTTTTAGCTTTGGGTGTCAGATAAATGTCCAACTTTCTATTCCTCCTCTCCACCTCTCATCAGTTTAAATAACAAGGAGTTTGCAGTGAAGTAGACCCAGGGCTTGTGAAGTCAGAGAGAGAAACACAAATATTGCATATTAATGCACATATATGGAATCTAGAAAAATGCTGCAGATGAACCCACATGCAGGGCAGGAATGCAGAGACATAGAGAATGATCTCGTGGACACAGCAGGGGAGGAGGGCGTGGCACGAGCTGGGAGAGGGGCAGTGACGCACATACACGACCCTGTGCGAAACACACAGCAGAGGGGAGCTGCCCCAGAGCACAGGGCGCCAGCGGAGCTCTGTGATGGCCCAGGGGCAGGATGGGAAGGGTGAAAGGGAGGCTCAGGAGGGAGGCAATACATGTACACACACAGCTGATTCCCCGGCGGTTCAGCGGTAAAGAAGCCACCTATAATGCAGGCGATGAAGGTTCAATCCCTGGGTCAGGAAGACCCCCTGAAGAAGGAAATGGCAACCCACCCCAGCATCCTTGCCTGGAGAATCCCATGGACAGAGGAGCCTGGCAGGAAGCAATCCACGGGGTCCAGGAAGAGTCGGACGTGACTTAGCTACTAAACAACATCCCACAGCTGATTAGATTGTTGTGAAACCAACAGCAGAAACCAACACAGCACTCTAACGCCATTCTCTCCAATAAAATTTTAAAAAATAATAATCAGCCCTCTGCTTACTTTTGGTGTGTTATGTCCTGGAAGTTTATGACCCAGATGGCTCCCTATTTGTGAAACCAAGACTCTCTGAAAGCTAAGGGGTGGCCATCTGAAATCTCAGCCTTGACATTTCCCATGAAATGTACCTATAGCACAACTCCATTTCCTCCGTCTTTATAGAGAAAAACAACAGTCCTTTTTTGCCAGAGGCAATTAGGTGGATGGCAATACCAATCAGGTCTTCCTGGTAGATTTTAGTAAACGCTGCACTGTTTAATCCACCTGGTGTCATTCTCCAGCTCTGGCTTCCATCGGCAAGCCACCCGTTTGCTCTTTCTGAAGCGATTTCTTCAAACCTTCTGTATGGCTGTAATAGGAACAGCCATCTATACTAACCCATTTTCTGTCCATTGGTCCAGGGGTGGGCTCCTGGTCCAGACTGCACCAGGAGGGACCGCCTGGGGAAACCGAGAACCATAAGAAAGAGAAGTCACACACAAGTTCTAGCCTGGAAGCTCTAAAGCCCGGAGAAGCACCTTCAACCAGGTGGAAAAGGCCAAGGTTGCCAGTAAAGGGGAGGCCAAGAGACTAAAGCCGATAAACCAGATGTACAAAGAAAAGCAGGGCAGAAGGAAAAACCATGTCTATGGTGTAGGCGGCTTCCCTGGTGGCTCAGTGGTAAAGAATCTGCCTGCAGGTGCAGGAGATGCAGGTTCCATCCCTGGGTCAGGAAGACCCCCTGGAGGAGGCATGGCAACCCACTCCAGTGTTCTCGCCTGGAGAATCCCATGGACAGAGAAGCCTGGCGGGCTACAGTCCATGGGGTTCTCAGAGTCAGACACAGCTTAGCGACTAACCAACCACTAGGTACGAGTCTCTGACTCCAGAAGCGCCTGAGACAGAGCCATGTGCTGTCCTGGGACTGCGGGAGAAATGCCCCAGGGTCCTCACAGCACAGCCCTCTTTTTGCTCAAGCTCAGTTGTGGTAGCTTTCTGTCATTCACAACCCAAAGAGACACCCAGGCTGTTGGAAAGCTCAGCCCCATTATTTCCCATTGAATACATCTGTACATCAGTGGCGTTCCATTTCTCTTTACAGAGGAACAGCAGCACCATCTGCTAGAGGTGATATATTTTAGGCAGGACTTCAGAACTTCATAGCAATACAAATTAATTCTTCTTGGTAGGTATATTTAGCATGAGAGGTATCTTGGTATCATCACGAAAATCAACACCCACAGAAGCCTGTTACTTTCCAAGACACACACTGGTGTTTGGAATGGTTGGATTTAGTACCTGAAAAATTGGAAGACACATAATATGTCTATGTGCGTGCGTGCATGCGTGCGTGCGTGTGTATTAGAGGTTGGGGGGGAGTGGTGAGTTCAATGCAAGGCTCATTGATTATTTAGATGATGGTACCAAGGTCAAACATAAAACAATCCTAAGGAAGGTCAAGAGCAAACAGAGGTAGAGAAGTCTAATTTCCCTCATTCACTCAGGACACATTCGTTGAGCTCCTTTCCCATTACAGGCACCATACTGTATCTTGTTGCTGTTGTTCTTTAGCTGCTAAGTTGGGTCCCACTCTCTTGCAACCCCATGAACTGTGGCCCACCAGAGTCCTCTGTTCATGGGATTTCCCAGGTAAGAATATTGGAATGGTTTGCCCTTTCCTTCTCCAGGGGATCTCCCCCACCTGGGGATCCAGCCTGAATCTCCTGCATTGCCAGAGGGATTCTTCACCACCGAGCCACCAGGGAAGTCTGTGCACTATATCTTAAGTACATCCATATCCTCTTTTTCAACAAATGATGTTGACCTCTTTGCTTGTGTAAGATGACCATGGAAGTCACTTTGGAAAATAAGAGCTTTAGAAGGTAGAACCTCAAGGATTTCATGAGGAGGAAGAGAAGGAAAAGATTGTGAAGAATGATAACTAGACTGGCCATATACTGAGCACAGATAAGAACTCTCCCTCCTTATTGAAAAACTGTAGCAAAGAAACGAACAGTCCCACGCAGGAAGTCCCCACCAGGGTCTCTGCGTCGCTTTGGTAGAAGGCAGGGTAGCATAACAAGCTAATCACACGGGCTGGTGGTTACCATGACTTACAGTTTACAGTTACGGCCCCTTCTTGGCTCTCTGCAGTCGGACCAGTTACTGGCTCTTCTGTGCCTCAGGTTCTTCATCTGCAAGATGGAAACGTGTGTGTGCATTTACTCATGTCTGACTCTCTGTGACCCTGTGGACTGCAGCCCACCAGGCTCCTCTGTCCAAAGGATTTCCCAGGCAAGAACACCGGAGTGATTCATTTCTTCTCCAGGGGATCTTCCTGACCCAGGGTTCCAACCTGTGTCTCCTGTATCAGCAGGCAGATTCTCTACCGCTAGCACCACCTGGGAAGCAAAATGGAAACAAAAAGCAATAAAAGTGACCTCTTGGGTAATTGCGAAAATTAAATGAGTTCCTCCATATAAAGCAATTAAAACCTTGCCCAGGGCTTCCCTGGTGGTCCAGTGAATAAGAATCCACCTTGCAATGCAAGGGACACCAGTTCCATCCCTGGTCCAGGAAGATCCCATGTGCCACGGGGCAACTAAGCCCGGGCACCACAACTACTGAAGCCCTCCCACCGAGAGCCTGCGCTCCGCAACAAGAGAGGCCACCGCACAGAGACGCCGGCACCCCGAAGCTAGGGAGCGGCCCCCAATCGCTACTAGGGAGCGGCCCCCGACTGCCACAACTAGAGAAAGTCCACGCGAACAAACGAAGACTCAGCGCGACAAAAAAGATTAATAAATGAATGTGTTTTAACAGTTGCCTGGAATATTGCTGGCCCCTACATCACATATACTAATTATCTTAGCTGTCGTTACTATGACAAATGCTCAGTCAGGGACAGTGCCAGTGACTTCGTGTACACCCTTTCATTTACTCGTAACAATCCGGGGAAGGGGAGGGGCACTGGCCCTTCTCAGAGACACTGACCTGCCTGGCAACACACAGCTGCCAACTGCAGAGCAGAAACACCAACCCAGATCATCCTGACCCCAAAGAACACAGGCGTCTCCGTGCAAACACGGGAGCCACACAGACAACCAGTGTTACCAGACAACAGACAAGAAGCCCATTCACCCGAGAGTCCACGCGGACATCTGAATCACCTACAACACCTGACTTAGGAGTTCCGAATTCTGAGCCAAACACCAGATTTTGCACACCGTATCGCATGAGCCGCAGAAATGTGTGATTTTAAGGAGCATGCTGGGACTCTCGTTGCAGGCTGTCTATAGTCGGATTGATCAGATTCAGATGTGAGGTTTGAGGTTGGCCTGCCCTTGGGTTTTTTGGAGGTTGTTGCTGTTGTTCAGGAGCTAAGCCATGCCCAACTCTTTGTGTCCCCAGGGACTGAAGCCCACTGGACTCCTCTGTCCATGGGATTTCCCAGGCAAAAATGCTGGAGTGGGTTGCCATTTCCTTCTCCAGGGGATCTTCCTGATCCAGCAATTGAACCCGTGTCTCCTGCACCGGCAGGAGGATTCTTTACCACTGAGCCACGTGGGAAACTCTTTTTGGAGGTGTGCTGTGTGCTAAGCTGCTTCGGTCGTGTCCAACTCCTCACGACCCCATGGACTGTAGCCCGCCAGGCTCCTCTGTCCACGGGATTCTCCAAGCAAGAGCACTGGAATGGGTTGCCTTGCCCTCCTCCAAGGGATCCTCCCAACCCAGGTTTGGAACCTGCGTCTCTTATGTCTCCTGCACTGCCTGTGGATTCTTCACCACTAGCGCCGCCTGGAGGTAGCAGTACCCAACTCCACCCTGAAGCGGGGATGGAAGCAGATCATGGAGAAAGTGGAACATTTCAGGCAGAAGCCATACCCTGAGCAGAGGTGAGAAATACAAATGCATGAGGCCACCAAGCAGTCTGAATGATCTTCATCCACTGCAGTGATGAGAAGTCACAGGAAATCAAGCTGGGGGAAAAGGTAGGGGTCGTACAGTGTGGGAGCCTCAGGCCATCATACGGTTTATCCAGGGTGAAGATCACGCTCAGTTTCCAGGCAGCTGCCTCCGCACTCAGGGCCCCGTTCTCGACCACGGTGATGATGCGTTAGCTTCCAGGGGCTTCCTAGGGGGCGCAAGTGGTGAAGAATCTGCCTGCCCACGCGGGAGACGTAAGAGACATGGGTTCGATCCCTGGGTTGGGAAGATCCCCTGGAGGAGGGCATGGCAGCCCCTCCAATGTTCTTGTCTGGAGAATCCCATGGACAGAGGAGCCTGGCAGGCTACTCCATGGTTCACAAAGAGTCAGACATGACTAAAGAGACTCAGCACTCACCAGCTTCCTAAATGGTCCAACCACCTTGCCCCCTGAGCCTCTACGTCTCTCCCCGAAACAGTAGCACCAAAGACAATAGCAACCATCTGAAGCAGACCATAGCCCTCTGCTGTGATGGCCTCCGCTGCCCTCGGAACAAAATCCAAGCCTGCAGCCCGGGCTTCCCTCCCAGACGCCTTGTCATCCAGGCCCCTCCCCTCAGAGCCCGCCCGAGCCTGCCTGCTTCCCCGTCAAGTCCTGCTTCCCCATCAAGTCCTGCATTCCCGAATCACTGGGGGCTCGGTGTACAACCCTCCCCGCCCCCCTCATTCAGTCTAAAGAGGATGGTTTAATCATGAAGGTTTAATAAAATGATTGCTTTTTCACATACCTCCCGGGCGCCTTCATAACGTTTACCACCCCCCATAATTATCTGGTTTATCAATTTCACTGTATTTTTAGTATTTATCAATTTTTGTTTATTTGGCTGTGCTGCGTCACGCAGGATGTTTTGATGCGTCCAGTGGGCTCAGGAGTTGCGGGTCGCAGGCTCAGTTGCTCCGCAGCGTGTGTGATCTTGGTTCCCCAACCAGGGATCGAACCCACATCCCCTGCATTGCGAGGTGGAGTCTTACCAGGGAAGGTCCATTTATCCGTTTTATATTCCGCCCCCCGCACCGCGATGGAAGTGTCACGTGAGATGAGGCCTTGACCGCTTCACTCGCTGTTCCACCCCAACACCAAGAACAGTGCCTTAACCCGGCACCTGCTTCATAAGTATTTGCTGGGGAGCAAGTGATGACAGCGACCGCAAACGCACCGGAGAAGTGAGGAGGCTGTGAATTAAAAAGAGGCGCTGCCGCACTTCCAGCCGCTGTTGCAACCGCCGCGATTCTCCCGGTTAGGATCCTTTTTCAAACAGAAGATGCAAACTCTGTTTTGTTATGTTAATGGAATTTAATTAAACTAATGGTGTTTGACTTCCAACTTTCTCAGGCCAGTCTACTAACCTTTTCCCGGCAGTTAAAACAGTTCTAAAATATGAGAACACATTTAAGATGATTCTAGCAAAAAGAGTTAATTAACTGCATACTTAATCACACTTTTTGAGCTCTAATATATCAGTGTTGGATGTCATTTTCATTAATAGGCTTCAATATTTATATTTCTTTAGACTGCAAGAATGTTGCTAACGGGGAAGAGAGGAAGAGATCCTTTTCTTGCTGAACAACGTCCATATGATTAAGTACTCAGACTGCAGTAAAAAATGAATGCAGCAACCTTTAAGTCCTCTCCATGTGGAAAAATGAATGTATTTTTCACAATAATGTTGCTGCAACTCAAGGCAGCCCAGTGGATCACAGAGATTTCGCCTGTGAATGGAAGATTTACAGGGCAAGGCCTGGCAAGGGGAGAGCGGGAGGGGGTTTGGGGGAGAACGGATGCATGTGTACCTGTGGCTGAGACCCTTCACCGTCCACCTGAAACGGTCGCAACACTGTTTGTAAACGTCATCTTATTGTTAACTGGCTGTATCCCAACACAAAATAAAAAGTGGAAAAAAAGAAAGAAAGGAGAGATGCTATGATACACTGATAAACAAGCTAAAATAATATAATTCGTGCTGCTTCCTGTGGACCCTGAAAGCCTACAGATCGCTCTAAAAATTAGCCCCAGGAAGTCCGTTGTAAGCCTGAAAGGAGGTGCTGTCAGTACACTGATTTCTGGTTTCACCTGATTTTGGTTAGCAGCATGGAACAGCATTCTCCAGGCTCAACACTGAAAGAGGAAAACGCCATTTCTGATTCTAGTGGGAGGTGCTGACTTTTAAATCTGTCACCAGTGCCACAGTTTCATCGAGTTGCAAATTTTCTTGTAGTTTATTTTACTTAAGTCTTAATTGCATGTTTAATCCTAGGAACTAAACCTAAATCAAACCCCTAATGACTATAGAGTGGAAGTGAGAAATAGATTTAAGGGACTAGATCTGATAGATAGAGTGCCTGGTGAACTATGGACAAAGGTTCGTGACATTGTACAGGAGACAGGGATCAAGATCATCCCCAAGAAAAAGAAATGCAAAAAAGCAAAATGGCTGTCTGGGGAGGCCTTACAAATAGCTGTGAAAAGAAGAGAAGCAAAAAGCAAAGGAGAAAAGGAAAGATATACCCATTTGAATGCAGAATTCCAAAGAATAGTGAGGAGAGATAAGAAAGACTTCCTCAGAGATCAATGCAAAGAAATAGAGGAAAACAATAGAATACAAAAAACTAGAGATCTCTTCGAGAAAATTACAAATACCAAGGGAACACTTCATGCAAAGATGGGCTCAACAAAAGACAGAAATGGTATGGACCTAACAGAAGCAGAAGATATTAAGAAGAGGTGGCAAGAATACACAGAACTGTACAAAAAATATCTTCATGACCCAGATAATCACGATGTATGATCACTCACCTAGAACCAGACATCCTGGAATGCGAAGTCAAGTGAGCCTTAGGAAGCATCACTACGAACAAAGCTACTGGAGGTGATGGAATTCCAGCTGAGCTACTTCAAATCCTAAAAGATGATGCTGTGAAAGTGCTTCACTCATTATGCCAGCAAATTTGGAAAACTCAGCAGTGGCCACAGGACTGGAAAAATCAGTTTTCATTCCAATCCCTAAGAAAGGCAATGCCAAAGAGTGCTCAAGTTCAGTTCAGTTCAGTCGCTCAGTCGTGTCTGACTCTTTGCGACCCCATGAATCACAGCACACCAGGCCTCCCTGTCCATCACCATCTCCCAGAGTTCACTCAGACTCACACCCATCGAGTCAGTGATGCCATCCAGCCATCTCATCCTCTGTCGTCCCCTTCTCCTCCTGCCTCCAATCCCTCCCAGCATCA
>NW_011494715.1:8824225-8828554 GCF_000754665.1 Bison bison bison | reverse complement strand
AGGAACCAGAAATCAAATTTCCAACATCTGCTGGATCATCAAAAAAGCAAGAGAGTTCCAGAAAAACATCTATTTTTGCTTTATTGACTATGCCAAAGCCTTTGATTATGTGGATCACAATAAACTGTGGAAAATTCTGAAAGAGATGGGAATACCAGACCACCTGACCTGCCTCTTGAGAAACCTATACGCAGGTCAGGAAGCAACAGTTAGAACTGGACATGGAACAATGGACTGGTTCCAAATAGGAAGAGGAGTACGTCAAGGCTGTATATTGTCACCCTGCTTATTTAACTTATATGCAGAGTACATCATGAGAAATGCTGGGCTGGAAGAAGAACAAGCTGGAATCAAGATTGCCGGGAGAAATCTCAATAACCTCAGATATGCAGATGACACCACCTTTATGGCAGAAAGTGAAGAGGAACTAAAAAGCCTCTTGATGAAAGTGAAAGAGGAGAGTGAAAAAGTTGGCTTAAAGCTCAACATTCAGAAAACAAAGATCATGGCATGTGGTCCATCACTTCATGGCAAATAGATGGAGAAACAGTGGAAACAGTGTCAGACTTTATTTTTTTGAACTCCAAAATCACTGCAGATGGTGATTGCAGCCATGAAATTAAAAGACACTCCTTGGAAGAAAAGTTATGACCAACCTAGACAGCATATTAAAACACAGAGACATTACTTTGCCAACAAAGATGGATCTAGTCAAGGCTATGGTTTTTCCAGTGGTCATGTATGGATGTGAGAGTTGGACTATAAAGAAAGCTGAGCACTGAAGAATTGATGTCTTTGAACTGTGGTGGAGAGTCTTTCTTGAGAGTCCCTTGGACTGCTAGGAGATCCAACCAGTCCATCCTAAAGGAAATCAGTCCTGAATATTCATTGGAAGGACTGAGGCTGAAGCTGAAACTCCAATACTTTGGCCACCTGATGCAAAGAGCTTACTCATCTGAAAAGACCCTGATGCTGGGAAAGATTGAGGGCAGGAGGAGAAGGGACGACAGAGGATGAGATGGCTGGATGGCATCACCGACTCGATGGATGTGGGTTTGAATAAACTCTGGGAGTTGGTGATGGACAAGGAGGCCTGGTGTGCTGCAGGCCATGGGGTCGCAAAGAGTAGGATATGGCTGAGCGACTGAACTGAACTGAATCCTAGGAATTGCAAACTACACATCAGGGTAGACAGGACAACTGGAGCACACTCAGTGTGTCTAAGAGGGAGAAACAAAAATTTCAGCGTCTCTTTGGAAAGGCAGACAAGATGAAAAGCTGGAATCAATAAGGAAAAAAGAGAAAGACCGAAGCCTTGGGTGCCCCCCACCCCCCCCATACACACATACAGCCCACTGTGATTGCCACCATTTCTTCAGCTTTGCTACTTATCAAAAGAATCCTAAACCAACTTCATACTGAAGCTATGCACAAATGAAATTAAACTCAAGTGAAAGTCATTTAAACAGAAGGCCATTTGTTTCATCCCTCTTTCCCCAGCAGGCAAATTTACCAAAATTTATAACCACCTAGAAAAAAGAATCAGATTTTTAATGACATTTTTTAAAAATTCCCTCAAACAGCAGGAATCTTATCTCTTAGCTCTCTGAACCTAAACTTCTAAAATGTTCCAAGTCTAGGGTAGATCTGAGTTGGGACCAAAACTAGATGAAACAAAGCCAAAAACCTGAATATGAAACTCTTCTCTAAACCATAATTAAGCAAGACAATTGCATGCCTCTTGTACTTATTTACTCTTTCAATAGACATTCACTGAGTCCCTCTATACCAGGCACTGAAGCTATAATACTTAACAACACAAATCAAAACCTGGATCTTTGTGAAACTTACCTTTTAGAAGGAGAGAGCTAGACAATAAACACAAGTAATGAACAAAGGAATGCCAAGGGCTATAGAACAAGAAATAAAGAAAGGGAGAGAGAGAAAGAGATGGTAAGAAAAGAGAGCAGAGGCTAGGAATGTCAAAGGCCAAAGCAGGGTTTGCAATGGCCAGTAAAGTATCTATCACTGTGTAACAAATTACCCCCAAGCTCAGCAACTTAAGACAGCAAGCACATATTGCTCTGCACAGTCTCTGAGAGTTAAGAAAACACACAGCTTTGTTGGATGGTTTTGGCTCAGGAACTCATATCATATCACTAACATGATACACTTTATGTGTTATATATTAATAATTACTAATTACACACATACATCAAATCAGCAAAGATTCAAGGAGATGAAACAAGAGACTAAAATATCTGGGGATGTGAGAAGTCCTGCAGCAAGGACTTCCGACTGAAAAGACTCACGCTGAGAGGACGCCGAGCTTGTACTGTGAACGAGGAGATGAACCTCACAGCGTTTGCAAAGAACACTTCCGGGTTGACAAGCACAATTTAAAGGATCTTATCAATGATAAACTGTTCTTGTTGACAATTAAACCTGCCTTTCTGAATAGTTGGCTGGGACCCGGTACCCGCAGTAGGTACCTGATTCAGTTGTGAAATGTATCTGTGTTCAACGCAGCAAGAGGGGAAATCAAATGGACCCAGCTATGGAGACATCCGATTTCTATTCTTTGATACTTCTTCATAAATCACACATCACTCTGCTCAATTGCACCTTTCCTGACTCACGAGAGAATCAATAGCACGTGGAGATAAATCATTTCTTAGCACAGCTCACTGTACATCCAACGTTTATGCCACGATGGCTGCAGATAAATAGCCAGGTGTAGTTCCTGAGGCAACTTTTCCTGTAAATCGTTTCTTCAGTAGTAACCAGTCGGAGATATAATGTAAGGAAGTGCAGGGATAACAGAAAGCCTTGAACTCACCAGGACGGCAGTGCTGGGAATCACGCCACACTCGTGTTGGTCAACAGACCACTTGGAACTCTCTAGATCTCAATTATATAACATGCCCTAGACCCGACCCTGGGCTTCCCAGGTGGCACCAGTGGTAAAGAGTCGGACTCCCCATGCAGGAGACTCAAGAGACATGGGTTCAGTTCCTAGGTCGGTAAGACCACTTGAAGTAGGAAATGGCAGCCCACTCCAGTATCTTGCCCAGGAAACGCCATGGACAGAGGAGCCTGGTGGGCTGCAGTCCATGGGGTCACAGAGTCAGACGTGACTGAGCACACACACACACACACACGCTCACACCTGATCCTACAAGAAACACCGAGAAGTGGGTCAGCTCGAGTTAGCACCATGAAAAGAGGGCAAGTTTGGTCATCTGAAAGAGCTGGCTTCCAGTCTGGTCCAGCCATGAGCTGGCTGAGTGCAGCTTTATTAAATGACCATACTTCCTTTGGTTTCTTCATATGTAAAGCAGTGTTAATACAAACTGCTTTAAAGGATATTGTAGAAAAAGACAAACAGAGCCTGGCCCAGAGCATATGATCCGTAGAGGCGATCAGTCACAGTCGCCATCACACATCTCTGCATCCCACGTGTGGAGGTGCGTTGGATGCTCCAGGGGCCAGGCAACAAGCTAGAGATTAGAGAGAGAATCAGGCGAATGACTCCTCATGTTCTAGGTGAGATGCAGCTTACACTCCAGCAAGGCAGCTTTGACTTCCACAAACAGAGATGTCAACTGTGTCCCTTGCCCTCAGCAACCTGACATAGGAGAGCTACTTTTTCTCTAAATCAAGAGAATAATAAGCAAAAAATTCAGAAAGGTAAATAAACTAAGCAGAGGAGACAAGATCAAAGAGAGACATAAAAAAAAAAAGAAATCAAAGTGAAGTGTTAGTTGCTCAGTCATATTCAACTCTTTGTGACCCCATGGACTGTAGTCCACCAGGCTCCTCTGCAGATGGGATTCTCCAGGCAAGAATATTGGAGTGATCAGCCATTCCTTCTAGCAGATCTTCCTGAAAGGTTGTTGCTGAATCACGTGAATACACCGGGATTCTTGGCCCCCGGAGGAGAAGAATTCAATCCGGGGCCAGAGACGAGGCTTGATCGCTCAGAGCTTTTGTGTAATAAAGTTTTATTAAAGTAGATAGAGAAAGCTTCTGACATAGGCATCAGAAAGGGGCAGAAAGAGTACCCCCCTGCTAGTCTTCAGCTGGATGTTATATAGTCACTAGCAGTCTGTTAATGAAAGAAAGGAATGTCTTAAAATTCAGAATGGCACCAGGCCCCTCACCCATAAGATGCATTTTGGGATAATCTTGGCGCCAAATGGTTTATCCTGGGCCATAAAATTATTAACTTGAATCTTGAAGAAGGGCAGACCACCATACAAATAGTTTCATTTACATAGATTAGGGGAACAATATCCATACTGGTTTGTCAAGTAGGTTCTGGGCCAA
>NW_011494715.1:8822499-8824099 GCF_000754665.1 Bison bison bison | reverse complement strand
CTCCCTTTAAATTTGTATAGAGAAGGAAAAAATATTGCTAGTTTGTTTCCTCCTGCCGCTTAAGAGAGATAAAAATGTCTGACACTTGCAGGCTATTTCCTCCATTTGGAGACCCCTGGCCTTCCTGCCTGTTACCCTCTCATTCCCAACCAGGGATCGAACCCGGGTTTGCTGCATTGCAGGTAGATTCTTTACCAGCTGGGCCACTACGGAAGCCCAAAGAGGGACATACAAGAACTCTGATGATAAAGGTGATACTTGACTTCTTAAGGTGGGTGGTAAGGTCCGGTTGTCTATTTCATTATCATGCTTCAGAACGCAAATATATTTTACATACATGTTATTTTGTGTATTTGTATTAAAGCAACAGCCGACAGCCAATAAATGATATCACTGTTGTTGAGCAGTAATTGATCTTGACATATATACAGCAATTCACACCGTATGGTGGAATCAGCTCTTTAAGGTGGGTGTAGACAGGAAACCATTTTCCCACAACCACTCCTTTTCTCTGAGTAGTTGAAACCCTCTTTCTAAATCTCTTAACAGCTTTGTGCAGATTCAAAAACTCTTGGCCACTTTGGCTGCTAAGACTTCGTCCCATACCACTTAAAGTCTCAATCTCATACCAATTCCAAGTTCACCTCCCCTAGCGCATGCTGGACTTGTGGATGGAGCCACCAGGAGTGGGGAGAAGGGCGTGTGGCCCTGTCTGTGCTCCTTGGCTGTCACTCTCTGGGGTTGGGCTGGGACGCACCTCACTACTGAGCTGGGCTCCCCCCTCCATCGGGGGTGATGCTGCTTCTCTGATGTCTTCAGTCAGTCAGTTCAGTCTCTCAGTCGTGTCTGACTCTTTGCGACCCCATGAATCGCAGCACGCCAGGCCTCCCTGTCCATCACCAACTCCGGGAGTTCACTCAGACTGACATCCATCGAGTCAGTGATGCCATCCAGCCATCTCATCCTCTGTCGTCCCCTTTTCCTCCTGCCCCCAATCCCTCCCAGCATCAGAGTCTTTTCCAATGAGTCAACTCTTCACATGAGGTAGCCAAAGTACTGGAGTTTCAACTTTAACATCATGCCTTCCAAAGAACATCCAGGGCTGATCTCCTTTAGAATGGACTGGTTGGATCTCCTTGCAGTCCAAGGGACTCTCAAGAGTCTTCTCCAACACCACAGTTCAAAACCATCAATTCTTCAGTGCTCAGCTTTCTCCACAGTCCAACTCTCACATCCATACATGACCACAGGAAAAAACATAGCCTTGACTAGACGAACCTTTGTTGGCAAAGTAATGTCTCTGCTTTTGAATATGCTATCTAGGTTGGTCATAACTTTCCTTCCAAGGAGTAAGCGTCTTTTAATTTCATGGCTGCAGTCACCATCTGCAGTGACCTTGGAGCCCAAAAAAATAAAGTCTGACACTGTTTCCACTGTTTCCCCATCTATTTCCCATGAAGTGATGGGATCAGATGCCGTGATTTTTGTTTTCTGAATGTTGAGCTTTAAGCCAACCTTTTCACTCCCTTCTTTCACTTTCATCAAGAGGCTTTTGAGTTCCTCTTCACTTTCTGCCATAAGGGTGGTGTCATCTGCATAT
>NW_011494715.1:8816916-8822399 GCF_000754665.1 Bison bison bison | reverse complement strand
TTGATTCCAGCTTGTGCTTCTTCCAGCCCAGCGTTTCTCATGATGTACTCTGCATAGAAGTTAAATAAGCAGGGTGACAATATACAGCCTTGACGTACTCCTTTTCTTATTTGGAACCAGTCTGTTGTTCCATGTCCAGTTCTAACTGTTGCTTCCTGACCTGTATATAGGTTTCTCAAGAGGCAGGTCAAGTGGTCTGGTATTCCCATCTCTGATATCTTACTGGCCCTCAATGCCTTCTGCATGGCACCATCTAAATGCCACTTCCCATGGGTCACAGGGAGTTTCCCAGGGTTCTGTGGGGTCTGTCCATGACATGCATTCTATCTATCACTTCCCACAGCTGCTTTGTCCAGCTGGCGGCTGTTGGGGAGAAACACCAGTAAGAAAG
Organism: Bison bison bison; assembly: GCF_000754665.1. Lineage (NCBI taxonomy): Eukaryota > Metazoa > Chordata > Mammalia > Artiodactyla > Bovidae > Bison > Bison bison. Next base: position 8,822,008 of record NW_011494715.1, on the reverse strand, counting down.
AGCCAGCCAGGCTTCCTTCCTGCCCAAGGGGCTTAAGAGAAACTCCCACATCTTTACAGCATCACACAAGAGTGCAGGACCATGCCTGGCTTACTCTGTGAGTTTTCTCCACATCCTTCATGACCCTATTTGGGTGGAGACACAAAACTAAAAGTTTACTGCCTGCGCAGCTTCCAAACAGGAAATAAAACAAAGGATTATCCTTCATATCATGATTTCCTTGAAGAACTCACTTGTTTGGGTTGAGGAAAGACTAGGAGGGCATATGGCAACTCTAGTTCTCACTTAGACACGTTTGCAGGGAAACAGAAAATGAAGGCTTTCTTTGTAAACTGGGAGACAATAAAGTCACCTCCCTCGTGGAAGAGCTCTAAGTAGCAAAAGAGAAACAGTCTAGGAAATCTCTCATGTATGCTGAACTAGGGATGATGAGGAGAAGGAAGAGAAGGGGATTTGTCCAAAAGCCTAAATTCAATTCTGTTCTCTTAAGTAGCTGCAGATCACAGCTCGAAGCGGAGGTGAGGGAAGTACTGGTTTTCATTCCATTCGCTCCGATAACTATAAACCCTAACAGTGCTTCCCCACCACTTCTTCCCCTCCCATATAATCTCACTGACTACGTATCAGCGTTCACTTTAAACTTGGGAATTGCAAGTTGAGTCAGATCAATGGAAAAGGAGATCAATGATGAAAAAAGAAGGTCGAGAAAAGTGGAGGGGAAATACCAGAAGGAGCTGTGTCCAGGCTCTCAGGCGTGTCTGACTCTTGCAACCCCATGGACTGCAGCACACGAGGCTTCCCTGTCCTTCACCATCCCCTAGAGCTTGCTCAGACTTGTCCATGGAGTGGGTGATGCCATCCAACCACCTCCTCTGTCGTCCCCTTTTCTGCCTGCCTTCTGTAGAAGAGAAAGCTTTGTTGACAGGATCTTGCCCTTTATTGGGCTGGGGGGCTTCCCTGGTGGCTCAGTGGTAAAGAATTCTGCCTGCCAATGCAGAAGACGTGGGTTTGATCCCTGGGTCAGAAACATCCCCTGGAGGAGGAAATGGCAAGTCACTTCAGTGTCCTTGCCTGGGAAATCCCATGGACAGAGGAGCCTGGCAGGATACAGTCCATGGGATCGCAAAGAGTCAGACAGCACTCAATAAATTCACAACAAGAAATACCTCAGCTTTAACGATGCCCAAATGATGTGAACCACACAAGATTGGTAAATACTATGTCCAACTGATGGAAAAAGGAGAGAGAAAACACTCTTGATGAACCTGTATTTAAGATGCCCACACACAGGGATCTCTCAGCAACGGGCTGCTGGTTTGGACTAAATAAATGAAATGAGGTGAAATAAAAACATGCGTGTCACTTTTTATCCTAAGAGCAATCTTTCCCTTTTTGCATAACGGCATATTCAATTATCTCGTTTGATAAATAAAAATGATTTCCACCCCGAAAATAAATATTTGCTTCCAAGGATCCTAGTACTGAAAATCAAATTACAAGCTTGTTTTTATTATTAACAGGAATAAGTCCTAAAGCCCTTTATGCATTGCACCTGTCCGTCCCCATATCCTGCAATCAAATCTCCCTTTAAGTCTCATCAGATAACTCCCAAAGTCATTGGAGAGGCAATGAGCGAGGTTATGACTCAGTGCTCGAAGAGAGTGAAATGTCTCTCGTGTGTCTTTAAGTGGTTATTAATCTCGGAATTAGTTTAGAATACATTAACCTTCAAGGTAAATTAGATCAATCAGGAGAATGAGTCAGAGCCGCAGGACTGTCTTTTTTGGTGGCGTCGTCTCTCCATCCAGCTTATGCGCCAAAATGAAGCCATGGCCCTGGTGCTCTTGATGCTGTTCGCTTTCTACGCTGTGTCTGACTCCGAGACCCCATGGACTGCAGCCTGCCAGGCTCCTCTGTCCTCCACTACCTCTCAGAGTTTGCTCAAGTTCATGGCCATTGAGTTGGGGATGCTGTCTAACCATCCCGTTCTCTGCTGCCCCCATCTCCTTTTTCTTTCCGTCTTTCCCAGCATCAGGATCTTTTCCAATGAGTTGGCTCTTCACATCAAGTGGCCAAAGTATTGGAGCTTCAGCTTCAGTCCTTCCAGGGAGTATTCAGGGTTGATTTCCTTTCAGATTGATTGGTCCTATTAACCACCATAAACTGCCAAGACTGCCAGACACAGCACAGAGAAGTGGTGTTGCTGTTTGGGGTCTATTTCTTCCTGAGAGACTGGTCACTTGCCCAGGGAGACAGGATGTGAGCAGGCAAACAGAATATCATCGCCGTAGTATAAGCAAGATGCTTTTGACTATTGCTGCTGGAGACTGCTCATCTAGTCCCCTACATCCTTGTTAGGAGCCATTTTACAGTTCTCTGCTCAACAATGGAACAAAGCAAGAAGTAATACCTTTTAAAAAATCAAAGTAATGGCCCTTTTATTCCATTCTATTTTTTTTAATTAAACTATAGCTAATTTTTCCAGTAGTCATATACAGAGGTGAGAACTGGACCACCAAGAAGGCTAAGTGCCAAAGAAGTGATGTTTTCAAATTACAGTGCTGGAGAAGACGCTGGAGAGTCCCCTGGACTGCAAGGAGATCACACCAGCCCATCCTAAAGGAAATAAACCCTAAATATTCACTGAAAGGACTCAAGCTGAAGCTGAGGCTCCAATACTTTGGCCACCTGATGTGAAGGGTTGACTCATTGGAAAAGAGCCTGATGCTGGGAAAGACTGAGGATGGGAGAAGAAGGGGATGCCAGAGGATGGATGATTAGAAAGCATCCCTCACTCAATGGACATGAATTTGAACAAACTCCAGGAGACAGTGAAGGACACAGAAGCCCGGCATGCTGCAGTCCATCGGGTCAGAAAGAGTCGGACACAACTTTGCAACTGAATAACAATAACTAATAAATTATTACTAATTATATCATTCATTTATTAAAAACAAATTAACAATAATTAGCAACGTTGTGCCAGTCTCAGCTGTACAATAACCTAAATGTCCACCGACAGACAAATGGATGAAGATGCAGTAGACATCGACAGTGGAACATTGCCCAGTCACAAAAAAGAAGGAAATGATGCCATCTGCAACCACACGGATGCAACCAGAGACTGCCTACTCGGTGAAGGCAGTCAGGAAGACAAGCATCGTATGATACCACTTATACGTGGACTCTAACACGGCACAAATGAGTCTATCTACAAAATACTGACTGCTCTTTAAAAGTCCTAAAGAAAGCAAATCTGACATCTTCAAACTTTTGAGAGAGCAAGACAGAGGAAAAGAGAGAGAACCATCTCAAGAAAGTCATTAGAACTGTAGCAAAACAGGAATATCTGCCTGTTACTTTTCGGCACAGTAGGAGCCTAACGAGGATGAAAATCTTTCTGACAGTCATTCGGTCTCCAGTGGACACGGGTGGTTCTCAGGCTCATCGTAACTGTGGGTTCTCTGTTACATTGTTCAATGAACAAAAAGACACAGAAGCAAAACTGAGGCTTGGGGAGGGCACCCTCCAAGCTCTTAACCACTTAAGTGATGCATTTTGAAGAGACAAGGATCCCCGAGTGTCTGCCTGACATCTTGTTTGTGGTTTGCGCTGCTTGGGGTCCTGTAGGCACACACCAGCTTCAGAGCAGATGTAAGTCTAGCAGATATTACTGTCAGGGGCCAGGTATTGCATCAGTACCAACCATCTTGAAAAGAAAATTACAATGTATCCCTCCAAAGATTTTTCTTCTCTCTTCCCTAAACTTCCATAGAGAGAAATAAAATATCAAGGAGACAAAATCTGCTGGAAGTTCTTGGAATTTCTGGATGGTTTTTAGGACAGAAAAAAAAAAAGTTCTTAAATGATCACATGAGGTTATCAATTAATCCTTCAAAAACATACAAGATGTTGGTAGAATAAGCTTGAGGCTTTTTAAAGTTTCCTGAATTCTGGAAATCTGACTTTTGGAAAGATGACTGTGTCAATATGCATGATAGATCGTCAAATAAAAATGACTACTGAGATTAATTTAGAGCCATTAAAAGAAAGAAACTTTTAAAAGAAAAAGAAAACCATAGTTAGATGAATAAAGTTCAAAAGATATTTGAGAGAACTGGCGCTTCTTACACGCTACACTGATCAGCCTGAAAGAATCATATAATCACAATATTCAACACAAAAAAAGGCATGGAGGTAAGTCTTAAGTGTAGAGACAGAGGAGTGGGCTTTCTGTTCATCTCTTCAGGAGACTTTTTTTTTCTTTTATAAAAATAAAGCAGCAGTTCACAGAAGTGAGAGAGCAATTCAAATAGTCATATTCTGGATGAACCTCCACTTCTCAGAAATAAAATATCCCATTATTTTCTTTCCTTGCAGCTCCTCTCAAATTGGAAGAAACTGTGGGGCCTGGCCTTATTTAACACTGTATAAGACAAGTAAGGGCGGAGAAGGCAATGGCAGCCACACCAGCGTTCTTGCCTGGAGAATCCCAGGGACGGGGGAGCCTGGTGGGCTGCCGTCTATGGGGTCGCACAGAGTCGGACATGACTGAAGCGACTTAGCAGCAGCAAGACAAATAAGGGGGGCTTCCCTGGTGGCTCAGACAGTAAAGAATCTTCCTGCAATGAGGGAGACCTGGGTTTGATCCCTGGGTTGGTAAGATCCCCTGGAGAAGGGAACGGCTACCCACTCCAGGATTCTGGCCTGGGAAATCCCATGGTCAGAGGAGCCTGGCAGGTTACAGTCCATGGGGTCGAAAAGAGTTGGACACGACTGAGTAATGCTTCAACTTCAAAGACAAATAATCTTTTTAATAATTTTGTTTTCAATATGAATACACTGATGGATACAGCAAACTGTAATTAAAAACAAATAGGACATTTATTTGAAATAAATCATATTTTAATTGGCATTTTAATTGAAGGGACATTAAATAAAAGGATAGGATGTTACCCCAGATTGTACTCTACAGGCAAAATGTCACGCTGTTTAACAATTGAACCAAAGAGAATGTTTTAAAATTTGTTTTTATTCAAAATTTGCAGTATGACACAGGGAGCTCACACCTGGGGCTCCGTGACAAGCTAGA
>NW_011494715.1:8813132-8816816 GCF_000754665.1 Bison bison bison | reverse complement strand
GATATAACCCAAGTCTCCTGTGTCTCCAGCGTTGCAGGCATTCTTTACCCACTGAGCCACTGGGGAAGCCCAGACAGTTTTGCTAGCAGCCCCCTACACAAGATTTGGGTTCCCTAAGCTTGGGGTTCCTGAGCTACAGTGGAACCCTCCTGAGACAGTGGGGCATCTACCTGGCAGGCTTCCCATCTCTCCTGTAGAATTTGGGGAAGCAGACTTGATGGGAGCGTGACGCCCCTGCTCCTGCGGTGCTGTAATGAAAGCTCTTTGTCTCTCCCCCAGCAGTCTCCTATGTTGTGCCAGCATCTAAGAAGCTGGGGCAGACTAAGTGGTTGGCTTGCAAGCAGAATAAAATCCCAAACTTTGCAGAGTTCTTGAAAGAAATGAGAGACTTCTGCAGAAAATAAAAGGATAAATAAAAAGGAAGACATTGTTGGCTAACCTGAAAAAGTTACTATATCAAAGGTCCAATCTTGGGCATGAGCAGCTAAATCTCCTCAAGGCAGGCAAAAGTTACAGGATCCAATATAATTGTGTTTCTATTTCTTTCTCTGGCACCTGCAGAGCAGAAAATCTAACTCAGCTGTCTCCAGCTGTCAACAGGACTATACACTAAGGCAAAAAGGGCAGCTCTTGGGAGAGGAAACTCTCAACACCCTCAAATGGATGGGCACTATTTCCTGTTCAGAAACATGCCGGCCAAGATCAAGATGCCCATCCATCACACACCAGTTCTCCGGTCCTACCCTGAAAATCAGCTTGGATGACATCAGTAGCTGAGATTGCAAGCTTGAGGGAGGAAGCTGGAAAGAAGGGGAGGTGTGAATGAACTGATGGCCTGCTAACACACTTCCTGCGGTTGTGGATGAACACAGGGGAGACGCACGGAATGGTCTCCCACTCAGGGAAGGAGACCCCGTGGGCTGCAAGTGTCGTGTGTATTTATCAGCGCACCGGATGCTCACTGAGGCCACTGCCCAGATTCACGTGCCTCAAGGTCAGGGAATCCTAAACCAGAAGCAACAGCCCTAAGTGAGTCTCCTCCCACGCAAGACTCTGCCTTTTTCCCAAAAGTGATACACTGTAAATTCTACAGAAGATCAAGGGCAATTCACACAGGGAGAGACAGGGTGCTTCTCTTTGCAAGCCTTGACCAAGTTACAGAAACAAGCTTCGCCCTTGGCACTGGACTTCGGTTTATGCATTTATGGACTGAAGTATAGGTGATTCACAATACTTCTGTAGTTTCTGCTGTACAGAGAAGTGATTCAGTTATTTATGCTATGCTATGCTGTGCTAAGTCGCTTCAGTCGTGTCCGACTCTGTGTGACCCCATAGATGGCAGCCCACCAGGCTCCCCCGTCCCTGGGATTCTCCAGGCAAGAACACTGGAGTGGGGTGCCCTTTCCTTCTCCAATGCATGGAAGTGAAAAGTGAAAGTGAAGTCGCTCAGTCGTGTCCGACTCTTAGAGACCCCATGGACTGCACCCTACCAGGCTCCTCCGTCCATGGGATTTTCCAGGCAGGAGTACTGGAGTGGGGTGCCATTGCCTTCTCCAGTTATATTTATATATGTACATATACATGTGTGTACATATGTTACATATGTATTCTTTTATATATAAATTATATATATTCTTTTTCATATATATTACTATAAGATACTGTAGTAATAACCTATAATGGAAAAGAATATGAAAAAGAATACATATAACTGAATATAAATATACCTGCTATTTATATTTATATAAATGTACCTGCTATTTATAAAAAGAATAGAAATATAACTGAATCATTTCCCAGGTGGCTCAGTAAAGAATCTGCCTGCAAAGCGGGAGACCTGGGTTCAATCCCTGGTTTGGAAAGATCCCCTGGAGGAGGGGATGGCAACCCACTCCAGTATTCTTGCCTGGAGAATCCCATGGACAGAGGGGCCTGGCGGGCTGCGGTCCACGGGGTCACGAGAGTGACTGAGAGGCACGCAAGATGCTGGCTATCGTCCCCCGCGCTGCGCAGTAGGGCCTCGCTGCTACCGTTTCAGATGTAACAGTGCGTATCATCCGATGCCAGGCTCCTGCTCTATGCTTCCCTCCTGCCCCCCAAGTCGCCTTTGGTAACCACAAGTTTGTCTTCTGTGTCTGTGAGTCTGCTTCTGGTTTGTAAATAAGTTCCTTTTTATACTTTAGACCCCACGTGTAAGGGATGTCATATGGACTCACTTCACTTCGCGTGACCATCTCTACGTCCGTCCATGTTGCTACAGACGGCGAGACTTAATCTTTTTCTGGTTGGGTAGTATTCCGTTACGTATTACATATACTGCATCTTCTTCATCCATTTAGGCTCCTCCCACGTCTCGGCTATTGTAAATAGTGCTGATGTGAGTGCTTGGGTGCATGTATGTTTTTAAACTACAGTTTTGTCCAGATATATACCCAGCAGTGGGATTGCTGGATCATATGGCAAATCTATTTTTAGGTTTTTTTAAATTAATTTATTTATTTTAATGGAAGCTAATTACTTTACAGTATTGTGGTGGTTTCTGCAGTGCATGGACATGAATCAGCCACGGGTGTACATGTGTCCCCCATCCTAAACCCCCCCCCCACATCCCTCCCCACCCCATCCCTCTGGGTTGTCAGAGCACCGGCTTTGAATGCCCTGCTTTGTGCATCGAACTTGAGTTTTTTAAGGACCCTCCATACTGTTTCCACCGGGGCTGTCCCAGTTTATGGGTTGGCCCAAAAGTTCGTTTGGGTTTTTCTGTAAAATGTTACGGAAAAGCCAATCAAACTTTTGTGGCAACCCATAAATTCCCACTGACAGGTCAGCAGGTTACCCTTTTCTCCATATCCTCTCCATATCCTTTCTTGGCAAGGATATTTTTTTTTTTTTTGGCAAGGATATTTTTAAGCCACTTGTTCACCATTTAAAGTTAAAATAGGAGTTCAGGTGTTTTGATACATAAATCCACTTAAATAGCTCATATAAAGACTTTGATCTGCTTTGTTCCCTGATAGATCTCCTGGTTCTAAACCAGCCAGGAAAATAATAGGGATTGAATAAACATGTGTTAAATAAAAGTTTCAAAATGATATTTTGACTTCTGTACAGAGAATGGATTTCAGTGGAGGAGGAATACAAATACAGAGACTTGCTAGTGGGCAGAGCCATTGTTCTGGCAAGAAACGATGGGATTCGGACTGGACAGTAAGGATGGATAAAAACGGAAGATCTCAAGCCATGATTTAAAAGATGAGCTAGCAGGATGAGGTGGCACAGACACTGGGGAATAAGAAAGAGGGTGGTGTCAAAGAGGGCTATGAGATTCGGGCTTGAGCAACTGTTTACAGTGGGCGCATCTACTGAGATTTGCAGGAGTGAAGGGCACCAGGAGAACGCACTCATAATCGACACAAACTCCCAACGGCTCTCGGTCTTAAAACTCACCCCGAACCCGTTTGTCCCGCACCATATCTCTGGATACCAGTCTAGTTGAAAGCATCACTGTACTTCATCTGAATTTTTACTGCAGGCTGCTAATGATTAGTCTTTCTACTTTCACTCTCCTTCCTCTATAACCCGCGCAGCATTGAGAGGAAGCATTTCTTTTATTTATTTTAATTGGAGGATAACTGCTTTACAATACTGTGTTGGTTTCCGCCGTACATCAGCATGAATCACCCA
>NW_011494715.1:8812887-8813032 GCF_000754665.1 Bison bison bison | reverse complement strand
GTGGCATACAGCAGATTCCCACTGGCGCTCTAATTTTACATCTGCTAACGTGTATGTTTCCACGCTGCTCTCTCAATTCAGCTCACCCTCTGCCTCCCCCATCTGTGTCCACGTTCTCTCCTCTGTGTCTACATCTTACACGGAG
>NW_011494715.1:8804532-8812787 GCF_000754665.1 Bison bison bison | reverse complement strand
GTTTACACACAGTAAAATTGACCATTTTCAGGTGTTCGTTTCCATGAGGTTTGACAAATACATGCAGTCCGTAACTAGCAGAGCAATCGTGGCTCAGGATACTACCGTCACACCTAAAAGCACTGCATGGAGCATCTAAAAACATCCACCAGGGACTGCCCTGCTGGGCCAGTGGGTAAGAACCCACCTAGCAATGCCAGGGTCATGGGTTCAATCCCTGGTGGGAGAACTAAGATCCCACAGGCCGCTGAGCAAATAAGTCCACACAGCACAGCTACTGAGCCAGCGTGCCACGACTAGACGGTGGAAGCATTGCAGGGGAGATCCTTCTGACACAACAAAGCCCGCGCTGCAGCGAAGCCCCACACAGCCCAATAAATGAATTACAAAATAAAAACATAAACCATATAAAGCCACTAAGCACTCAGAACCCTCTACGGGCTTCTTATCCTTCTAGGAATAAAATCCATTCCTTTGAGGCCCAGAGGACATAGTCTTGTTGCAAGCTAGCCCTCTGCTCTAGACTCTGACAGCTTTCCTTCTTGAAAACTCTGCTTTAGTCCAACTGGCCTCTCTGTTACTCTTGAACATCTCAAGCCCATTCTACCTCAGGACCTTCGCCCCGTCCCACAGGTCTTCCCCCAGGAAACCTCAGACTTTTCTCCTTGATTTCATTCTGGTTTCTGTTGAAATATCGCACGCGCACACACACACGATCTCCATCAGGCTTTATCCCTTCAGCAGGCTTTATCTTCCTTCTTACCCTTTGGTTGTTGTTGACTTGCTCAGTCACATCCCACTCTTCATGAGCCCATGGACTGTAGCCCCTTCATGGGATTTTCCAGGCAAGGATACTGGAGTGGGTTGCCATTTCCTCCTCCAAGGGGTCTTCACGACCCACGGACTGAACCCTCATCTTTTGCGTCTCCTGCATTGGCAGGCAGATTGTTTACCACTATGCCGCCTGGGAAGCCCTTTTAATATTAGATGACCTGGACTTCGCACCTCCAAAAACAAACAGGCCTCCTTCCCCTAAACTGCCGTAATGAGGCTCATTTTACTGAATATTTCAGAAATAGCCTCCACAGCAGTCCTCTTAATTAGGTCATGTGGTACAGTTTACATTTAGCATTTCACAGATTATGCCTTTTTATTTTCCCCATAATTATTCTTGTGGCGCTTTTAAGAAAGACATTCTGTTGGCAAAGGGCCGTTTGCTAACCGTAAGTGCCAAACTTCCCTACTGAGTGCCCCTCTGAGTGATGTATTCAGTTCCACCGTCATTATTATTATCGGCCAGGTTTATTATTTCAAGTCAGAAGTGTGAAGTCAGGGGGATTTATTATTTGCATGAACTGTCCAATGCTCAATTATGTCAAGGCAGGGAAAATAAGTGTTTTCAACAAAATGTAATATGACACCTTGGAAAGAAGAAAAGAGGAGAAATCTTTCCACAGTGTGAATGGGAGAGAAGCGTGTTGTTTATCCCTCGTCTACCGAGCACAGACGTTGTCCTGGGGGAAAGGCAAGGAGAAGAGAAGACAGCTGGGGTTGAGGGGGCAAGGAGAAGAGAAGACAGCTGGGGTTGAGGGGGCGTCAGTTTGAACCTGGACTTACGTGTGGCCATTCCAATCATCTAACCCTGAGGCTAGGGCTCTGAGCTCAGTTTGGGGAGGTTGTATCTCAGATGTTGTAGAAACAGAAAGCTGTCACTTTCCCAAGACTCTTCAAACCTCTGTGCTCCAGAGGGAAATTGGAAATGTTCTCATTTCCCGATGATGACTGAGCACAGATGGAGAAGCCGACGGCCTGAGCCCAGTTCCCCGCTGACAACATTACTACATTCAGATAAGTAAGGCAACGTCTCTAAAAAATCTACTGATGTACTTGGCATTTTTAGTTGGAATAGGATTGTTGGGTTTTTGACTTTCATACTGAAATATGAAAGAGAAGAAGTTGAGAGGAAAAACAATGATCTGTCATTTTGAAATATCATGTGAGTCACGGCCAGAGCATCCTTTAAAATAGCCTTTAAAGGACTTGCATGGTGATCCAGTGGCTAAGACCACAGGCCCCTGATGCAGAGGTTCAATCCCTGGTTGGGGAACTAGATCCCACATACCACAGCTAAGACCTGGGGCAGCCTGATAAAAGCAACTAGCATTTTAAATAAACATACATTTCCTTTAAAAACTGCTCTTCCACTCTTACACTGTTGCTGCATGATTAAATTCATAAGTTGATTTCATGTCTATAGGTGAGGGTAGAGGTGAACATCTAGCAAAAATGTGCAGGCACACAGTGCTGAATGAATACATTTACTGCTAAGAATTTATCCTTCAGATACACTTATGTACATTCTCAAAGATAACCTACCATGCATATATTCAAAGATGCCATTGTAATGGCAGACCACTGTAAGCAACTTACATGTCCATCCGTAGGAGACCAGAGAAGTATATTCTGGTACATTAAACAATATAGCTGAAAAATAGAATGGGATAATCTCTAAGTGCTAATGTGAAAGGACATCCAAGGTATATTATTAAGTAAAATCAAGCAAGTTGCAGCGTAGGCTGTGAGATATAAGTGCCACTAACTTCAAGTTCTGCAGCTAGACTGGCTTCAAAGCCCAGCTCGCCACTCACTCCCACAGGACTTTGGGCAAGAGGCTTAATCTCTTTATGAATCAGCTTCATTTCTGTAAAATACGGATAATAATATTATTTGCCTCAAAAAGTACTGGTTGTGATTAAATGAGTTAATTAAAAAAACAGTTTTTAGCCATTTTGTTCAAAAAGTGACCAACCATGCTTCTAAACAGCCCACACCCTCCTGAATTCTCCGGATAACAAAATAATGAAAGAAGCAAGCCTCCAGGGACTTCAAGGAAGCAGGCATCATGCGATACGCTTTACACACACGTCCTCACTCTATCTGCACAACAATCCCGTGAGCTAAGTATTCTTGTTGTCCCCATTTATGCAGATGAAGGCAGCTGCCAACCAGCCCAGATGCTTCTCAGTCGCTGACTTCTTATGGCCTGATGTCAGCTGCTCAGCACAGACAGAGAATCATCTGGGTCTGCAGAGGCTGGTCCCTGTGCCAGGATGTGACAAGTCCACCCCCCACACACCAAGTAAAGCAAAACTCCATTCCTAGTAAAGAGTTTAAAAATAAACAAAAGAACTTTGGGGCCAGAACATAAACTTGGTATTTAGTTGAATGATCCAGTATCTATTCATTTATTATGTTAGCTACGTACCCATTTGAACTCATCTATATAAAATAATAAAGTCAACTTGAAATATTTTCCACTTTCTGATTGCACAACTCTGCTCAAACTCTTCTCACATCAGGACCGTGTTTTGAGTGAGCGACACCTTGCTACTCAAAGTGTCATCCCAGAGCTCACTCTGGAATCCCCCGGGGGCTTCCCAGAAATGCAGATTCTCAGGCTCCACCCCAGACCCACTTAATCAGAAACATCATTTTTTATAAAATCCTCAGATAGGTTTTTAAAGTATCTTGGATATTAATTTCTCATTTAAATGCTTTCTTCTCTGCAATCACTCTCTGTTTTTTCAGTCTTCTAACTTTATTGAGGCTTTTAATGGCTAAGTCAAAGATCTCTCTTGGCAAATGTCACATCGCACTTGGAAATATGTGGGTTATTTTCAAATATCTTTTGATATTGATTTCTAACAGAATTCCACAGTGATAAGAGAACAGACTGTATGATTTCAATACCTTCAGACCATGAAACTTTTGTACCTGTTTTACATCCCGGGATATGTCCGGTGTTTCCTGGTTTATAATCCTTGAATAGAATTTGCATCCTGCTGTTGTGTGAAAATTGTGTACATTTTAATTATGTTGAATTGGTTCATAATGCTTCTCAGGGCTACTATATCCTTCTACTTTTCTGTCTATTCATTCTATTAGTTTTTAAAGTTTGATATTGAAACACCAGCTAAAAATCTTAATTTATCTACTTAAAAAATAACTGTAATATATAGTGAAACTGTATGTAACTGTGTTCTGTATATTCAAGTCTTCTTGTAAAAGTGTTAGCATAGTTTCATAATTTGAAAAATGAAGAAGACAAATAGATAAATATAATAAAATCCCCTATGCTTTCTGTGCAGATTCAAGTTGAGACACTGCTTGAATGTAGTGACCCAGCGCAGACGACCCTCACTTTCATCCACATGAGGGATGCTCTTCATTGAGATGGAATCTGGAGCCATCAGCACCTAAGTGACTGATCATACACCATTAATGAGATTACTTTTCTCTTTTAACCTGCTTGAGTACCGTGGAGTCACAACTTCCTGTTTGGACTAGTAAAGCAATCTTTAAATGGCTTGTTACAGCAGCCATTACTTACAATTGTGAGCTCCTTCCGAGGATAGTGATGAGGCTTTGTTCAATGTCTTTGCCTCCTTTATACCGAGTATGGTGGCACTAATGATAAAGAGTTCGCCTGCCGACGCAGGACACAGGACTCAGGTTCCATCCCTGGGTCAGGAAGATCCCCAGGAGGAGGAAATGCCAATTCACTCCAGTATGCTTGCCTGGAAAATCCCATGGACAGAGGAGCCTGGCGGGCTACAGTCCACGGGGCCTCAGAGAGTGAGACACTACAGGGCTCACACACGCACACACACATACACACACATACATGCATGCGCACACACACCCCCACACACTCTCTCTCACACACACACACACACACAGACACACACACACACATACACACACACACACCCCTACACACACACACACACACACACACACACACACACACACATACCCCGATGACGGCAGGGCCCCTCTGCAGACTCACTGCACCGCACTGACTGCAAACATTTCTGAGAGCGGAAGCTGCACTGCAGCTGTTCCTGGGGACCACTGACAGAATACCACTTCCCCATCCCCACCCCAAAGGATCACTTAGGTGAAACTGGGGCCTGGTCAGCTACAGCCAAAGAAAAGAAAATGATTTGTTACAACCAGGCTTGAAAACCACTTCTGCTTGACTTTGACTGCACAACAGCATCATGTGGGGGCCCCTCCAACGTCCAGGCCTCGGACCAAATGGAATTCCCGGGGGTGCAGCTTGAGCGTCCTCATCCGTCTCTGAAAAGCAGAACCAAGCTTGAAGGTGATGGTAATCTGCAGCCAAGGTGAACAAAAAAGAGCTCTTTGTTATTCAAAACAAAACACGGGGAAACTGCACTCTCTGAAAGAGACTCTGGAAAGACTTGAAAGTGAGGTGGCTCTCTGGGGTGAGGGGAGGGACAATGCCTGATCTTCGGGCGCAAAGGACAGACCACTGCATGTGCCCAGAAAACCCTCCAGAATCAAACAAGGAAGAACCCAGTGATTCCCCTCGGGGTGATGGGGAAGTTCGGAGGATTTTCCTTTGTAATTCCCACTCTCCTTTTCTGTTGACAGTTTTAACCACAAGCACGCACAGCTGTGTCTTACTCACAAAAGGACACAAGAGAGGCCCCCTTCAGCTGGCTGGAGTCTCGGTCCCCCTCCACACACCCTTGTTAGCCGTGGCTTAATCTTCCTTGCCCACTCCTAAGCCTCCATTCTTCCCCAAGACAAGGCCAACGTGATCCTCACAATTCTGTCCCCTCCTCCTGTTCCAGCTTGGACATCTTTGAACACTTTGCAATTCACCTCACTCCTCCATGACTTAATTCCCACTCGAGATGTTGGCAGTTGTCACCTCTCTGGTTTAGACCTATGGCAAGACTAGGACCTGCTAATAACAGCCTCTGACCAGCCCAGAAAAGCTGATCTATGGCCGTTTGAACCAGCTATGTGGGTGATGAATCTCCCCAGGCACGGTGCTGTCTGTTTTTCACTGAGTCTGAACTAGCTTTCTGACTGGGTGTCTGGCAGAGTTTTCCTTGGGGATGACGCCAGAGGCAGTGGCCCCAAACAGTATAAAGGTCAAAGCTCTGGTGTGGTCTACACTCTGTGCTCCTTTATCCCTTCATTCACTCATTCCCGAATTTGTACAACTTCATGAGATGCGTTGAGGCTCAGGCTACAAAATTAAAAGACACTCTCTCGGGCTCCCTTGGTGGCTCAGTGGTAAAGAATCAGCATGCCAAGGCAGGCGACACAGGTTCCGTCCCTGGTCCAGGCGGATCCCACAGGCTGAGGAGCAACAAGCCCACAACTGAGCCCGAGCCTGGGAGCCGTAACTATGAGGCCCCGGTGCTCTAGAGTCCGAGGTCTGCACCCAAAGAAGCCGCTGCAGTAACATGCCCCGAACCACAGCCGGAGAGCGGCCCCGTGCACTGCGAATCACAGCTGAAGAGCAGCAAAGACCCAGCACAGTCAGAACACATAAACTAATTATATATTTTTAAAAAAGACAGAGTATGTGATTGTGTTGTGAGGCTCTGCTATGTTATCATGAAAGCAAATAAATAAAAATTAAAGACCCCATCTCTACTCCCCGAAGAGTGCACAGACAACCAAAGTGACGATCATACTCGTGTGATTGACAAAAACGAAAGAAAAGGTAAGCCAGCCATCTTCAGGGACCAGCTGCGTGGCCTTGGGAAATCTACTTAAGCTCTCTGTGTCTCAGTTTCCTTGTCAATAAAACAGAACTCTTGAAAGCACCTACCACTCAACTTTTAATGAATACTAGAAGAGGGATTTGCACATGTAAGTGTTTGCTCAAGAAAATAAAGTAAAAGGCTGCTATGAACAGATCAGAGAATACAGAAATAAACCACACACATTTGAGTCATTTGATTTTTGACAACGGCACAAGGTAATTCAACGAAGAAAAGATTGTCTTTTCAACAGACGGTTGTTATACACCAGAAAAGATACACCAGACACTTCACTCAATATACAAAACTTGAAGTACATCACAGTTCTTAGTATAATGTCTAAAATTATAAGACTTCTAGAGAACTTTGAAATAAAACCTGCTCTTTAATTAATACGATTCACTTGAAACAGATTTTCAAAATTGTAATCCTTGGGTCAAAGTCTGTTTTTACCATAACTTATACAAGTGTTTCCAACAAATTTCCCAATTACATGCTCACTAGCATTAACAGTAAGTGGTAGTTTTACTACTTTCTTCTTTTCATTAATCTATGATCAACAATCATAGATCAGGAATTCATTTCAGGTATATGAACCGTGAACTTCCTGAAGTTCAAGCTGGTTTTAGAAAAGGCAGAGGAACCAGAGATCAAATTTTCAACATCCACTGGATCATGGAAAAAGCAAGAGAGTTCCAGAAAAACATCTATTTCTGCTTTATTGACTATGCCAAAGCCTTTGACTGTGTGGATCACAATAAACTGTGGAAAATTCTTCAAGAGATGGGAATACCAGACCACTTGACCTGCCTCTTGAGAAATTTGTATGCAGGTCAGGAAGCAACAGTTAGAACTGGACATGGAACAACAGACTGGTTCCAAATAGGAAAAGGAGTATGTCAAGGCTGTATATTGTCACCCTGTTTATTTACCTTATATGTAGAGTACATCATGAGAAACGCTAGGCTGGAAGAAACACAAGCTGGAATCAAGATTGCCGAGAGAAATATCAATAACCTCAGATATGCAGATATGCACCACCCTTCTGGCAGAAAGTGAAGAGGAACTCAAAAGCCTCTTGATGAAAGTGAAAGAGGAGAGTGAAAAAGTTGGCTTAAAGCTCAACATTCAGAAAAAGAAGATCATGGCATCCGGTTCCATCATTTCATGGGAAATAGATGGGGAAACAGTGGAAACAGTGTCAGACTTTATTTTTCTGGGCTCCAAAACCACTGCAGATGGTGACTGCAGCCATGAAATTAAAAGACGCTTACTCCTTGGAAGGAAAGTTATGACCAACCTAGATAGCATATTGAAAAGCAGAGACATTACTTTGCCAACAAATGTTCATCTAGTCAAGACTATGGTTTTTCCTGTGGTCATGTATGGATGAGAGAGTTGGACTGTGAAGAAGGCTGAACGCCGAAGAATTGATGCTTTTGAACTGTGGTGTTGGAGAAGACTCTTGAGAGTCCCTTAGACTGCAAGGAGATCCAACTGGTCCACTCTGAAGGAGATCAGCCCTGGGATTTCTTTGGAAGGAATGATGCTAAAGCTGAAACTCTAGTACTTTGGCCACCTCATGGGAAGAGTTGACTCATTGGAAAAGACTCTGATGCTGGGAGGGATTGGGGGCAAGAGGAGAAGGGGGCGACAGAGGATGAG
>NW_011494715.1:8803944-8804432 GCF_000754665.1 Bison bison bison | reverse complement strand
CTTTTCCCTTCCATGCATTGGAGAAGGAAATGGTAAACCACTCCAGTGTTCTTGCCTGGAGAATTCCAGGGACGGGGGAGCCTGTTGGGCTGCCGTCTATGGGATCGCACAGAGTCGGACACGACTGAAGCGACTTAGCAGCAGCAGAGGAGAACTTAGAAAAACCCTTAGGACCTCGTGGCTGGCAATTATTCTTACAGAGGACACAAGAAACACAAATCATAAAAAATAAAAAATAATAAAAACAAATTAGACTTCATCAGAAGTAAAAATATCTGCCTTTGAAAGATCATTAAGAGAATGAAAGAACAGGGGAAACCAGAAAACACAGAAGGGCAAGTAGAGGCCAAAGGGAGAGGCAGCCGATCCGGCGGGCGTTGCTGATGGTTTAAACAAGGAAAGGACCCACGCGGAAGCTTGAGTGGGGCTCTGCAGGAGTTATTAACAGATGCCCACCCCTCCGCCCGAGGCCCCTCCCTCCCCCAGGC
>NW_011494715.1:8803309-8803844 GCF_000754665.1 Bison bison bison | reverse complement strand
GAAGCCCTTAGACTGCAAGGAGATCCAACGGTCCACTCTGAAGGAGATCAGCCCTGGGATTTCTTTGGAAGGAATGATGCTAAAGCTGAAACTCTAGTACTTTGGCCACCTCATGGGAAGAGTTGACTCATTGGAAAAGACTCTGATGCTGGGAGGGATTGGGGGCAAGAGGAGAAGGGGGCGACAGAGGATGAGATGGCTGGATGGCATCACTGACTTGATGGACATGAACCTGAGTGAACTCCGGGAGTTGGTGATGGACAGGGAGGCCTGGCGTGCTGCGATTCATGGGGTCGAAAAGAGTCGGACACGACTGAGCGACTGATCTGATAAAGTTGACAATAATTTATACACAAAGTGTGTTATGTAACCTTTCAGTTGGTTGAATGTGGACCTATTTATTTTTTCTTTTCTTTTTCCTCTCACTCAACAAACAGTGAGGTACATGTCCTAAGTTACATTTAATGACGAGAACTGCTCTGGGTGATATGGAATAATTAAAGGGAATTAGTGATTGATACGGAGAAGGCGATGG
>NW_011494715.1:8802233-8803209 GCF_000754665.1 Bison bison bison | reverse complement strand
CCCAGGCAGGGGCGAGGAGCCCCCATCGCCCTGGTCCAGCCTACCCGTCAACCCGGCTCACATCCCCTCACGACCTCTCCTACCAAGCGGAACACGGATGGCAAATAAGCACAAGAAAGACACTCAACGTCATCCGTCAGCAGAGAAAGGCAAATTAAAAGAATGTTGCCATACCACAAGACACCGAGTAAAATGGCTTTAGAAAATTGACCGTTTAGGGCTTCCTCCGCGAAATCAGTGGTAAAGAATCTGCCTGCCAATGCAGGAGCAGCGGGTTGAACCCTTGATCCGGGAAGATCCCACAGGCCACCGAGCAACTGAGCCCGTGCACCGCAACTATAGAGCCCGGGGGCTCTGCAGCCTGGGAGCCCCAACTCCGAAATCCTCCTGCTGCGACCTGCCAGGCCCCTGTGCTAGACCCTGGGCTCTACAGAAGCCTCCACAAGGGGGAAGCCCATGCACCCCAACTAGGGAAAAGCCGGAGCAGCAGCAAAGACCCAGCACAGCTGAAAATAAATAACAATTATTTTTTCTTTAATTGAGAATTGAAGTGTCGAGGAGCCTTAAGGCAAGTGGTCCCGCCACGCATTGCTAGTGGGAAGACAAAGTACAGTAGCACCAGCACTTTGGAGAAGTTTTGAAGTTTCTCGCCAGGTCACACACACACTTAGCACAGGGCCCAGCAATCCTACTCCTAGAATTTAGTCTGGAAAACATTTATGTCCACATGAAACCCTGTGTGCAAATCCTTCCATACAGCAGATTAAAAGGCAACGGAAGTAACAAACTGCTGACACATTCGGCAACATGGATAAATCTCAAAAGTATGATGTTAAATAAAGAAGTCAGGCACAAAATGCCACTGGCAACTGTAGGATTCCACTCATAGGACAGTCTGGGCAAAGCAAAAGGACAGGGACCAAAATCTCACCAGGAGAGGCCCGCGCTGGTGGCGTGGGGAGGGAGAGGGCTGACG
>NW_011494715.1:8798338-8802081 GCF_000754665.1 Bison bison bison | reverse complement strand
CAGACAGACACGGGACTTTTAGAGATGATAGACATGTTCTTTACCAGGACTGTGGTGGTGACCACAGGACCCGACG
This sequence comes from Bison bison bison, assembly GCF_000754665.1. Lineage (NCBI taxonomy): Eukaryota > Metazoa > Chordata > Mammalia > Artiodactyla > Bovidae > Bison > Bison bison. The sequence goes on along the minus strand of NW_011494715.1, from coordinate 8,802,005 downwards.
GGAAAAAGTGTCAGTCACTGGTCGTTCCTAACTTTGCAACCTCATGAACCGCAGCCCGCCAGGCTTCTCTGTGCATGGAATTCTCCAGGCAAGAATACTGGAGTGGGTTACTATGCCCTCCCCCAGGGGGTCTTCCCGACCCAGGGACGGAACCCGGGTCTCCTGCAGTGCACATGGACTCTTTTATCATCTGAGCCACCAGGGAAGCCCACGCGATACCATCTACCTGTCAAAACTCTTATAATTGCAAAGGGTCAGTTTTACTGTCTATAAATTACACCTCAATAGATCAGACAGAAAATACTAGTTAATGCATGTTTCTTACAAAAGACTAAAATACATACTAAAAAATAAAACGTTAACTGTGTGTGTTTAGGTTTTTTTCCCTACACTTGCACCACTGCATATATTTGTCAAAATAAATAAAACTGTGTATTTTACAAGGGTGAAGTTTGCTGTGTGTAAATTTTACCCCAATAAACCTGACTTTAAAAAAAGTTTTAAATGCCCTACTGAGAACTAAAGAACCCAGAAATCACCTCCTGAGATTTAGCGACTGGACAGAGGGTTTGCATTTCATTAAAAGCTGCATAACTGCTTGTGATTGAAAACTTAAAATTTAAATCCCATCCTGATGCTGCTTCCTACAGAGCCATGGAAAATCCACTGATAGTCATATTTTGGCCCAGATGTGTCATCGTCAGGCTTGTTGTTGCTGTTCAGTTGCTCAGTTGTGTGTGACCCTTTGTGACCCCAGGGACTGCAGCACACCAGGCTTCCCTGTCCTTCACCAACTCCCAGAGCTTGCTCAAACTCATGTCCATTCAGTCAATTATGCCATCCAACCATCTCATCCTCTCTCACCCCCTTCTCCTCCTGCCTTCAACATTTCCTAGCATCAGGGTCTTTTCAATGAGTTGGTTCTTCACATCAACTGGCCAAAGTATTGGAGTTTCATGTTCAAGATCCACTGAATAGCCAAGTGCTGTGCTTAGTCTCTCAGTCGTGTCCGACTCTTTGCGATCCCATAGACTGTAGCTCATGAGGCTCCTCTGTCCATGGGATTCTCCAGACAAGAATACTGGAGTGGGTTGCCACACCCTCCTCCAGGGGATCTTCCCAACCCAGGGATCAAACCCAGGCCTCCCACATTGTAGGCAGATTCTTGACCATAGTGAATGGGAAAGTTGGGCTCCAAAATCACTGCAGATGGTGATTGCAGCCAGGAAATTAAAAGACACTTACTCCTTGGAAGAAAAGTTATGATCAACCTAGATAGCATATTGAGAAGCAGAGACATTACTTTGCCAAAAAGGTCCGTCTAGTCAAGGCTATGGTTTTTCCTGTGGTCATGTATGGATGAGAGAGTTGGACTGTGAAGAAAGCTGAGTGCTGAAGAATTGATGCTTTTGAACTGTGGTGTTGGAGAAGACTCTTCAGAGTCCCTTGGACTGCAAGGAGATCCAACCAGTCCATTCTAAAGGAGATCAGCCCTGGGTGTTCTTCGGAAGCAATGATGCTAAGGCTGAAACTCCAGTACTTTGGCCACCTCATGGGAAGAGTTGACTCATTGGAAAAGACTCTGATGTTGAGAAAGATTGGGGGAAGAGGGTGACTGAGGATGAGATGGCTCGGTATTAAAAGCATCTCAATGGACACGAGTTTGAACAACCTCTCAGAGATAGTGAAGGACGAGGGAGCCTGGCGTGCCGCAGTCTGCAGAGTCGTGAAGAGCTAGATGTGACTTAGCGACTGAACAGCAACTTCGGTGGAGGGTCTTGTGTATGATTTGAAATCCACACCACAAAATATACACTGGGCACCTACTCTGTGTTAAGCTTCAGGTTAGGGCAGGTTTTCTAGCCTCGCCGCTACCGACCTCTGTGGCCAGGAGTTCTCTGTGGGGTCTGCCCTGTGCACCGGAGGCTGTTGAGTAGCATGCCTGGCCTCAGCGCACTGGATCCCACCGGATCCCACTGGATCCCACTAGATGCCGTATCCCCAGTTGTGACATCCCAAAACATCTCCAGATGTTGCAAACGTTCCTTGGGAACAGAATCAACAGCAGCAGCGCCTGAGTCTTTGCCCAGGGGCACTGAGACATGGACGAGGGCGCCTCCGTGACGGCACGGGCTGACGGTCTCACTGCAGGAGAAAGGAACGGGGCCGTCTGCGCTAGTTCGTGTTGCAGATTGGTGTACGTGTGGTGCATGGGCGCAGCTAAGATAGACCAGGCCCAGGCTTCCCTGGTGGCTGTGGTTTAAAGTCCTCCTTGCAACGCAGGGGGCACAGGTCCGGGAAGGTGCCACACGCCATGGGGCGACTAAGCCTGTGGCCCCAACTATGGAGCCTGCGTCCCAGAGCCCGAGGGCTGCGTCTACTGGAGCCCGAGCGCCCCAGAGCCTGCTCCACAGCAAGAGAAGGCCCCGCAACGAGAGGCCCAGGCGCTGCAACGAAGACGCAGCACAGCCAAAAAATAAATGTATCTTTTAAAAAGACATAAAAATAATAATAATTACATAAGCTAGGCCTGCACGGCACATGGTTAGGTAGGCAGAATTTAGAGATCTAAAGACTGGCTTCCGGGGGTTAAATTGAACTCTGCTACTTAGAGGCATCTCGTTTAACCTACGTATGCTCATTCCGCTGCCTGAAGAACATGGGGCAGAAAGCAGAATCTGTATCAGAGGATTGTCAAGAGCATTAAATAACTAAAGACCGAAAAGCTCAGTGTCTGAGATGTGGTAAGAACTCACTAAATGAACTTGACAAATGTTAGTTGTTTTAATTTTTCCTAGGTAAGGCTAAAAGCTCTTCAAAAGTCTTTAACAAGTTGTATACATTGTACCTTAAGTCCAGTAGATACTTCATAAATATTCCAGGGAAAGGAGGGAATACATAAATTATTAACTGGTTATAAGTTACTCTGATCTCAAAATAAGACTACTGAACAGCGTGGCAGCAAGAAGAAAGCCTCACACAGCTCTGGGCGCCTCACGTGATGCTCACGTGTTCAGTGTGTCTCTTCACTGCTGCCATTGCTGTTACTGTGTCATGTCACAGCCTCACCAGGAGACTGTGACAATCGGGAGATCTTAGCTGGGTTAGCTTCTTCTGGAAAACAACTTAGATTCTGAGATTTTCTTCCAAGACTTGATCTCTCAAGAAGGTACCAGGGAGTCCCCGGGGGCCTAGTGGCTCTCACTGCTGCGGCTCAGGTTGGATACTGGTCGGGAACTGAGATCAAGCTATGAAGCATGGCCAAAAAAAAAGGTACCAGAAAAATCCCTTTGCAGTTAGTTTCCAAAGTCGGCCAGGGAGCCAGGGAGCTGTGACGACATCCACTTACGCTGAGAGGGAGGAAGAGGGGCTGGGACAGAAGGCACTGTTTTGGCAAGAAGCTCAGACACTCGCCCACTCAGACCGGCTGTCGGCCGTGCTCTGGTTTCATTGAACCAGACGAAGAATGAGGTGGATGGTAAAAAAAAAGTCCGGCCTCAACAGGAAACTGTGCAGTCCGTACAGATGGCCTCCACGAACTCAAGCACACTCTGCACGTGTCTGAGGCAGGGCGCAGAGGCAGGGCTGCCGGTGGGAGGACAGGTGGGCGCGTCCACTGTGGGGGGATGGTGGTGGAGGCTGGCACCTCGCACGCCGTCATTTCTGG
>NW_011494715.1:8795372-8798163 GCF_000754665.1 Bison bison bison | reverse complement strand
CTGAGATGAGAAGCTGACCTTCGGAACAGTCAGCGGGGAGTGGTAAGGAAGAGAGAGAAGAGCACAGGCTTCCTTCTTGGAAAACTTTCCCTTCGGCCCTGTTAGGAACTGGATGTTTGTGTCCTCCCAAAATTCATATACTGAAGCCCTAACGTGCTTCTTTGGAGGTAGGGATTTTGGGAGGTACCTGGGGTCAGAGGAAATCACGAAGGTGGGACCCTCATGATGGGGTTAGTGCCTTTATAAGAGGAGACACATACAATGTGATACTTGGACCATAAGGAAGGCTAAGCACCAAAGAATTGATGCTTTCAAACTGTGGTGTTAGAGAAGACTTTTGAGAGTCCCTTGAACTGCAAGGAGATCAAACCAGTCCATCCTAAAGGAGATCAGTCCTGGGTGTTCATTGGAAGGACTGATGCTGAAGCTGAAGCTCCAATACTTTGGCCACATGGTGCAAAGAGCTGACTCAATAGAAAAGACTCTGATGCTGGGAAGGATTGACAGCAAAAGGAGAGGGGGCGGCAGAGGATGAGATGGTTGGATGGCATCACTGACTCAGTGGACATGAGCTTGAGCAAGCTCCAGGAGACAGTGGAGGACAGAGGAGCCTGGCGTGCTGCAGTCCCTGGGGTCACGGAGAGTCAGACACGACTGAGCAGCAACAACAAGGGGAGACCCGAGACAGCTTGCTCTTTCCCTCCACCACGCGAAGGCACAGCAAGAAGGGCCGTCTGCAAGCCAGGAAGAGAGCTCTCATGGGCGCCAACCGCACTGGAGCGCTGGCCTTAGACCTCCAGCCCCCAGGGCTGTGAGAAAATCAGTTTCTGTTGAAATACCCACCACCCGGTATTTTATGATGGCAGCCTGAGCTGACGGACAGGCCTCCTCTAAATCTCAATTCAAAAAGCCAATTCTTGACTTCCCTGCACTTCCTTGAGGAAGTCCGTGTTTAAGTGTTAGGAGCTCAGTGTTTAAGATCCCGCGCTCCCACTGCAGGGGGCCTGGGTTCCATCCCTGGTCGGGGAACTAAGACCCCACATGCAGTGCAGCCCAGCCAAAAAGCCAATTCTCAAGGACCGCTTTCTTACTGCAGTAGATTGGAGAAGGGCCTTCAGCTGCATGCCCTGTTGAACCCTCCCTCTCTCCTCCATAGTTCTCGATGATGTGTGGGAATGCCCCGTGAACATCTGCCCTATTCTCCACTCCTCGATGTGAAATCTCCATGAAGACAGGACCATGTGTGTCTGGAATCAATCCTGTATACCTGATATCAGTGTAGCAGGTTAATATGACATATATTTCTTGGGGGGACATAGAGGGGCAAAAGGCTGACACATTACGCGGTAAGATGGGCAGCTTTGCTTCTGCTCTTACAGCTGCCGCGTCAAAGGCTGCTTCCACGTCAGCCTCAGATGCCGGGTCACGTTTGCCGTCTGCAGTCTGACCCCCAGACCTCCTCTCTCAACCCATTTCATCCTGCCTTTCAATTTCCATGTCAACACTGTCACTAGAACTCAACCCCTCATGTCTCTCCTCTCATTCCTTTTCCTCACGTTCCTTTCGACATATTGAGGTCGGGGGAGGTCGTTTGGGCTTATCCGTGATTTGACGTGACCTTCGCGGTGACTGGAGCAGTCTGCCTTATGGCCTGTCAGACGTGCAATGTGTTGTTTTCTGTTGTTTAGTCGCTAAGCTGTGTCTGACTCTTTGCGACCCCACAGACTGTAGCCCACCAGGCTCCTCTGCCCACAGGATTTCCCAGGCAAGAATAGTGGGGTAGCTTGCCATTTTCTCCTCCAGGGGCTCCTCCCAACCCAGGGATCAAACCCGTGTTTCTTGCATTAGTAGGCAAATTTTTTACCACTGAGTACCCTGGGGAGCCCAAACGTGCATTGTACATCAGCTTTAACTGTTAGAGAAAAGAACGCGCTGATAAATTAATATAGAGTAACTGTGCTTCAGGCCTTCAGAATGGAGCTGGGCAACCACTGCAGATGTGGTTTCAGACACTTCCTGCATCACTGAAAATGAGAATTCTCTGAAAGGTATCAGACTCCTGGCCGCTATCAGCCATTCTCAACACAGTGTCTTCTGGGGGCTGCCAGCTGCAGCCTTAAGGACTGAAGGTGTCCACTTATAACCACGCAGCCATTCCAGACTCCCACCGATCCTTACTTAACCAGTACCCTTAGTTCTTACCAGCGCCAGTCATAATTCTTGATAAAAGCTCATGAAACAAGCTGTAATCTTGCAGCTTTAGCCTTCATAAGCCTCCCTCATTTTGTAGACTCACTCAGTTCAGTCACTCAGTTGTGTCCGACTCTTTTCGACCCCATGAACCACAGCACACCAGGCCTCCCTGTCTATCACCAACTCCCGGAGTTCACTCAGACTCACGTCCATCGAGTCAGTGATGCCACCCAGCCATCTCATCCTCTGTCGTCCCCCTCTCCTCCTGCCCCCAATCCCTCCAAGCATCAGAGTCTTTTCCAATGAGTCAACTCTTCACATGAGGTGGCCAAAGTACTAGAGTTTCAGTTTTAGCATCATTCCTTCCAAAGAAATCCCAGGGCTGATCTCCTTCAGAATGGACTGGTTGAACCTCCTTGCAGTCCAAGGGACTCTCAAGAGTCTTCTCCAACACCACAGTTCAAAAGTATCAATTCTTTGGCACTCAGATTTCTTCACAGTCCAACTCTCACATCCATACATGATCACTGGAAAAACCATAGCCTTGACTAGACGGACCTTTGTTGGCAAAGTAATGTCTCTGCTTTGAATATGCTAT
>NW_011494715.1:8794642-8795234 GCF_000754665.1 Bison bison bison | reverse complement strand
AGCTTTAAGCCAACATTTTCACTCTCCTCTTTCACTTTCATCAAGAGGCTTTTGAGTTCCTCTTCACTTTCTGCCATAAGGGTGGTGTCATCTGCATATCTGAGGTTATTCATATTTCTCCCAGCAATCTTGATTCCAGCTTGTGCTTCTTCCAGCCCAGCATTTCTCATGATGTACTCTGCATACAAGTTAAATAAGCAGGGTGGCAATATACAGCCTTGATGTACTCCTTTTCCTATTTGGAACCAGTCTATTGTTCAATGTCCAGTTCTAACTATTGCTTCCTGACCTGCATATAGATTTCTCAAGAGGCAGATCAGGTGGTCTGGTATTCCCATCTCTTGAAGAATTTTCCACAGTTTATTGTGATCCACACAGTCAAAGGCTTTGGCATAGTCAATAAAGCAGAAATAGATGTTTTTTTGGAACTCTCTTGCTTTTTCGATGATCCAGCAGACGTTGGCAATTTGATCTCTGGTTCCTCTGCCTTTTCTAAAAACAGGTTGAACATCTGCAAGTTCACTGTTCATGTAATGCTGAAGCCTGGCTTGGAGAATTTTGAGCATAACTTTACTAGTGTGTGTGATGTGCC
>NW_011494715.1:8779824-8794505 GCF_000754665.1 Bison bison bison | reverse complement strand
CTGATGCTTTCCAAGGCCCACTTGACTTCACATTCCAGGATGTCTGGCTCTAGGTGAGTGATCACACCATCATGATTATCTGGGTCATGAAGATCTTTTTTGTATAGTTCTTCTGTGTATTCTTGCCACCTCTTCTTAATATCTTCTGCTTCTGTTAGGTCCATACCATTTCTGTCCTTTATTGAGCCCATCTTTGCATGAAATGTCCCCTTGGTATCTCTAATTTTCTTGAAGAGATCTCTAGTCTTTTCCATTCTGTTGTTTTCCTCTATTTCTTTGCATTGATCACTGAGGAAGGCTTTCTTATCTCTTCTTGCTATTCTTTGGAACTCTGCATTCAGATGCTTATATCTTTCCTTTTCTCCTTTGCGTTTTGCTTCTCTTCACAGCTATTTGTAAGGCCTCCTCAGACAGCCATTTTGCCTTTTTGCATTTCTTTTCCATGGGGATGGTCTTGATCCCTGTCTCCTGTACAATGTCACAAACCTCCGTCCATAGTTCATCAGGCACTCTGTCTATCAGATGTAGTCCCTTAAATCTATTTCTCACTTCCACTGTATAATCGTAAGGGATTTGATTTAGGTCATACCTGAATGGTCTAGTGGTTTTCCCTACTTTCTTCAATTTAAGTCTGACTTTGGCAATAAGGAGCTCATGATCTGAGCCACAGTCAGCTCCTGGTCTTGTTTTTGTTGACTATATAGAGTTTCTCCACCTTTGGCTGCAAAGAACATAATCAATCTGATTTCAGTGTTGACCATCTGGTGATGTCCATGTGTAGAGTCTTCTCTTGTGTTGTTGGAAGAGGGTATTTGCTATGAGCAGTGCGTTTTCTTGGCAACACTCTATTAGTCTTTGCCCTGCTTCATTCCGTATTGTAAGGCACAACACAATTCAAGAGCTCTTCAACCTGTGTCTCCCAGGTTATAGTACTCAGTTTGACTCAAACAACACACTTTTCTATTTCTGTTATAGAGTGTTTATTGATTACTTCTGTAGACAGAACAGTATGCTATCCATGAAGTTGTGAAGGAAAAAGAAATTCATGCTCATTTTGCTGTTGCCCCTCCACCTGCAAAAGTCACAGCCACAGCTTAGGAAGTGCTTAGGAAAGATGGAAAAGGCGTTACATTTCTACAAGATATTCTGAGAGAGAGACTACATTCCCATAGCTTTTATTCCAGTAGTTGTTGTTGATCAGTCGCTAAGGCCTTCCCACTCTTTGCGCCCCATGAGCTGCAGTATGCCAGGCTCATCTGTCATTCACTATCTCCCAGAGTTTGTTCAAACTCATGTTCATTGAGTCAGTGATACTATCCAATCATCTCATCCTCTGCCACCTCCTTCTCCATTTGCCTTCAATAACTCCCAGCATCGGGGTCTTCTCCAAGTCAGCTCTCTGCACCAGGTGGCCAAAGGATTAGAGCTTCAGCTTCAGCAATAGTCCTTCCAATGAAATTCAGAGTTGATTTCCTTTAGGATGGCCTCGTTTGATCTCCTTGTAGTCCAAGGGACTCTCAAGAGTCTTCCCTAGCAACACAATGCAAAGGCATCAATTCTTTGGCACTCACCCTTCTTTATTCCAGTATATTGTTGTAATTGCTCTGTTTTATTACTAGTTATTGCTGCTAACCTCTTACTGTGCATAAGTTATAAATCAGACTTTATCATAGATATGTATAGATAGGAAAAAACATAGTGTGTATGGGTTTTGGTACTCTCCACAGTTTCAGCAAGGGTTCTTGGAACAGAAGTAGGTAATAACATACAACCTGGAATTCGGCTCTCAATGGGGAGCTGAACTTCAACCTAAATGTTCTAAATATTTATGCACCTAGCACCAGAGGTTTGAAATACAGGAAACAAAGCTGATAGAGTTGAAAGAAGAAATAAATCCATAATCACAGTCAGAGATTCCAATAGCCCTCTCTCAAAAATGAAGAGAGTAAGTTGGCAGGAAACCAACCCATGGACCCTAATTGACATATTAGAACACTCCTCCCAGGGATGCAGAAAACACCTTCTTTTCAAGGGCGCCTGGACCCTTCCAGGAGCACAGGGGAGTTCCCATGGAAGCCAAGGGGAAGCCAAGGGGGAAGAAAAAGGGCAAGCGGTTCCCGTGGAAGCCAAGGGGAAGCCAAGGGGGAAAACAAAGGGCAAGCGGCCCAAGCTTGAGCCACCACCTGCAGCGCGTGGTGTTTCCAGTCCAAACAAGCTTCTTTCAAATCCCGCTGTAGTCAAGCGGTGATTAAAAAAGCAGTGATTACCTTTGGTAAAATAAATAGCTGATAGTGAAGGAGATTTAAAAGAGAGATAAAGATGCATACAGGAGGAACTGTGCCAGCAAGCTCATCATCAATTCTGAAAGGAGGCAGAGAAACCTACTCATTATAATTACAAATGACTTTCAGTTTTCTTTGAATTAATGTATTCTTTAAGAAGTCATCGCATTCCTCGACATCCAATTAGACAAATGGCTCCAGGAAGCATCTTAAAGCCCTTTCAAGGTTTTCAGTGCTTAAGAAAACCCAGTGTAAACATTTTAAAAAGAGGACGATGCTTTTGTGTCTGTAATTCTTGCTTCATCTTACTTGTTAATAGCTCTATGTTTCTTGTTTATTTTACAGAGGTACTCAGGCCCATGGTATACATACTGATTCTTTGCATGTGTATCTGAATTTGAATGAATTCTGTCCTTGAAGATGACCACTTGGGGGAAATAAAGCTCCAAGAGAATAAATTAAATCTCAGAAGTAGATGTTTAGGTACAGATCGCGTTTTGTATTTTTTCTCACTCTCTCCTAATCACTTTCCTCTTTCATCAGGTCACCTCTGTCCTCCAAAGAGATGACTAATTACTGCTTTTGGTCTTACATCAACATGTCTCACACACAAAAAGGGAAAAACGGGTTTTCTTATGGATTCTAAATCAATTACATTAGCTGTGTGACACATGGACACCCATTCTGTTTAAATTGTTGTTCAGAAGAATCTGCTGAACCTTGAATAACTAGAAAATACAATAAAACAAGATTGCATTTTGTGAGCTCGAGCCAATTAGTTCCTGATGTTCAACTGTAACATTATTCTTCCTCACAATCATCTCTCCTTCTTAGGCAGTAGTCTCCCTGATATTAAAGACACGCTGAAGAAAGTGACGGTTAGACGTTCTGTTTTAAGAGCGTGACAACCCCTGTTGCCTACCTGACTGTTCATTTCTGGGCTTGCTGGTGAATGTACGGTGTGATCATTGGTAATAACGCTCAGTGAATGATGAATGTTCAACCACAGCTTCTCTGTAGCTTCTTCCTTCTTCCGACTTCCCTGCAGGCCTCACACGTCACCGTTTCTAAGCAGCCTGCCCCACCCCCCTCCCCTCCCCCAACCCCCCACCTCTTCCTTCTTTTCATTTCACTTTTCAGCTGGGGCTGACTTTCCATTTCCACAGTTCTTTTTGGCATTTTAAGCTCTGTTAAGGGTTCTCCTTAAACTTTAATGCATTTCATTTGGAGGATAAAATAAAGCAATTTCACCATCTTTATAAATAATTAGTGACTTAGAAACAAGCCTTGAAGTTAGTGAAAAATTCACTGTAAGGCAGTGAAATGATAAAAGCACACTGAAGCATATACTTTTGATGCACTTTAAAGAAATCATCACAGGCTAATAATACGGTATCTCCAAGGAACAGACCAGACTGACAGGAAAATTACTTTTCAGGAAACAAAGTAGTTATGACATTTATAGCAACCTTTGTAACGGTGTATATTTAAGAAAAGGAGGAAATTTAATTCCATTATTTCCATGTGCCTTATAAGTAACCTCGATCAAAAGGAAAGTGTTCGCACGCCCCCGCCCCCACCCCCACGCACACACACATCTTTAGAAAGAGGAACACATTTTCTTTGACTCTTAAGCATAAAGAAGAATGAGGAACTCTCTGGTTGCTCCTACTCCTTCTTTTCCTAGAAAAATCAGACTTTGAATAGAATCAAAAGTGTGTTAATGTGCCAAAGTGAAAAACGGTATGGTGGCCATGGATCCGGCCGTCTATGTGGCGTTTTTCATCTCTATAACCCCACTTTCTGTAACACTAGACACAGTGATTTTTCTCAAATTGTACAGCCTTTGTTAACTTTTTCAGACATTTCCAGTTGCTTCCTTTCGGTTTTGTTTCAAGAGATGTTATTTGTACAAAGCTATAAAGTGAATCTTGGGAAATTGAAAGTTGTTTCTTCAGTAGGGAATCCACAGTTGTCTCTTTTTTTTTCCTACTCCCAAAGTATATCTGTGTGTGTGTGTGCTCGGTCATGTCCAATTCTTTGGAACCCCATGGACTGTAGCCTGCAAGGCTCCTCTGTCCATGTAATTTTCCAGGCAAGAACACTGGAGTGGGTTGCCATTTCCTACTACAGTGGATCTTCCTGACCCAAGGATCGGACCAGCGTCTCTTGTGCCTGCTGCTGCTGCTGCTAAGTCACTTCAGTCGTGTCCGACTCTGTGTGACCCCATAGACAGCAGCCCAACAGGCTCCCCTGTCCCTGGGATTCTCCAGGCAAGAACACTGGAGTGGGTTGCCATTTCCTTCTCCAATGCATGAAAGAAAGAAGTGAAAGTGAAGTCGCTCAGTTGTGTCCAACTCTTAGCGACTCCATGGACTGCAGCCTACCAGGCTCCTCCACCCATGGGATTTTCCAGGCAAGAGTACTGGAGTGGGTGCCTAGAAGTCACCAAATACTAAAGAATCTTTTCAAATGATCCCACTAGTACTTTTTTTTTTAACCCAAAGTGGGTCAGTATGGTTCACTAGACAGAAAAAAAAATGTCAATCCCATTTTGAAAAACTAATGCTCATACAGTCAACATCAGACTTTTATAAAAGTACTCACTTTATGGTGGCTCAGTGGTAAAGTATCCGCCTGCAATACAGCAGACACGAGTTCGATCCCTCAAGATGCCCTGGAGAAGGAAATGGCAACCCACTCTAGTATTCCTGTCTGGGAAATCCCATGGACAGAGGAGCCTGGAGGGCTACAGCCCATGGGGTCACAAAGAGCTGGACACCATTTAAGGACTAAACAACAACAGCTCACCTATTGGTCAGGTTCTCTGGTTACCTTGGCGATTAAACTGTCTTATAGTGCGGTCCTCCTGCAGAGAGGTGAGTCGGCAGCATTCTGAGGTGAGCCCACCTCTTGGTTTCCAGGATTTTCTCCCACAGGAAATCCCCTCCCTTGAGGGTGAGCTGGACTCAGCAACTTGCTTTTCATGAACACACCATGGGACAAAGTGATGGGAGGTCATCTCCCACCTGAGATTACATTACAAAAGCCTGAGTCTTCTCTACTCCCCTTGCTCTCTTCATGTGGGCCATTTTGCAGGTCTACAATATCGCTTCTGCTGTCTATGTTCTGGTTTCTGGCCGGCAGGCATGTGAGGGCACAGCTCTCCCTTGGAGGTGAATTCCTAAGCCCTGGACTGCCAGGGCAGTCCCTCCCCCACTCTCCCCTGCTCCGTTTGCTCGGGGAGAAGCCGGTGCCGTGCTGAAAGGCAGACCAGTGCAGGGCTGTGTGAGTGAGCATGGAGGAGACCTTCCGAGGCCTCACAGCGGCCGCATAAGTGAGCTGGGAGCAGGCCCACCCCCCGTCGAACCTGTGATGACCGCACCCCGGGCAGAGGTCTTGGTTACAGTTTTGTGGGAGATGCTGAGCCAGAGGTGATCAAATGAGCTGCACCCAGATTCCCGACCTTCAGAAACCGTGGGGTAATCAATACTTGTTGTTCCCAGCTGCTGTGTCTTAGTGTGATTTGTTACACAGCCGCAGATAACTAATACAAGATCCAACTTAACCCCTGATGTGACATCCGAGGCATGTCAACCACATAAAGGATTCAGCTATGAATATGACGAAGTGTGGTCATCCACTGCATTGGTCTCCAAAGGGATGCAGTTTTGTTAGGTACTCACTTTCTTCTGGTGCCATGAGTTTATGTCATTTTTCTCTTGTTTCAAATGAGATATAAACATAAGAGGAGAGAGAGCTGTAAGATGCTTGAAAAGGTAAAACAAGAAAACGGAGGGACAGTTACAAAGTCGACATGTTTGCAGTGGGCACGTCCCCAGAAGAAGCAGTCAAATTTTATTTTGCATATTAAAAAAAGATTTGCTAAAATAACACGGTGCATGTAGAGTCGTATAAGAAAGCCGACAGTTGAAGATAACGAGCAAAAGAAAGTACACCAAACAAAAGCAGGGATCAGAATGGCACAGGGTTCATCCATCTACTCTAAAATGGATTAAAAAATAAATACATAAATAAAGTGGACTGGATGTGGAATCTGGAGATACTTCAAGGCTTCATCACTTTGGAGTGAGCATCCTCCACCGGGCTCTGGACTCCAAAGCCCACTTCTCCAGACAGGACCCCCTCCCGCTCCACTCATGGACCCGGCTGTGGCTGCACCTGTGTGTCCAGCACAGGGACCTGGCCCGAGCCCCGCCCGTCAACCCACCACGGCTCCCAATGCAGGTCAGAGATGGGTGTGTGAGCTCAGCAGCTCCAGTCAGCAAGAATCTGTGTCTCATGACTGCCACAAAGAAGGCTTTCATCCTCCCCTGGGGCCTGAGCCTGAAAAGATATGAAGATGGAGCCACTGGGGTCATTTCTCCCTAGAGACAGAAGAGTGTGGACTGGAGATGCTGGGCACTGCTGCCTGGAGTCTTAGGAAAAAGCCAGCACAGAAGACGGCATTGGGAATAAACCCCAGTGACATCGTGTGAGTCCCAAACCCAGTCTGCCTCTGAATGTTAGTTATTACACACCAATGAATTTTCTTTTTAGCTTAAACCAGTTAGAGGGTAAATTTGGTAGCTGGTTATTTGGGGCTTTTTTTAGATCACATTCAATAGAAAAGTATCTTAATACCTTCAGGTGCAAACATTTTTAAAATATTAGCCTCTTTCTCTTGACAGACATCCTAGATGGTTTGAGTGCTTTGGGTCAGCTTTCATCAAAAACTCATAAAACCTTTGCTGCATACAAGAGCTGCTGCTGCCTGCCAATGCAACAGGAGTATATCTTTGATAACATCACCATAGCAACCACACACAGAGCACTTCAAACGTATCAGGTACTGCGCTGAGCACTTTCTGTATGTTACCCGTCATTCTTCATTTATCTCTAGGCACAGGAGGGCAAAGTAGTTAAAATACAGACTCTAGACCCCAAACACCCAAGATGTGAAATTTTCTGCCAATTTCTACCAGCGTGACCTTGTTTTAAGATCTCTGTGTCTCAGTTTCCTTGTCTGTGAGGATGAGCCTGATGCTACACCTTCGTCATCAAGCCGTGAGGACTAAATAAGTTAACATCCACAAAGTGTCGGTGCAATCCTGGCACACAAGGCGCCACTTCCGCTGACTTCCCTTGTTTCTTACAACAGCCCAGTAATGGAGGCACTGTGCTCACTCGCCCAGCAGAGAAACTGGCCTTTACTGATCTTTACCGGGGTCTCTCCATGTCCTACCAAGATGGCCGTTTTAAAATGTGCTTCTTAAAGAAAAATGCGGTTCTATTACTGAAGCAATTCGGTGAGAATACGGACTCCGACAGCCTCGCCTTTGCGCCTCAGACATTACCGAGCACCAGTGGCTGATAATAGATGCGGACAAAACAACTGAAATCACATACAAGGAACATAAAGTCAGCGACTGGGCTCAGACCTGCAGCCTAGGAGCCAAGAGTCCTGGGGTACTGTGTGACTTATTCGCTGCTGTGCAACAAATTTCCCCAAACCTGAGCAGCTGAGAACAGCACCGATCCCACAATCGGGAGTGACCACTTGTCTGGGAGCCTCTGGCTCGGCACCCCTCATGCGGCTGCAGCCAAGGCATCAGTGGCCTCAGGTGAAGGACCTGATTCTGGGTCCACTGGTGTTAGCATGATTTAGTGCTTCCAGGGCCACCGGCCTGAGGGCTTCGGTTCTTATTTTATTTAATTATGTTATTTAATAGTTTTTAAATGTCCTTGGCTGCACTGGGTCTTAGCTCTGGCACACTGGAGCCACCAGGTTTGCTGGTGTACGTGGGCTCTCGTTCCCTGAGCAGGGATCAAACCCAGGCCCCTGCACTGGGCGCTTGGAGTCTCAGCCACTGGACCGTCAGGGAAGTCCCTGACTTGACTGGTGGTTGGTGAGTGGGCTCCCTCAGTGCTCTGCCCTGCTAAGCTGGCTTTATCGAGAGCAAGCGTGTGAGAAGAGCCAGAGAAAGAAAGCGACAGAGAACCAGCGAGAACGAGAGCAGGCAGCCTTCTGTGGCCTCTGTGGCTCTGTGCCACGTCACACAGGCGGCACCCTGCCGCTTCAGCTGGGTTCTGTCCATCAGAAGCACGTCACTGGGTCCAGCCCACATTCAAAGGGTTACACAAGAGCTTGACTGCCAGGGGGCATGGGGCACTGGGAGCCGATTTAGAAGGCTGCCCACCCCAGGTGGCGCTGACGGCAAAGGACCCGCCTGCCAGTACAGGAGACATAAGAGACGTGGGTTCAATCCCTGCTCAGGAAGATCCCTTGGAGGAGGGCATGGCAAGCCACTCAAGTGTTCTTGCCTGGAAAACCCCAGCACAGAGGAGCCTGGCGGGCTACATTCCATGGGGTCCCAAAGAGTCAGACAGGACTGAAGTGACTTAGCATACACTACGCCAGACATGGAATCGAAGTGGATTTTATTTTGCCCTCTGACCCTGACCGAGTCAGCCATCCTGCACCTCAATTCTCCTCTCCATAAAAGTTGTATTTTAATTCCCAAGGTCCCTTGCAGCTCAACCTATGGTTCTAGGAGGTCTTGAAAAGAAACAGAAAAACATACTTTAAAGCCGCATTTAAATCAAAACAGCTCTACCAGCTCTCCTGCAAAAATCAAAAGGGGTTTTAACCTTCCCCACTTCTGTTAACATCACATCTCATCAACACGGATACCAGGTACAGGTCGAGGACTGCAGTGAAGAGAACGCCGGAGTGTGCCGTTGGCTCCAGGTCCGAAGGCAAGGTGAACTTTGAGGGGAAAAGTGTCTGCTGCACCTTTGTGCCCGTTTGCAGCATTTGAGGAAGAAGGAACATGAGTTTCCAAAATTTAATTGAAATGGAGAGTTTTATTAGTTTACCCTGAAGTGTCAATAAAAAAACAGTGCATGGCAGATGGTTTTCCTGGGATCACAACAGCAGCTCTGTCCCAAGGTTAATAACCCTTTTGCTTTATTGACTTGCTGGTGAACACTCTCCGGTGGTATTCGAGATTATTTAGCTGTTTTCTTGACCATTTTTTTTTTTAATCTCTGTCCAGTACTGGTTTTTCATCTACTGAAGAAATGTCATTTTTTTGAACAATGTGAACTCACTTTTAACCCGTCACAGAAACTAAGTCAGACACTAAAACCACATTTAAATAATTTAGCCATGTTGTAAAAACTATCCCTGCCATTTATATCTACTAACTTTTTCTTCGGGTTGAAGAAAGGGAACACATTGTTAAAGAATGTTCAAACGTTGGAGTGTAAACCTCCAAAGGAAAGATGAGATTTTTTCTTTTCTGTTATTAATTTAAGGGCTTACGTCAGCCCTCACGAGGCCCCGCTGATGTCTCAGTTCCCCTAGGAACTGGCCACACGCTGACAGCCTCTGACTGGGGTCCGTAGATAGCGGGCGTTGCCCTTGTGGTTCTGTTCCTTGCTGTTGCGGTTTAGTTGCTCAGTCATGTCCAGCTCTTTGCAGCCTGCAGCACGCCAGGCTTCCCTGTCCTCCACTATCTCCCGATGTGACATGAAAGTCATTCAGTCATGTCCAGCTCTTTGCAACCCCATGGATAAACATTCCATGGAATTCTTCAGGCCAGAATACTGGAGTGGGTAGCCTTTCCCTTCTCCAGGGGATCTTTCCAACCCAGGGATCAAACCCAGGTTTCCCACATTGCAGGTGGGTTCTTTAGCAGCTGAGAACAAGGGAAGCCCAAGAACACCGGAAGGGATAGCCTACCCCTTCTCCAGCAGATCTTCCTGACCCAGGGATTGAACCCAGGTCTCCTGCACTGGAGGCAGATTCTTTACCAGCTGAGCTATCAAGGAATCCCACTATCTCCTAACATTTGCTCAAATTCATGTCCGTTGAGTCAGTGACACCAACCAACATCTCATCCTCTGTTGCCCTCAATCTTTCCCAGCATCAGGGTCTTTTCCAGTGATTCAATTCTTTGCATCAGGTGGCCAAAGTATTGGAGCTTCAGCTTCAGCATGAATCCTTCCAATGAGTATTCAGGGTTGACTTCCTTTAGGATTTACTGGTTTGATCTTTTTGCTGTCCAAGGGACTGCCTTTTAAATTTACCAATGATCTGGAAACATTTTAAATGGGAAGATGTCACACTGAAAGAAATTCAATTTCTGGCTCTTTTTTTTTTTTTTTTTTTGGACCATCAGACACTTCACAACCCTTGCCCAAATTCCAACATGGCAACAGCTGGCTGAAGCCGAGAGTCATTTCTTCCCCAACATGGGGCACGTCCTCGACTGTCACAGACACCTCCCCACCTCCCAAGCATTCTAACAATGACAGTGTTAGCCCAAAGCAAGGCGGCTAGAAATCCCTCTTCCATAAAAGCCTCAGTGACTTGATGGTTGAGGAGATAATAAGGCATGGGGAACTAGCCAGTTCTGCCGCCTCTACAGAGAGCAGCTGCTGCTCCACCTGTGGGAGTGGTCTGTTCATCTGTGGGAGCTCCGCTGAGAGGGCCATCCAGGGTAGACCCAGGCCCAGCGTTTCTGGTCTGAACACACCTTGGTTCGGGGTGAGATTACCTCACTCATCACCTCGAGGGCAGAAGCGTGGGACAACTGTGCGGGGGTGTGACTCGTTTGCAGGGCCTTCCCATCAGCTCCCTGCGGGCTCACGTTCATCTCTTCTCCCAGGACCTGGTCCTCAGAGGCCCCACACCTGCCGCTCTTGACGGAGTAGGAGGGCACCTTATTGCCTTTGTAGCATCTTGGTTTTGTGTTAATGGCAGCTGTAACACCAAAATTCACCCATCATTTGTACTTACCCCTTGTCCTGCCGCACACGGCCGGCGGTAAGTGCGCAGAATGAGAATGTGTAAGGACCCGGTTGTGTAAAAGTTAGAGCTTGTGCACTGTTACCTTAGTGCCCCGTTCCTGCATGTTTATGTGCTTTTAAAGACCTCCATATGTGGTTACAACACCAGTTACAAACACCAGTCACTAGCTAAAAGCTATTCAAATCCTGCAGACAATACCATCTAAGCTGCCTGAGGGATTTCTTTTTTTCCTTCTGTGATTTTTCAAAGGCCTTCTAGAATGGTTCAGACTCAAGGCAAATAGGTAATAAAAAACTTTCAGGGAAACCTGTATTCTGAGTAATACTTGATGCTATCATCCTCCATGTATTTATATTGGCTCCAACAAACTATTATTTAACCTGAAACTAGAATCATGTATTTTGAAAGGCTGAAAGCATGACTCACTATTTACATCAAGGCCTATTTAAACACCAGCGTTTTATAGCATTTCATCAATTCCTTCTCCCCACCCCATTCCAAATCAGATAAAATGAAAGCAAAATACCATTTCCGTAAACTGTGGCCTCTTTTTTTAAAGACAGTTTTCTGCTTTTTCATTACATTAAGTTTTCACTATCGTTTGAACTCAAATGTCATTTCATGCTAATGACTAAATCTTTATAGTAACTATGGCAATTAAAAAAAAAGTAGAGTCTCTTCCCATCCAAAACAAATTCTGCCTTCAAATGCATTTTTCTCCCTTACTCACCCAGAGAGACCCACGGTCTTCATCACTGGCACTGATAATCCAACCTAATTAGGCCCAGTGGACATAATGCCTGGGGCCCAGACGGTAACTTAGGAGCCCACGAAAACATTTTCAATTCTTTCAAAATCAGAAAGAAAAAAAAAAAAAATACTGAATGTACTAACCCAGCCTGGGTTACATTTCTCTTTATGCCAAGGCAATCATAAACTATACTTTGTCATATTTGTCTTATGGAGGAAAGGCTCAAGAAGGCGAAAGTGCTCGAGGACCGTGAAAATCTCTACACAAGCAGTGTGGTTCAGGGAGACTATGGAAGTCACTTAGAATCAACCCACACAACAGAATTCAGTCAAAACCCTACAAATGCAACGCTACGCAGTTATATGGCGTCGAGCGGCCACTCTGAGCCTCCGTTTCCTCGTAGGACGAGTCACAGGAGTACTGAGCCCCGTGGTACCTCAGGCCGGGCGGGGAAGGCGCGGCGTCTGCTATCTCACGCAGCCTTTTGGCCCAGCAGCCCCAGCGGCTTGTTCTTGTGCAGCAGCTGATATAATCGTCAGGACAGCACAGGACCACCGGGGGGAGCAGGGACTCTGCACTTAGCAAGTGTGGTCTCGGCCAGTGTCCCTCCTGGGAGGCGGCGTACACAAGGGCGCCTCAGCCACGAGCCTCCCTGGGGTGAACCGGCGAGCCCTGAGGGAGCTCAGGAGGGAGAAGAGAGCCTGCCGCCCTACAGCCGTCAGACGGCAGCCATTCCTCCAGCGAGCCCTGAGGAAAGGGAGCTCAGGGGAGAGGAGAGCCTGCCGCCCTACACCATCAGACGGCTGCCATTCCTCCGGGGAGCCCTGAGGAAAGGGAGCTCAGGGGAGAGGAGAGTCTGCCGCCCTACAGCCATCAGATGGCAGCCATTCCTCCAGCGAGCCCTGAGGAAAGGGAGCTCAGGGGAGAGGAGAGTCTGCCGCCCTACAGCCATCAGATGGCAGCCATTCATTCCTCCAGCGAGCCCTGCGGGAGCTCAGGGGAGAGGAGAGCCTGCAGCCCTACAGCCATCAGACTGCAGCCATTCCTCCGGGGAGCCCTGAGGAAAGGGAGTTCAGGATGTGAAAACAGGGCGCTGGCCCCAGACAGGTGAGGTGCCTGTGGAAGGAGAGATCTCAGGGAGCCCAGACTCCACCTTCCCTCCATGCTGGTGCGGAAGGACTCAGCTGCCAACGCAGGAAACTAGGAGACACGACTTCGATCTCCGGAGGAGGGCATGGCCACCCACCCTGGTGTTCTCGCCTGGAGAATCCATGGGCAGAGGAGCCTGGCGGGCTACAGTCCTTGCGGTTGCAAAGAGTCGGACACGAGACCAAAGCGACTTAGCACACATGGAAAAGCGCTAAATTCCTTGAGATAACTGGTTTTCTTTAGTTAACAATACTCTTTTGATGTTCAGATTGCCTGCCCCTCGATGCAGACTCCTGTATAAGCTGACTCTCCCCAACTCCTGGGGACAGTACTCTCAGGGTCCCTTGAGATGCAGTCTCCCAGGCTTGACATCTTAAAAACCCAACCAGATAAAACATCACTCTCAGCTTTCAGCTGGTGACGGTTTTTTAAGTCGACACTCCTCACAGAGCTTCCCTCATCTGACAAACGGGATCCAGAAAGAATCAGCGTCACAGGGTTTGCAGATTTCGTGTGAGTCAAGGCTTGTCAAGGGCTCTACAGGGTGCCTGTGTTTAGCAAATGCTTCCTAACTATTCTCCTCTAACAGGTGACTTCCCTTATTGCTAAACTTCCTATGAGAATAATCACAAAAAATACACTGTTTTGTGTCTGCCTTCTTTCACGGAACTTTGTGTCTGTGAGATTCATCCATTTTCTTGCATGTCATACTAATTTGCTCTTTTTGTATTGCTGTGTAGTATTTCATTGTATTAATTTGAATAGACCACAGTTTATGTATCCATTTTCCTGTTGATGGCAATTGGGCTGCTGCCAAGGTTTGGCTATTAAAGTCACTATGAGCATTTCCACTCATGTCTTTTGATGGACACAACCTGTCCTGTCTACTGAACCCCTCCCGAGGAGTGGAATTGCTGGGCCATAATAAAGACTGAGCACTAGAGTGGGCCAGGTTGCACAGTGGGTCGGGCGGAGGATACAAGATCAACATGGCCCCTGACTTCATCTGAGGAGGAAGACACACCAACAATTTGTACAGAGAACTACTAATACCAGTGTCTCAGCTACACGTGCTGCACAGGAGAGCAGTTGGGGTGTGAAAGCGACTGGGGGATGTGATCTGGAGGACATACG
Organism: Bison bison bison; assembly: GCF_000754665.1. Taxonomy (NCBI): domain Eukaryota; kingdom Metazoa; phylum Chordata; class Mammalia; order Artiodactyla; family Bovidae; genus Bison; species Bison bison. The sequence continues at coordinate 8,780,371 of NW_011494715.1, read as the reverse complement.
GGTTCTGTGACTGAAAGAACTGACAGATCTGAGGGACGGGAACAAGGCCGGTGTGGCTCGTGCAGAGAGGCCGGGGCAGGGGAGAAGCAGGCAGGGTGGACACCACGTGGGCCGTGAGAGGGGTTTTCTTTTCCACTACGCTCTCCAAAAGAATAGTCTCTCTCTCTCTCTCTTTTTTTTTTTTTTTTTGAAGGGCAGGGAATCAGATTTGTAATCTGAAAGATGTATCTGGCTACTGAGTTAAAATATGGGTAGAAGGGAGTGTGTACAGCAGGGACGCGCGTTAGAAAAAATGAGCAAGAGCCCACGTGACCCATCATGGCCACTGGACCACGGTGGAGACCATGGTGGAGAAGTGGGCCAAATCGAGGCATCATGGACACGTCTCATCAGATCTGGGGGCTCATTTAATTAGTTTTTGCCACTGCCAGCTGCTGTAATTTGGACTTCAGGAGTTTGAGCTAATTTAAGAAAATTAGGCTTCCCTGGTGCCTCAGATGGTTAAGAGTACTCCTGTAATACAAGAGACCCAGGTTCAGTCCTTGGG
>NW_011494715.1:8775789-8779724 GCF_000754665.1 Bison bison bison | reverse complement strand
GAAGAGCCCCTGGAGAAGAGGATGGCACCCCACTTCAGTGTTCTTACCTGGAGAATCCCATGGACAGAGGAGCCTGGAGGGCTACAGTCCATGGGGTCACATGGAATTAGACACAGCTGAGTGACTAACCCTTTCACTTATCACTTTCAAGATAATTAGTAGATTATTAATTAAACGAAAGTGCTCTTCATGCCCATTGTTTCCCACTGCCATCACGTCCTGAGGAAGATTTAATTCCATTTCCTAAGGCATCTGCTTGTCGACATCTGTGTCATCATGAGTTTTATTGACATCCATCAGACAAACTCTACCAGCAATTCCAATGTTATTCCAAACTGTGACACAATTGTGAATGCTGGATATATTATTACAAAATAAATGAGAAATCACGACCAGTATTCACTGTTCCTTTCCAACAGCAATGACCGTTCCCCACGCACCCGACGTTCCCGTGCACACTGGCCAAGTTCACAAGGTGCGCAAGGCCAAGTCCAAGACTGCAGGTGTTCTGCAGGTGCAACCAGAGCCCTCCCTCCATCTCACAGGACGGCACTTGAATGGTTCCCAGGGAAAGGGGCCTTTATGATGGCTCAGAGACCAAGGCCGTCAGTACTCTGCTCTCTAATTCCTACCCATTTCTAGGGGAAATTCTGAATGTGAAATGACCTACATGTGTCCTCGGATCTACAGGGACTGCTCCAAGATTATACACGTGCATATCAGCACTGCACTCGAGGGGTTAGGTACAGAGACTGAAGCCCCAGTGCTTGGGTTTGAGTCTTGGCTCCTCCACTAAAGACTGAGGAACCTCCAGCAGGGCATTTAATTTCTCTGGGCCTCCGTTTTCTCATCTGTAAAATGGAGACGGTGATAACAATAGCCTGTTTCTTAGAGGGTCCGAAGGATTGGGTTGGTATATATCAAGTGCTCAGACTGTGCCAGCTATATGGATGTTGGCTGGTTATCAACAGCCTCTCTCGGATTTCCTTCCACTGGATTGAGGTTAGCTGTTAAGTGGTTATGAGAGTTGGCCATGTGAATTTTGCTCCTGCATTTGTTCTGAATCGGTGTTGAAGTTAACATCTATTGCATTGCTCAAAGTCAAAAGGGAAGATCTTTTTCAGGGTTTAATCCTCTGAAAACTATTTTTTGTTTTCATTCTCCTGGTGTATTCCACTGTTTCTAATGTGGTTATTACACATCATTTTCTTTCTTTGCCTTAACAGCCGGAATCTCAAATGTGTTAACCTAATGTGTGGATTTTGTGCCAATGTATTTACTTTTCTTGTTTTTACTCATTTCCACCCTTTCTCTTTTCCCTCTCTCTTTTTGAATATTTTTTTATTTGGCTGTGCTGGGAATTAGTTGTGGCATGTAGGACTTAGTTCTCTGACCAAGGATCAAACCCAGGCCCCCTGCATTGGCAGCAGAGTCTTAGCCACTGGACCACCAGGGAAGTCCCTTCCCTCTTTTTTTAATCTTTATATTTTATATCTACACACACATATACATTTATATGAAATGTGAAAATTCTCAAATTCTTTTTCATCAGTAAAAGGACGCAAATAAAATCACCAAAGAAATCTCAGAAGTACAGTCTGTGCATTGATTAACAGCCCGTTTGCTCACCAAGCTATAGTACCTGGGGCAAACTGCGTAACCTTCATAAGCCTTTTACCACATCTGTACCATAAGAAGTGATAACAGAATCTACAGCATCACTGTGAGAAAAGATTTAATACATAAAAGGCCTTCAGAACAGTGCCAGCACATAAGCTCCCAGTGCTGGTTCTTGGTGTTAGAATTATTCTCGGAGATCAGAATGCAGGCTCTACCAGAAAATTAATTACTGGAAAACACCTACAAACAAACCAACCCTAATTACCCTTCTCCAAAGTTCTTATACCACACCTTGAAGCCAGATTTTAAGTTCTGTCCAGCACATGTGGGTATGTGTGTCTGTGTATCTGTACTCATGTAATCTTTAATAAAGAACTGCGGCTTTAGTTGTTAAATGATTTTTTACCTTTTAAAATCGAGAATTACACTATTCTGTCATGTGTCAAATGACACAAGAAGATGCTGAAAGTGATGGAGTTAAGTGTCATAACAACTTTACAAGGCCTTCCCTGGTGGCTCAGCCGGTAAAGAATCCACCTGCAATGCGGGAGACCTGGCTTGGGAAGATCCCTGGAGAAGGGAAAAGCTACCCACTGCAGTATTCTGACCTGGAGAATTCCATGGACTGCACAGTCCCTGGGGTCACAAGAGTCAGACATGACTGGGCAACTTTCACTTTACTTCCAACAACCTTACAACACACACTTCTATTTGGTTTTTGCCAGAACTAACAGAATTTTATAAAAACTTGCTATTGTGAATGATTTCACGAAGAATTCACATTGAATATGACACATTGAAGTAAACAGCTATGTATCCTGGTGGCTCAGCGGTAAAGAGTCTGCCTGCAATGCAGGAGTCTCAGGTTTGAGCCCAGGGTCAGGGAGATCCCCTAGAGAAGGAAATGGCAATCCACTCCAGTATTTTTGACTGGGAAATCTCATGGACAGAGGAGCCTGGCAGGCTACATTCCATGGGTCCCAAAGAGTCAGACATGACTTAGCAACTAAACAAACCAACCCATGACCAGCTTCCTGGGTTGGTCTCCCCCACCATATCTTTCTTCCCCTCCAGAGTTAATCACCATCCTGATTTTTTTTCTATCATTTATTCCTCAAGGAAGAGCTTGCATAAGCGTGACCTGCACTGCGCGTCTTTCCAGATTACTGTTCAGAGAAGCCTAAGGCCATCCTTTTCCTCGCACAGACCCTTCCCTTGCTGAGCTTCCTTGTCTCTTGTCCCTTGGTTTTTTCATCACTTTCTCTCCTGGATTCCTCCCCATCTACTCCTACATGAACTCATATATTCCCTGATCTTCTAAAACAAAAACAAACCCCAAAAGGCCCTTCTGGCTGCACAGTAATGGCATTAAATGACAGTCTACCACCTTCCCTCCATGGTTCATTTTCTTGTAAAAATACTTCTCATTTCTGCCTCCATATCTCATGACCCACTGCTTAATCTTTTATAAGCTGTTTGCCACCAACCAACAAGCCGGACACCCCTAGCTACCAGCACCCCAGGCAAGATGGTCAGCTTCTTCTTGGGTGCTCCAGGATCTCGTTACTCTCCCCCCACTGAAACCGTGTACCGAGAATTCTCTTTTGGCCTTACAGGTGTCTTCCTCACACAGCCGCAATTACTTGAGCCTAGGGATCTTTAACTGAATCACAACAACCTGGAAGGCTTGTTAAACCACTGGGGTCCACCCCAGTTTCTATAAATAGTTGCTGAAGGCACCTGTTCTATCCTTTACATGTTCAACATCATGCCTAATGGAGAAAATTGTTTTTCAGGATTTAGTCCTGCAGAAAACTTTTCATCTGTGAGACCAGTCAGACTCTGCCTCCTTTCCTGGTTCTTTTCTCCCACCTGAATTCTAAGCACTCTTCTCTTCCACAACAAGCCATCTAGGCTGACCAGTGTATGGCCAACCGGCCAGCCATAGCAGAACACTCTGGACGCTTGTTAGAAATGCAGAATTCCAGGCCCCAGCCCGAACCCACCAAACCAGAACCTGTTTTAACAAAATCCCTGGTAACCGTAATTAGAAGCACTTCTCTAGGATGAAAATTGCCCTAAAATACACCTCCCCAGCCCTGCATGGGGGTCTTCCAAGGTGACTCAGTGGTAAAGAATCCACCTGCCAAAGCAGGAAACACAGGTTCCATCCCTGGGACGGGAAGATCACCTGGAGAAGAAAATGGTAACCCATTCCAGTGTTCTTGCCTGGAGAATCCCACGGACAGAGGAGCCTGGTGGGCTATACAGTCCACGGGGTCGCAAAGAGTTGGCCATGACTAAGCAACTGAACA
>NW_011494715.1:8761839-8775689 GCF_000754665.1 Bison bison bison | reverse complement strand
AGCAACTGAACAGCATCAGCAGCAGTCCAGAGACTGCCCCAGCTCAGGGGGACCCGGGAAGTAGGTGCTCAAGTGCAGATCCCTAGGAAAAAAAGGTCTCAGCTCACCTTTCCAACAGCCAAGTGTTCGAAGCCAGCCTCCTGGCCTTCTCCTCCCCTCCCCACAGGATAAGCCAGACACTCCCAACTTGGCCGCCTTTGTTAGCCGGTCCATGGGCTTCCCGGGGGGTTGCACAGGCTTCCCCGGGGGTTGTACACCCTTGAGAGGAGGTGTTGCAGAGTCTAGCATGAGCAGGACCCCGAACTGTGCAAATGAGGGGGTCGGGTTAGCTGGACCCCTGCCCCGTCCGATGGTGAGTGGCTACAGGTGTGACTGGAAATGTCTCTGTTGGCAAACTGGATCTTCACGTGAGATCCGAAGGCAATAGCACCCCACTCCAGTACTCTTGCCTGGAAAATTCCATAGATGGGGGAGCCTGGTTGGCTGCAGTCCATGGGATCGCTGAGGGTTCAACACAACTGAGCGACTTCACTTTCACTTTTCACTTTCATGCATTGGAGAAGGAAATGGCAACCCACTCCAGCGTTCTTGCCTGGAGAATCCCAGGCACAGGGGAGCCTGGCGGGCTGCCGTCTATGGGGTCACACAGAGTCGGACACGACTGAAGTGACTTAGGAGTAGCAGCAACGTTAAAGAAGAAACTTTTAAACTATGAGAGCCAAAGAAAAGCTGTTGCAGGCTGTGCTCGCCTACGCACTAAAACCACGTTCTCCCTGGCTCTCCCCTCCGTCCTGCCCCTTCAGCTCCCCAGCCACTGTCAAGGCCGGCAGCTCTCACCTGCTCTCCAGGTCACGCTTCCTGGTCTTTCTTCCCCGGCCAACTGGATCCACGTACCAAAGAAAGTGCAGGAACATCCGGTAACCCTTCCTCCACGACTTTGTAGGAAAACCACCAAACAACTGCCCAATTATTCTAAAATCCCGTTCCAACCATATATACCACCTTTCTGTTCAAAGCCCCTCGGAGACTGCCCCTGGCTTCCAGCTGTCAAAACTCTGTATCAAATGACATCCCTCTCCAAAACCCCTGAACTCCCCATCACCCCGTTAGTCAGGGTTTTGACTAGAGCTCTTATCGCTTGGACAAGCCTACTGGTGGCTGTGGAGATGGAAAGAAATGTGTAGACTTGAGAAGTATTTAAAAACTAAAGTCAGCATCGCAAGCTCCTAGACCAAAGGACCTGTTCTCTGCTTCCTATCAAGGCCTGGATAGGATGTAGCACATTGTGCAGGAGTTGGCAAACTGGTGGCCTGTTGGTCCATTTTATTCCACAAATATCTTTTGTTTAGCCTGCATTGCTTTAAAAAAAAAAAACAGTTGCACTTTCTAAAAATAGTGATTGTACATAAAAATCAGGATTCCTGTCTGGACAGTGGTGGGGCGGGGCCAGGGGGGTTGTGGGAGGGAGGCTCAGGAGGGAAGGGGATACATGCCTGCATACAACTGACTCACTTTGTTGCAAGCAGAAACTAACAGCATTGTAACACAATTACACTCCAACTGAAAAAAAAAAAAAAGGTTGGTGGTGAGGATTCAGATCAACAGGTCGATGCTGGAGCGAGGCCTCAGAGTGAGATGCAGTGCGTTCTGTCCACAGCCTTCACCCGGACCAGTGAGGTTACTGATAAAAATAAGAGAAGGCTGAGGGACACTTCAGAAATGAACTTAAAATGGGAGTCAAATATTTCTGATGTCCTTTATAAATTTACTTCACAGGAAAACTTTGAAGACAAGGTAGAAAGTTAGCAATAATGTATCCCTCTTCCTCCCCACCATGAAATCTTTGTTTTCTTGTGTTAGGCCTATTTGCTAACGCGCTGACAAAATTCTCAATCCTGGCCGGTTACATGATTCCGTTTCTGGCACATCAGTCAGCTGAGCCTTTGCTGTTAAAACTTCTAAACGGTTCACTTTCAGCCAGCCTCTGCTGGGTCTTCCAAGTGGCCCTCCCGACCCATCCATCCATCTCCCCCTGAGCTCTGGAACAGACGTCCTTCTATGGACCACCTCCGGATTCCGGCTGCCAATGGTAGGTACCCGCTGGGTTCTGAAGGGAGAGTGAGGTCAGTGACAGTCCACGCTCTGTCACCGCAGGGATGTCCTGGGCCAGCTACGCCTCTCGTCAAACGAAGGCAGCCCTGCCCTGGGTCCCACAGTGAAGAGGGTGGCTGCTCCTCCCCCAACACCCGTGGGGACACTACACTCCTCGTGTTTACCCTCCAGCTTTGGAACCAGGCTCAAAGTTTCTCCAACTTTTCTAATTTGAGAGAGAGTGAGAGTGTTGGTTGCTCAGTGTCTGACTCTTGTGACCGCATGGACTGCAGCCCACCAGGCTTCTCTGTTCATGGGATTTCCCAGGCAAGAATACTGGAGTGCGTTGCCATTTCTTTCTTTAGGGGATCTTCCCAACCTGGGGATTGACCCAGGTCTCCTGCCCTGCAGGCAGATTCTTTACCATCTGAGCCACAAGGGAAACTCTAATTTGAGGGTGTTATCTATTTCCTGGTACATTTCTGAGTCTCACACTTGCAATCAAATGCACAGAAGAAAAAATATCCTTGTGACAGTCATTTTCTAGGATTTGAATATACTATTTGAGAAAACTTGCAGCAACTTAAAAGTATGCCTTTAGGTCATGAAGAACTTTAGAATTATATATTCTACCTTTGGGCTTCTTTGATGGCTCAAACAAGAAAGAAAGAATCTGCCTGCAGTGCAGGAGACCCACCTTTAATCTCTAGGTTAGGAAGATCCCCTGGAGAAGAGAATGGCTACCCATCCAGTATTCTTGCCTGGAGAATTCCATGGACAGAGGAGCCCGGCAGGCTACAATCCATGAGGTTGCCAAGAGTGACCGAGTGACTCACACACACACACACACACACTCACACACACACACACACACACACACACACACACTACCTTTAAGGCTGAACTGTTTCCGAACATTTAACAAAAAAATACATATGCAGTGTTTAGCCTTGAGAATTAAAAAATGACATTCCCTCTAAAACTGGACAGTTAATCTTGGACATCTCATTTTTGCATTATGAGGCCTCCATTGGCGTTTTGGTATATCAGTGCCATCTGCTGGAAAGTTAATATAATTAAGTCTTCTAAATCCCAAACGGGTTATCTTCTGGGGGAGGGCAGTAGGGAGTAAATGTACTCTTTAAGGAAAAAAGCCTTATTTTTAAATACATAGCTGCTTAACTTCCACATCATTATCAATATAAACCGCAGTTAATTATAAATAAAGCCTAAAACGTAATTTAAAAAAAAAAGAACCTAAACATCTCTATTGGTTCATCTCGGTTGTTCTGCTCTATGTATGAAGCTCAACATGCCTCAACTTGTTTCTGCGTCATCTGGACTCTTAAACCAATATATGTAAGAAGTATATATGCTAAGATGTAATATATACTGCACATGTTTAAATAAAGCACACATATGTTTTAGTACACAACAAAGTGTCAGCTGGGAAGTGAGTGAAAAGAGACAGACATACACGGGATGGAAGCAGTGGTTTCATCATCTCAAAGCGGCAACTGAAACAGACACAGATGAACAGCGTGACGCGCGTAACCGTTAGAATCTTCTTGGGAGTAAAAATGGCACAAACATTCTAAATGACAATACAGAAACATGAAAGACTGCTTAACTGATTTTAATAACATGACATGAAGCCCCTACAGTTGATATAACTGTTATGCAAAATACATAGATGAATACTGTCTTCTTTTAAAAATATAAAATAAATAAGCAAGACATGAAAATAGGCAAGTTTCCGTTAAATAAATGAAAAATTTAAAAAAAGTTTTGCTTTCCATTTCATTTGAAGAAGGGAAATTATCATTTTAAACAATATTCAAGTTTATTAAACAAATTAAAAAAAATTTTATAAAATGTTTAACTTTCATCAGCTTCAAGGTTTATGTTACTCCCGAATTTTGCATATAACTGAACTTTCAAATCTGCTAACACCCGCTGAATTGATTCCACTCTGGATTCTAAGGTGTCAATTTCTTCTTGCAAATTTTTCTGCCAAAAAAAAAAAAGATTAGTTTAAATTGATTCTATTCAATTGGATGATTTCTGAGCATCTGTGGATGAAGGATGAAATAACATCTGGGAAGGATTTTAGGTCAAACACTTCCTAAACTTGGACAGGCAGCTAAATAATACTGATAATTAAATCTAAACCAAAAGTCTGAATGTGGGCATGATCTGTATTTGCTTATTATAGAATAAGTCAGGCTTTTCTCAGTTCTGGCTGACTTAACAGAGTAAGATAAAATAAATGATCATATCCCAATAAAGAAAGAATGATATATAAACATTTTAGGTAAACAGTTTACCATGGGCCTGCCTTCTGACACAGCCTCTTTCAACTTCCCACAAAAATAACTATGGAACTAGAGGAAATGATAAAAATTCACACTCCCACCAATAATTAAGAGTAACAACTTATCAAAATCTGGCAGGTTTCCTAACTATGAGGCCCCTGGAGTCAGACTCTGAAAGAGCCGTAATGAGTCTCATTTATGACAGAGAAGCTTTGCCACACAAAATGCATGGAATGTCAGAAATCCCTTCCTGGCCAGGGTCAAAAGGATTTTTCCTAAATATGACAAAGAAAAAATGGAATCACACAAATAATACACATACCCGTTAACATCTGGAATAAAAGAAGAATGTCTAGTATCAGCAATGTTAACATGTTAGAAATCTAGCCAGTGGTTTTCAAAGAGGGGCCCCCAGGTCACCGGGGCGCCCCTCCAGGCCTCACGAATAAGGAATTCTTGGCGCTGGACTCAATAACCTGAATTTTTAACAAGCCCAAATGTTGTCAATGAATCCATATTCTGACCCAGTAATTACACTTCTCTGATTGTTTCCTTAAAGAAACTTCCTAAAGGTGAACAAAGATTTAATAAGAATGTTCACCACAATATTCCTACAGAAAAACAGTGAAAACAAATTACTGTAAGGAGAGGACAGTGAGCTGAATCAAAGTCCTCTAACACGACACTGAACGGCCGTCAAAAGTGATGCTTTTAACGCACATGTGGCCCCAACAGGCTCCTGGAGAAGACCTGCTGGATAAATGAACACTGAGTGGAACAATAAAGTACTCCCACTAGGATGTGAACTGGCCAAAATGTGACGCAAAAATACCCAGAGGAAGAGAACATGAAAGAAATATATGAAACTGTCTGCCACGGACGATTAACTCTGGGTGGTGGGGCTACGAGTGGTCGTCGTTTTCTGTTTTACGATATTCTGTACTTTCTGAAAACTATGAATTTAGGCCACAGCTTCTGGGCTCAGGGATCATCCCCTTTGTCACTCTGGGTGAGTCCCATAACCTAAGACTCTGTTCTTCTTCAACTCTAAACTGGGATTCCCACAAATATGCCACAGAGTCATCCTTGAGATTAAACAAAATCATGTTTACAAGCATTCAGAGAAGACCTCGGACATCGGAAGGATCCATGAAATGTTAGCTAGCATCCCTTCTTTTCCCTACACCTATAATTACACATTCTTTATAATGACATAAAACCCTAATTTAAGAGGTAAACTTCACCCTCCAGGGAGAGATTTCAACATACCTTGGCTTCTTCTAACATTTCTTGTGTTTCTTCTTGAGAATGACTAATGAAAACATCGCCAATCTGATAAGGTATCATTAAGCAGTCGTCATCTGCAAGCATGATGTCCTCACAGGCATCTTCTAAATTCTGGAGTTGTTTCTGTATATCAGAAGTGAGCAGCAATGAAAAATGCACTCAAAATTCTCGAATAGAGGGTAAAACCCACTTGTCATTTGGGACACCCACGCTCTAAGAGACCCTTTCACAAAGGAATTATCACACTAAAATAAGAGGGTCTCACGTTTTTTAGACAGCACTTCCCACGGAAGCACACAGGAGCCCACTGGCACACTGCCCTCTGGACAGCCCCAGACCGCTCCACGGCCCCGGGAGTGCACCGTGGGGGTAGCCACGGCCGCTCGGAAGGTCTCCTACTTCGCTTCTCACCTTGGGAATTCTGCCTTCCACTAGCAGAATAAAAACACGAACACAAACTCACCTTTCTCAGCTCTGCTTGATGCAAGCAAATAATGACATAAATTCCCCTAATCAAAGACACTTGACCTGGCCTTCAGTCCAGGCGAGCTGCCATGAGAAGTGGGCTCTGACATGCAGGCCAGGGGTGGGCAGAGGCCCAGAGTCCCAAGGACTGCGGGGCAGAGTCCTCCCCGAGGAGGGCACCGGCCAGCTCTGTGTCAGCGGTGAAGCAGCAGCCCCATCACCGGCCCAGGCCTCTGCGCCGAGGCTCTGGGAGCTGCTCCTCGACCCTCAGCCAGAGGGCACGCCCCTCAACAATCGGCCCACCTCCCTCAACTAACATCTTCTGCTTAAACTAACTGGAGTGTATTACATGACGCACAATGGGGAACCCAGGAGCGTTACCGTCACACATGACCGAGTTCAGTTATGAACATCCACGGCGGGAAGAGCTTTCATGTTTCTTAAATAACATCCAGTTTCAATACCTTTTTTACTTCTATTTCTTCCTTCAGCTCTGTGATTCTACTTGTATTCCGTGCAAATTTGTTTATCTTTTGTTGATCCTCAAAAGTGACATTGACATCTTCTGCAGCCTGAGAAAACATTGAAATGTTTTGTAGAATTAATCTGAATGGAGAGGTTAGAGGTTAGCTTTTAGCATAACTCTGAAACATCTCGATAAACGGCTTGTCCTCAGAGTCCAGGATCACAAGAGGTGGAGACTGTCACAGACACAGACCCTACCGAGCTGAAGGTTCCTCATTAGACCCAGAGCCTCTCCTGACATGCTGCTGCTGCCAAGTCGCTTCAGTGGTGTCCGACTCTGTGCGACCCCATAGACGGCAGCCCACCAGGCTCCCCCGTCCCTGGGATTCTCCAGGCAAGAACACTGGAGTGGGTTGCCATTTCCTTCTCCAATGAATGAAAGTGAAAAGTGAAAGGAAAGTTGCTCAGTCGTGTCCGACTCTTCGCGACCCCATGGACTACAGCCCACCAGGCTCCTCCATCCATGGGATTTTCCAGGCAAGAGTACTAGAGTGGGGTGCCATCGCCTTCTCCACCTGATATGCTATGGAATGCCTAATCAGCAAAAACATTTCAAATATAAACAACATTTGAGAATAAATCCTGGATCAAGTTAGTCACCTTTTGACCTGGAGCAGAATTTCTCAAGCTGGAACATTCTTTCATCAAGATAATCCAGGGAGCAAAAGCGATGTGCTAGTTGATTTTGGTAAATGCCTCAGACTAGTTTATTCTCTAAGAGCTAAAACTTGCTCAAGCTTATTGAGGCTATCAGAAGTTTGACCACTTCCATAATTTCTTAGAATTTATTTTTAATTGGAAGATACTTGCTTTACGTTGGCCACCTGATGCGAAGAGCTGACTCAATAGAAAAGACCCTGATGCTGGGAAAGATTGAGGGCAAGAGAAGGGGACAACAGAAGATGAGATGGTTCCAACAATCTCAATGGACAAGAGTCTGAGCAAACTCTGGGAGATAGCTGAAGGACAGGGAAGCCTGGCGTGCTGCAGTTCGTGGGGTGGCAGAGTCGGACACACTTTAGTGGCTGAACAACTGCTTTACATGGTCGTGCTGCTTTCTGCTGTACAACTTGAATCAGCCCCAAGTATGCAGGGGTCCCTCCCCGTGAACCTCTCCCCCACCTCCCCACCCCGCCTCCAGGCTGTCACAGAGCGCCAGGCTGAGCTCGCTCACTTCCGCAATTTCTAACCCAGCTGGTGCACTGGCAGGAGGCCACGATGCATCTCAGTGACCGCAGCCGCACAGTGAAGGTTTACGTTCGCTTCAGCGTGGCACTTACGTGGCTTCACTGTGAATAAGGTGCTGCTGCTGTTGCTGAGTCGCTTCAGTCGTGTCCCACTCTGTGCGACCCCATAGACGGCAGCCCACCAGGCTCCCCCGTCCCTGGGATTTTCCAGGCAAGAGTACTGGAGTGGGGTGCCATTGCCTTCTCTGTGAATAAGGTGTAATTCACCGTAAAATGAAAAAAACTGAATGCCGAGTTCCAAAGTACAGCAAGGAGAGGTAAGAAAGCCTTCCTCAGTGATCAATGAAAAGAAATAGAGGAAAACAACAGAATGGGAAAGACTAGAGATCTTTTCAAAAAAATGAGAGATACCAAGGGAACATTTCATGCAAAGATGGGCTCAATAAAGAAGAGAAATGGTATGGACCTAACAGAAGCAAAAGATATTAAGAGGTGGCAAGAATACACAGAAGAACTACACAAAAAAGATCTTCAAGACCCAGATAATCACCATGGTGTGATCACTCACCTATAGCCAGAAATCCTGGAATGAGAAGTCAACTGGGCCTTAGAAAGCATCACTACGAACAAAGCTAGTGGAGGTGATAGAATTCCAGTTGAGTTATTTCAAATCCTAAAAGATTATGCTGTGAAAGTGCTGAACTCAATATGGCAGCAAATTTGGAGAACTCAGCCACATGACTGGAAAGGGTCAGTTTTCATTCCAATCTCAAAGAAGTGAAGTGAAGTCACTCAGTCATGTCCAACTTTTGTGACCCCATCAACTGTAGCCTACCAGGCTTCTCCATCCATGGGATTTTCCAGGCAAGAGTACTGGAGTGGGGTGCCATTTCCTTCTCCAGGCCAATCCTAAAGAAAGGCAATGCCAAAGAATGCACAAACTACCACACAATTGCACTCATCTCACACGCTAGTAAAGTAATGCTCAAAATTCTTCAAGCCAGGCTTCAGCAATATGTGAACCGTGAACCTCCAGATGTTTTAGAAAAGGCAGAGGAACCACAGATCAAATTGCCAACATCTGCGGGATCATGGAAAAAGCAAGAGAGTTCCAGAAAAACATCTATTTCTGCTTTACTGACTATGCCAAAGCCTTTGACTGTGTGGATCACAACAACCTTTGGAAAATTCTGAAAGAGATGGGAATACCAGACCACCTGACCTGCTTCCTGAGAAATCTGTATGCAGGTCAGGAAGCAACAGTTAGAACTGGACATGGAACAACAGACTGGTTCCAAATAGGGAAAGGAATACGTCAAGGCTGTATATTGTCACCCTGCTTATTTAACTTGTATGCAGAGTACATCATGAGAAATGCTGGGCTGGAAGAAGCACAAGCTGGAATCAAGATTGCTGGGAGAAATATCAATAACCTCAGATATGCAGATGACACCACCCTTATGGCAGAAGTGAAGAGGAACTCAAAAGCCTCTTGATGAAAGTGAAAGAGGAGAGTGAAAATGTTGGCTTAAAGCTCAACATTCAGAAAACGAAGATCATGGCAGCTGGTCCCATCACTTCATGGGAAATAGATGGGGAAACAGTGGAAACAGTGTCAGACTTTATTTTTTGGGCTCCAAAATCACTGCAGATGGTGACTGCAGCCAGGAAATTAAAAGACGCCTACTCCTTGGAAGGAAAGTTATGACCAACCTAGACAGCAAATTAAAAAGCAGAGACATTACTTTGTCAACAAAGGTCCGTCTAGTCAAGGATATGGTTTTTCCAGTGGTTGAGAGTTGGACTATAAAGAAAGCTGAGTGCCAAAGAATTGATGCTTTTGAACTGTGGTGTTGGAGAAGACTCTTGAGAGTCCCTTGGACTGCAAGGAGATTCAACCAGTGAATCCTAAAGGAAATCAACCCTTAATATTCATTGGAAGGACTGATGCTGAAGCTGAAACTCCAATACTTTGGCCACCTGATGCAAAGAACTGACTCACTGGAAAAGACCCTGATGCTGGGAAAGACTGAAGGTGGGAGGAGAAGGGGACGACAGAGGATGAGATGGTTGGATGGTGTCACCGACTCAACGGACATGAGTCTGAGTAAACTCCAGGAGTTGGTGATGGACAGGGAGGCCTGGCATGCTGCAGTCCATGGGGTTGCAAAGAGTCACAACTGAGCGACTGAACTGAACAGATGTGATTCATGTGGTTAAATCGGTAAATAAAATTAAACAGCTTACATGACAAAGTATGAAATCATATTAGTAACAGCTAACGTTTACTGGAGAAGGAAATGGCATTCTTCTTGCCTGGGAAATCCCATGGATAGAGAAGCCTGGTGAGTCCATGGGGTGGCAGAGTCAGGCAGGACTGAGTGACTGAACAGCAACATGTCCTGAGCGCTCACCGTGTACCAAGGGCTTTCTAAGTACTTGATTAGCGCTGCCAATCCTCCAGTCGGCCTTAGTAACAGGATCATTAGCACCACCATTCTACAGAAAGCGTGGCGCAGAGAGGTCCAGGAATCTGCCCAAAGCCACACAGTGAGCAAGCGGCAGGGCTCGGTGTCGACCCCAGCAGTCTGGCTCCAGAGCTGGAGAGACCCGCGAGCACTCAGAAATTAAAGGCAGAAGTGTGTGTATAAGCGTGTGTTTTAAACATGCATCACACGCATCTAGAAGGAGCAGGAAGTCCGTGGCTTTAGAGCTTCAAAGGGAACATGTTTGGTTTTGCTTCCTTCCCCTTTTCACTTGTCTCTCTTTTTTTATTTTATTAAATAAAAAGTTTTAATTTTATTTTATATTGGAGGATAGTCAGGTGATTAATGAGGGACCACATATTTTTAAACAGTCTGTTAAATAACAGGTTTTTAGTGCTTAGAGTTCCCCTCACTTAACAGACAGGAACCAGGCACATGGCTACACCTTAAAGGAGGAAAGAGACTTGGCTTCAACGAGGACCACTGGGGCTCTGTTTCCAGGAACAGTGATGGTTCACAATAAGCACGCCACACCCTGTCTTTTCACCTGGTCTCTTATGACCAGTGACTTTTATTTCTTTCATTTGACAGGCAACCTGTTGTCTCAAGCAGTAGGGAGCTTAGCGGTCAGGACAGACACGCCGACTCCTAGAACTCAGCCCTCCCCTGACCCAGGCTCCCATCGCCCAGTAAACACGCATCAGCCTCTTCAGAGACCAAGTAGATATCTTGGAAAAAAGTCCTTTACAATGGGATATACATATAGCTTTGAATGTTCAACCTGGTGCATAACTTTTATGAATACGGAGGTTGGGAAACACTGAGCTATACAATACAGAAGCTAAAACGAAGTCCACACACAGATACGTTGGCATTCAAGTCATCTCCCCGCAGAAGAAGTCTCAACTCCCTACCGGATATACAATTAGACAGCCAGAGGGAATTTGCTGTGTGACGCAGGGAGCTCACACCCGGGGCTCTGTGACAACCTAGAGGGGTGGGATGGGATGGGAGGGGGGAAGGAGGTTTCAAGCAGGAGGAGACATGTGTGTACTTGTGGGTGATTCATGTTGATGTATCGCAGAAACCATCAAAATATTGTAAAGCAATTATCTTCCAATTAAAAATAAATAAATTTAAATTAAAAACAAACAAACAAACAAGTTTTAACTCTCTAAGCCAACAGGGAACAGAGAATTCTAGACTCTCCGCTCCTGCTGAATTTAAATACTGAATCTTTAAAAGCCTGAACATGTATTTACACATCACCTGTCACGGGAAGGCTTTCACAGGCTAATCCCCGGGAAACCCCGCACAGGGTTCACCTGGAACACAGCTGAGGCTTAACACACTTTCTGAGGCTGCATCTGAAGCAGGTTTGCTCAGACTCACTGACGAGGGCTTTCTGAAAAGCTTCAGAGTCTGGCCACCTGCCTTCTGTCTTCCCAAAGCAGGTGGTTCCTGCTGTAGCCTCACCGAACAGCAGCCCCCAGCACACTGGACCCGAGCGTTCACTTCTGTAACGGTGGCTTTCTCCGTGGGGTTAAGGGCTGAAGCCCGGCTGTGAGGCCAGCACCTGCTGCCTGACCCACGGTGGAAAGAGACAAGTCAGCAGCTTCCCTGACTGCAGCTTCTGTTTTCATCTCACTGATCCAGAATACTCCTCTGCTGCTGGAGGCCCCGTTTTGGCAGGGAGGGAGTAATTCTAAACTGGGAGTGCAGACTGCGAGAGGCCCATGTACTCCCCGGCACCGTGTATGACATGCGGTATGTTATGTGTGCATTCTTGTGGAAGGGTCTTCGTGGCTTTCATCCGTTCTTAAAAGGACTCATGCCCTGAAAGGTTAGGAGAAAAGCCAGATGTAGTTACTACCGTTCACGAAGCCAAAATAACTCAAGGAGGAAGGAGACTTTCCTAGTATTGGAGGCAGCACAGAGTGGCAGAAAGAGCAAGAGTGGATGCAAAACCCACAGACACAAACCATGGGCGCCCTTTTCAGTTCTCTGAAGCCACCTCAGCTTTGTCATCTGTAAAATGCCCACCTTCCAGAAGTGCTAATAATGAGCACCTAGCAGAAGGCCTGGGGATGGAGTCACCTGTCCATAAATGACAGCTAACTGCTTTATTTTCTGAACAATGTTTGCCAAAAATCATTACAAAAAACAGACCCAGATCTAGAAGGAAATCCTGCTGGGCCTAAGAGAAATGTGACTGCTCAAGATTTCAGGTGAAAATTAAAATCCCCTTGCATCCTTGCCAGGAGCATCAGCCTCTCCCGGGATCCCGGGAAGAAGGGACCCATCCTCAGTCATGCTCGCACTGAGTCTGGGACCTATCACCAGCAGGCTGAACTCACAGCTCGGCCCCTAGGGTTCTAGAAGTCCTAGAGGGAAACTCTGGCTAATTTTAATCTGCTTTAATTTTTGTTTATTAAAGGTTATCTATCCAGTTTTTAGAATACAAAATTTTGTTTTATTTTTTTTTTCATCTTTCATATGAACAGTCATTAATTAATTCAGCATCTCCTAAGAGCAAGGAGGGCTTCCCTGGAGCCTCAGTGGTAAAGAATCCACCTGCCAAAGCAGACCTGGGTTCCATCCCTGGGTCAGGAAGATCCCCTGGAGTAGGAAATGGCAATCCACTCCGGTATTCTTGCCTGGGAAATCCCATGGGCAGAGGAGCCTGGTGGGCTACAGTCCATGGGGTCTCAAAGAGACGAACATGACTTAGCAACAGGGTAATGTGAGTCCCCCGTTGTGAGTACTGGCAAGCTTACATTCTACTAGAGGAACTAGGTAAAAAGCAAGATTTTTGCTAGACAGTGATACGTGTGATGGTGAAAGCAAAACAGTTTAAGGGGTGGAAGTGTTGGAGGGCTTCTTTGAAATGTCAAAGGTGGCTTCTCTGAGGAGGAGACATTTGTCCTCAGGATGTATAAACAAAAATCAGACTGTAGCCCCCACCCAGGCCAAGAACCAGGTCTGAGAAAGGAGAACTTTGGAGATGTTAAGACCGAATCGTCATCTCATCTTAACTTCTCACCATAAAAAGTCATGACCCAGTGGATGTTACAAATACTCAGTGTAAAGCACTCCAGACTGCAAAGAGCTCTTCTTAAACTCCAAGGGCCGTCCTACGATATTTTGCTCTCACCCATGTGGCACGCATCTGTCTTCTCCGAGAGTCAGCAGAGAGGAAGACGCACATGTCGCTAGCCTCTTAGAAACTGTCCACGGTGCCAGAAACACCTACAGGAAGATACTGCGCCTGTGAAAGCCTTCCTGAGACGAAGAGCCTGTGTGTGGGCTGCCACCTTCCCCTCCAAGAGCCCTCTGCCATCACGGCTCAGTCTGCTCCCGCCCAATGCCCTCCCTCCTGGCCATCCTTTCACTGAATGCACCCAGGCCTCTGCAGGACGCACTCCCAACCTCCTCTTGCCCTCCTCACAGAATCCGACAGACCACATCTTCTCAGGAAAGCCTTCTCTGACCTC
>NW_011494715.1:8760225-8761684 GCF_000754665.1 Bison bison bison | reverse complement strand
TTCATAGTTCTGCTCAGAGTTGCAAATTTTACAGCTTTCTGTGTAACTGCTGATTAACACCTGCTTCTCCCCAAGGGTGTCAGTTCTACAAAGCTACGGGGAAAAGGAGATAAAAACTTCATTACTAGGCCTTCCCAGGTGGCTCATTGGTAAAGAATCGGCCTGCCAATGCAGGAGACACAGGCTCGATCCCTGGTCTAGGAAGATCCCACATGCCTCGAAGCAACTAAGCCCATTTGCCACAACTTCTGAGCCTGTGCTCTGGAGCCCAGGAGCGAAAACCACTGAGACCACAGGGCGCGACTACTGAAGCCCAACATTCTAGAGCACATGTTCCACAACAAGAAAGAAGCCACGGCAATGAGAAGCCCACGCGCTGCAACAGAGAGCAGCCCCTGTTCTCTGCAACTAGAGAAAAGCCCGCTCAGCAACGAAACCCCCCAGGGCCAACTGAAAAAAGGAACTTCATTACTGCTAATCAGTCTTATCTCCGTCACCTAAAACAGAAACCAGGCCACTGACCACACTCAAAAAGTCTGTTAAATGAATGAAAGGAAAATGCTGTTCATCAGAACTTCTGCGATCAAGCCCAGGGCTCAAATCATCCTTTGACCATTTCCTCGATGTTTGCTTATTTTTTGTGTGCTTCAGTTTCTACATCTGTCAAAAGAGGGTGAACTACAACTGCTATCTTCCGTGGAGTTAAAGGTCGTAAGCGACAGAGAGCTCAATATAAACAGGAAACAGGCCAGATGAATCTCGCTCAGCTTCTCAGTCACCAAGCCCTAAACTCTACTCCGGAGCCCAACAAGAATTTGTGGATGACAGACCACTAGAACGAGTGACTCGTCTTGGTTTGCCTGGAGCTGTCCCAGATTCAGCAACCCCTCCGTCTCGGGCAACCCTGAAGAGACTGGTCACCCTACACCAAGAGCAGGTGGCTAAAGGTGTGAGGCGGTGTGGAGCCGAAAGCAATCGAAGCACATTACCATGCGGTCTCAGAAGTGGACTGAAGCAAGCAGACAAAACCTACGGAGCCAATGCCTTCAGCAGCGGACTCTCATCAGACACCATGGAAGTTAAACACAGAGACTCTGGAGGCAGAACTTCCATCTTTACTTATTTCAACCCTAACTTTGCGTCTGTGGTTCAGGTTCTTCACTTGGAAAATAAAAACAAACGCAGCATGACCCTAAAAGGAGTAGATTAAAAAAGCGTGTGGAATGTGCTTAGACCGGCGCACAGTACCGCCTCAGTACATCAGATGCTCTCACTCACTGCCTTGCCCCTCTCCGTGTTCGTTTCTTTCTATGCGGTATCAAGCATCGGTAGACTGACCGAGCGATAAGCCCTGAACAGGCGCTTTGTTTGCTTAGTGGGATAAAAGGTGGGCTTTGGGGAAAGACTAAATTAAACCTGGGCGTGCACTCGGGTTCTGCTTATTAGCTGAGTCACCGGG
>NW_011494715.1:8738599-8759371 GCF_000754665.1 Bison bison bison | reverse complement strand
GGCGGGCGCGGGTCCGGGAGACCGGCCTCCCAGACGCGCAGAGCCGCGGGGCCGCCTCCCTGACGAGCGCGGGGCGACGCGCGGGAAGGGGCCTGCCCTGCCGGGCTTCATTCATTCTGCGCTTACTGTATACGCGCACACCTGTGCCTCTTGAGTCTTCACTGTCCCTTTTGGGGGGGAGGATGTTGGGGTCTTTACACTCTCAAAAGTCGTTGACGACCCCGGAGAACTTCTGTTCTATATTCATCGATACTTATCACATTAGAAATTAAAACAGAATTTTTGAATGTACTTGTTAATTTAAAATAATAAAAGATCCCTTCCATATTTATCATAAGCAACACTTTAAAAGAAACATAGTTTCCAAGAGAAAAAAAAAATCTTGAGAAGACTGTCATAGTTATACATTCTTGCAAATCTCTTTAACAGTTGGCAATGAAAGCTTAGGTTCTCACACCTGCCTCTTTACTCACTTCCTAGCAATATGTTGTTTAATTGACACAGATGAAGAAAACCTGATCTCACATAGATATGAAGTTAGAAAAAGGAGGCCCTCTGGAGACCCCCTGAAAAAATCTCAGGGACAAGTTTGAGAATTGCTCTGGACGAGTGTCATTTCTCATAGCCCCAGTTTCCTCTTTGGGAAATGGGGATTTGGGCTAAGTTGCTTCAGTTGTGTCCAGCTCTTTGCAACCCCATGGACTGTAGCCGCCAGGCTCCTCTGTCCGCGGAATTCTCCAGGCAAGAACACTGGAGCAGGCTGCCATGCCCTCCTCCAGGGGGAGAAGGGGACGAGGATGCCCTACAGCAGCCCTGCTTCCCCACCGCAGCACTCAGCCCCACATGCCCTGCCCCTCTGTCGCGGTCCCAGCTCCAGATCCAAGCTCTTTGCACTGGGTCCACCCCGTGCACAGCTCATACGCACTCAGCATATATTTGTTGAATGAAGTTTTTGTTTTTTCAGTGTTAAATCTCTTCACAGGATCTGTCCTGTATTGCACTCTCCATCAGCGACACTCATTCATGTCAAAGTTCATTAGCAACATTTAAAGGTGCTCCAGAAACAGTGGAGGGGGAGATAAAAGATACAAGTGCAGTATCAGGCCTTCTCTGGTGGTCCGGTGGTTAAGACTTTGCCTTCCAATGCGAGAGGTTTGGGGTTTGATCCCTGGTCGGGCAGCTAAAATCCCACATGCCTCAAACCAAAACATAAAACAGAAGCAATATTGTAACAAATTCAATAAAGACTTTAAAAATGGTCCACCTCAAAAAAGAAAGCAAAGTCATCACAGATGGTGCAGAAGGGCGGAACAAGTGCGGGGCTGAGACAGAGACGAGCAGGAACGATGGTCAGAAGGGGCTCTCTGGAGGTGGCCATTGAAAGTGAGGAGAAGATGGAAACTGACTTCATTTTCTTGGGCTTCAAAATCATTGCGGACAGTGACTGCAGCCATGAAATTAAGATGCCTGCTCCTTGGAAGAAAAGCTATGACAAAGCTAAACAGCGTATTAAAAAGCAGAGACATCACTTTGCCAACAAAGGTCCATATAGTCAAAGCTATGGTTTTTTCAGTAGTCATATACGGATATGTGAGTTGGACCATAAAGAAGACTGAGCGCCAAAGAATTGATGCTTTTGAACTGTGATGCTAGAGAAGACTGTTGAGAGTCCCTTGCACTGCAAGGAGACCAAACCAGTCAATCTTAAAGGAAATCAACTCTGAATATTCATTGGAAGGATTAATGCTGAAGCTCCAATACTTTGGCCACCTGATCCAAAGAACTGACTCATTGGAGAAGACTGTGATGGTGGGAAAGACTGAAGGCAGAAGAAGAAGGGGACGACAGAGGATGAGATGGTTGGATGGCACCACTGACTCAATGGACATGAGTTTGAGCAAGCTTGGGGAGATGGTGATGGACAGGGAGGCCTGGCATGCTGCAGTCCATGGGGTCGAAAAAAACGGGACACAACTGAGTGAGTGAACAGCATTGAGAATGGGAAGCATTACTTGCGGGGGGCAGTCTCTCACGGAGGAAGGGAATGCCTGGGCTAGATCAGCAGCTCAGAGTCACCCTCTTCCTGTGTTCAGGCCTCTGTAATAAAACGCACCAGACAGGCGGCTTATAAACAACAGGAAGCTGTCTCACCACTCTGGAGTCTGGAAGTCTGAGAGCAGGACACCAGCGTTCTCAGCTGAGGGCCGCCCTCCGGGTTCACAGCCAGCACCTCCACCGTGCCCCCCCAGGGAGGAAGGGGGCGGAGCGCGCTCGTGTCCCTTACAGGAGCGCCTAGCCCTTCCACCGAGGCTCCGCCCTCCTGAGGGCTGCGCCCCCAAGACCCCGCCTCTTAGCACGTGGCAAGGAGCCCTAGGATTTCAAGGTATGAATTTGGGGGTGGGGGCCCCAAACATTCAGACAGAAGCAGAAGTCACGGCTCCCAGCCGGATGTTCTGTCAGTCCTTGACCTTTCCGCATGGCAGAGCGGTCCTCCTGGGTCCCCTCACCCTCCTGCTCTCTGCCCGGATGCCCCTTCCCCATAAAGTCTCTTGCTTTGTCAGCTCGTGTGTCTCCTCGGACAATTCATTTCCAAGCATTAGACAAGAGCCCACTTTCGGGCCCTGGAAGAGGACCCCCTTCCTGCAACAGTTGCACCCTCAGGCATCAAGTCTTCACCTGAGAGGTGCAAAGGCAGAGAGGAAAGGGGTCCGCGAGCAGCTCTGTGCTCCGGCCTCCTCTGACTTGCTGTCCTGTGCTTTCTCGCTCTCCATCTTGCCTTCTCTCGCTCTCCGTCTTGCCTTCTCTCGCTCTCCGTCTTGCCTTCTCTCGCTCTCCGTCTTGCCTTCTCTCGCTCTCCGTCTTGCCTGCTCTCGCTCTCCGTCTTGCCTGCTCTCGCTCTCCAGGAGAGAGGTATTTCCCAGACTCTCCCAGCCCCCTTTCTTTATGTCTGCCTTACACCCACTCTGGGCTTCCCTGGTGGCTCAGACAGTAAAGAATCTGCCTGTGATGCAGGAGACCAGGGTTCAATCCCTGGGTCAGGAAGATCCCCCGGAGAAGGGAAGGGCAACCCACTCCAGTATTCTTGCCTGGAGAATCCCATGGACAGAGGAGCCTGCCAGGCTACAGTCCCTGGGGTCGGAAAGAGTCAGACATGACTGAGCGATTTTCACTACACCCACTTCAATCACTGGCCAAAAGCAACAGGATTAATGATTACCTTAAACAGTGATGACGAATTCCTCGAGGCTGGAAATGTGGCTTCCTGAAAACAAAACTAGCCCGGGCTTCTCAACACTACGAAGAGGAAGAAGGGAGCACTGTTGGGTCAGCAGCCAACAGTCATCACGCATCAGCTAGGGCTGTTCAGAGAGCCAGGGCAGACCGGGGTTGGACAGGGTCTCAAGGCTTGGGAGAGTGTCACTTAACCTGGGTGGATGGGCAGCGGGCAGGCCCCCAACCTTGGTGCTGAATGGGCCGCCTCTGGTTCAGAGGTCTTTCTCCTTCCATTGCTCACCATCCCTTTCCCCCTCGGCTCCCCATTATACTCCTTGATAGTGAGTATTTCCTACCTGTGTTTCTGTTGTGGTTTTTTTTTTCCTTCTGGCTTGAGACTGGCCCTATCTAGTTGGACCCACAAAATAAGGAAACCTAGGGTCCCAATGGGGACAATCAGAGACTCTAGGTCAGGAAGGAAAATCCTAATAAGCTCTTGAAAATACTGGGCCCAGTGGACGAAGGAACACATCCTTATACTGGACTGAAAACTGGCCGCCCAGTGACCGGATGCAAGATATGCTTTGTTTGGGGTTCTTTTTTGACCCATACAGTGTTTTTTTTTTTTTTAACTGAGCCAACATTTGAAACAGGAGATTTCACTCAACAATATTCCAGTTTTTACAGAAACAGATTCACAGACTTAGAGAACTAACTTATGGTTAGTGGAGGAAGGATGAGAGGAAGAGGTAGTTAGGAGTTTGGGATGGACAGGGACACACGGCTGGATTTAAAATGGATAACCAGCAAGGCCCTGCTGACGCAGGAGGAAGATGGGCCCCCGGGGTAAAGCAGTTGGAGCTTCACTCCCTGTGGTCTGAAATGCCGAGATAAGAATAGCAGGACAGGGAAGGGAGGGGGCCTGCCGAGACCACATATTTCTCCTTCTCCAGGTCAGGAGACCTGGCCCACCACACATGCGCAGAGAAGCTCCTCGGAGGCCAAGGGGTCAGTCAAGGGATGTTCTCTACCCATACACTGTTCAGTAAAATCCATCTTGGCCAAGAGATGCCTGCGCACAGGTGGGAGGATCCTGAGATATACCAAACGTGAACTGTGAACCGGGCAAACCAAGATGACTGGCCAAAACCTGGAAGAAGTGCCCCCTGAAAGGGACTCAAACCGCCACGAGGGCGTGACTCTCGGAAGCTCCCCTGCATCTGTCCACACAGAATGTACTCTCTTCCCTCCTAATAAATACTTGACTTGCTTCTCTGCTTTCCGTCTTTGTAGAGATTCCTCTCTGCAAAGCCGAATGTCCAGGGCCCTCATCACTGACCACTGGTCTAGGAACTGGTGCCTTCACCACAGCCACCAGCCTCCATCTCTGGCTGGGACCCCAAACCTCGCTCCACGCCACCGCAGGCCGAGGCCACCCAATCACCGCCGCAGCGCAGAGAACTCTTCTCGGTACTGCGTAGCAACCTGAATGGGCAAGGAATTTGAAAAAGAAGAGATGAGTAACCGGAATCGCTTTGCTGTACACCTAAAACGATCACAATATTGTTAACCTGCTATATTCTATATAAAGTAAAAAGTTAAAATAATAATAATCATCGAGTTTTTATTTCGCTCTTGCTGGTAAAAGCAGAGTCCTGGTGACCCTCAGCCTCCATTCCTGCGTGCTGGCCACTGCTGGTACTGATCCGACGCGGACCCTTTAGCTCACAGGCCTTGTCCAGGGCACACGCAGGCCCCTGCCTGCCTCGTCTGTGTGCCTACCTGTCAGGCCCTCCAGGTAGATGACCTTCGCCACGCCCAGGCTTGGCCCCTGCCTGCCTCATCTGTGTGCCTACCTGTCAGGCCCTCCAGGTAGATGGCCTTCGCCACGCCCAGGCTCCGTTCTAGCAGATGTAAATGAAGGGGTCTGTGCGCACCTTTGTTTGCGATCTGTCCCATTGTAGATGCTACTGCAACAAGAAGGATGAATCCGACCAGGCGCTTCGCTTCAGGGAGCCTACAGTTGGCACACACAGATCACCACAACCAGGGTGCCTGGAGCTCAGCCCTGAGACCACCTGAGGGTCCTGGCGAGGAAGAGGCTGTGTCTGGCTGGAGTCGCCAGTGAAGCCTCTAGAACTGATCGAGATGGGCAAGTGGTAGGCAGGGGGGCTACAGCCCTGAAAAAATAAACAAAATTCCTTGTCCTTATGCAGCTTGAAGTGAAAAAGTGAAAGTGTTAGTCACTCAGTGGCATCCAACTCTTTGTGACCCCACGGACTGTAGCTCGCCAGGCTCCTCTGTCCACGGGATTCTCCAGGCAAGAACACTGGAGTGGGTTGCCATTCCCTTCTCCAGGGGATCTTCCTGACACAGGGATCAAACCCAGGTCTCAGCTAGTAATGGGAGACAGACCATGTTCAAAATATATAAATACGTTATACAGTATATTAGGTGTTATTAAATATGCAGCTTTAATAGCTATAACAAGAACACATAAAAATCATAAAAGACTATGTAACTACCAGTATGAAAAGTGCATGAGGAAGATACAAGGACAGAATGTCGAGCATGTGGAGGTGGGTGGGGAAATTCTATTTGAATTGACATGTAAGCTACAAAATTGTCCAGACACGTCCCAGCTTAATTTAGATTCTGTCACAAAGCAATAAGGAGCTCATTTCATAGCTGTCTGTGCATGAGTGCCCTCCAAAACCTGCAACATCCGTGCCAGGCTCCCAGTTCTAAAACTTAAAAGGAAAATTTGGAGATTTCCCTTGAGGACAAGAACAGTGAGGGGTAAAGAGCAGTCCAACATCCCTGGTGGCTCAGCTGGTGAAGAATCCACCTGCGATGCAGGAGACCTGGGTTTGATCCCTGGGTTGGGAAGATCCCCTGGAGAAGGGAAAGGCTACCCACTCCAGTGTTCTGGCCTGGAGAATTCCACAGACTGTATAGTCCATGGGGTCTCAAAGAGTCAGACACGACTGAGCAACTTCACTTTCACTTTTCAACCTCTGTGATCATGTGGTGATTTACTCATTGGCAGGTGGATTCTTTACATCTGAGCCATCAGGGACCCCCCTGACAGCCACTAGCTAATGAATAAATAAACATGCGTATGAGTGAGTGGGCTTCCCTGGTGGCTCAATGGTAAAGAATCCGCCTGCAACGCAGGAGACGCGGGTTCAATCCCTGGGTTGGGACGATCCCCTGGAGGAGGAAATGGCAGCCACTCCAGTGTTCTTGCCTGGAGAATCCCATGGACAAAGGACCCTGGTGGGCTACAGTCCATAGAGTCACAAAGAGTCAGACATGAGTGAGTAATTCAGCACACACACACACACACTCACACACACATGAATGAGTGACTGTGTGTTTAGGAATTCATGCAGTAACATATAATACAATATATCTGCCCATGAATTCATTCAGTAACAATGTACAGGAGTCCATAGAGGATTTCCATTCCCTCTTTTTTTTTTGCTAGTAGATCTTTTACTATGTCCCTCACAGATGGCTATCCTGTGGGCTCACTGACTGAATAGTTTTCCTTTCCCACCAGGTGGTGCTGTGACCTCAGAATCTGAGGTTTTATTTCCTATTTGAAACCCTCAGGAGGGCGTCCCTGATAGCTCAGTTGGTAAAGAATCCGCCTGAAATGCAGGGGTCCCCAGTTCGATCCCTGGTTGGGAAAATTCCTGGGACAAGGGAAAACCTACTCAGTCCAGTATTCTGGCCTGGATGATTTCATGAACTGTAGTCACAGTCCATGGGGTCGCAAAGAGTCAGACACGACTGAGCCACTTTCAGTTTCAAACCCTCAGAACAGTCCAAGTTCTGTAGACACTCCACAAAGCAGGATTGCACAAAAGCAAGGAAACCTCTCTGTTTCCTGGCCAAAAGGTAATCCTCTCTCTTCAGTTTGAATTCTCAACTTAGTTTTTACTTGGAAAAAAAGTGTTAACATTTCTCCAAACCCCTCCAGAATGTACACTGGTTGAAGGTTTCTGTAAAATAGACCATGAAAGAAACTGTTTCAAGGTTTTGTGCTTACAGCAATATATGGAGAAAAGAGTCAGAACTTGTTATCAGGAGCAGTCACAGCATATCTTCAAATTAAAACATAGATTCCTGAGTGTGATTCATTCCACAAGAATTCACCCAGAACCTGGGTTGCACTTCATACTAAATCCAGCAGCTTCTTCACGCAGATGCTGCTCATAAAAAGATCTGTTCTGTGATGGAGACGGGACACCTTACATATCTGTGACCACCTAATATCTCCTGAATACTTTTCCCTACATTTGGGGAAATTTCCAGGTGACACGTATCGATTCTCCCCCAAACGTCGCTCCCGTCCAGGCTGCCACACAACACTGAGCAGCTGCTGCTGCTGCTGCTAAGTCGCTTCAGTCGTGTCCAACTCTGGGCAACCCTATAGACGGCAGCTCATCAGGCTCCCCCATCCCTGGGATTCTCCAGGCAAGAACTCTGGAGTGGGTTGCCATTTCCCTCTCCAATGCATGAAAGTGAAAAGTGAAAGTGAAGTCACTCAGTCGTGTCCGACTCTTTACAACCCCATGGACTGCAGCCTACCAGGCTTCTCTGTCCATGGGATTTTCCAGGCAAGAGTATTGGGGTGGGGTGCCATTGCCTTCTCCAACACTGAGCAGAGTTATGTGCTATACTGTAGGTCCTGTTAATTAACTGTAACAAATGAACTTACAAAACGGAAAGAGACTCACAGACTTAGAGAATGAACTTGTGGTTGCCAGGAGGAGCAGAATGAGGGAAGGGGTAGGTAGGGCGTTTAGGATGGACATGTGCGCACGGGATAACCAGCAAGGACCCCCTGCCCAGCACAGGACACTCTGTTCAGCGTTATGTGGCAGCCTAGATGGGAGGGGGTCTGGGGGAGACACACGTCCATGTGTACGACAGACTCGTTTTGCTGTCCACCTGAAACTGTCACAAGGTTGTTAATCGGCTGTACTCCAATACAAAATAAACAGTTAAAAAACATTATTAAACATTTTAATATGGCAACAGCAGAGCACTGAACCAAGTGTGGGGATCTTCTGAACGAGGGGCACTGTGTGACTGCCCAGATCACGTGTGACCCCGGATGTCATCTATGGGGTCAAACCCTGTGCTAAGTTTCAGGCCTATGTTGGCTAAAAAACACCATGGCAGCGGTCCTCACGGGGCTTCCAGTCCAGGCAAGGAGTCATCCTGTTTATTTCATCAGGATCCTTTCCTGGGTACCTTTCACAGTCTAAGTGCTGCCTATGGTGAGTTTGATTCTAGTAATCACTTTTTCTCATGCGGAAAAATTACTAGAACCTCCGGAGCCCAATTGCAGAAGTGCAGATCTGTTCCAGGGCAGGGAATGGAAGGGGCGGGCAGGCCGATGGCTTCGGGGGTGGGGTAGGGGGTGGGTGCATGTGTCTCCAGGAAGTGGCTTCGAAGGGACCACCAGTATAATCTTAGCATCAGCCGTCAACAACTGTTGATGTATACTCTGGTTTAATCCCGAATGCCGAGTATTCTGTGGCTCCTAGGAGTCTCAGCTCGTCGCACAGGACGCTCCCACCCCTGCTTACAGCCTTCAGACCTGAGTGCCTGGACACGGCCACCGCATCTGCACAGGACCGCCAAAATCCCTCATGGAGCTGTTGTTTAGTCGGTAAGTCACCTCTGACTCTGCGACCCCCTGGACTGTAGCCCGCCAGGCTCCTCTGTCAGTGGGATTTCCCAGGCAAGAACACTGGAGTGAGTTGCCATGCCCCTCTCCAGGGGATCTTCCCCACCCAGGGACAGGACCCACCTCTCCTGCATTGGCAGGCGGATTCTTTACCACTGAGCCACGAGGAAAGCCCCAAATCCTTGATACTTACTTGCTAATAGTTACAATATTCCTCACTTAGTTTTTCAGAGAGGCCTCTCTACTGCTTCAGAGGCTTGCCAAGCACCAAGCACCAGAGCCACGAGGAAAGCCCCAAATCCTTGATACTTACTTGCTAATAGTTACAATATTCCTCACTTACGTTTTTCAGAGAGGCCTCTCTACTGCTTCAGAGGCTTGCCAAGCACCAGGCCGGAACTGCCGCCCAGGCTGGCTCCCCTGAACCGGGAGCAGAAGGCAGCGGCTGCCTTGGGGCGTTGGAAGGGGCTCGGGGGGAGGAAGTGCCTGCTCCCGGTTCAGGTGTTCCTAGGTGGGACTTCCCACTCCTGCCCCGTCGAGGATAACACTGTTTATGCGACAGGAATGTGCTCTTCCTGTCCCTGGGTTGCTGAATCGCCCAGATCATGTTCCCACCTGTTAGACGCTTTCACTTTCCCTTGGGTTGTAATGGGTTCAGTAAGTTAACGATTTTCGTGAGACTCCTTCTCCAAAGACCTTAATTCTAAAGGAGTATCTTTATCTCCAGGAAGTGCTACAGCAATTCTGTTTAAAATGTAACAAAGGAAGGAGGGAACATGTGTATACTTAGGGTGCCAGCAGTAAGGAAGCCGCCTGCCCACGCAGGAGACTGAACAGACATAGGTTTGATCCTTGGGCTGGGAAGGCCTCCTGGAGGAGGGCATGGAAACCCACTCCAGTGTTCTTGCCTGCAAGATCCCACGGACAGAAGACTCTGGGGGGCTGCAGTCCGTAGCATTGCCAACCAAGAGTCAGCCACAACTGAAGCGACTTAGCACACACACGCGTATATCTGATGCCCAGGTCTATTTTCCAAATGATTACATTTCTCCTCTAAGAGGAAGACAAGGATTTTGACAGTCTAATAATGCACACATTTTCATTTTAGAGGAAAGCCATTTTATTAACTACTCATTTCACGCTTTAGACTCCAGACTTGAGATTTCATAAAGCGTCGGTAGCCCTGTGGACTAACCATGTTGTTGAATAGCAAAATGTCTGAGTCACTTACGTGGAAGAAGCACCTGAGGACCTCTCTTTGTGACTCAAGTGGTTTTGAAATCAAGTCACAAGCTCGGGCATGAGAATAATATATTAATTTATGTTGGCGAGATGAACTGATTGTGAGTGTTGTATATTGTATAAGTAAAAGTGAATGGACAGACACTCCCAGCCCACCAGGGAGACACTGTTAATGACGAACCACCATCACAAGTCTCAGAGCAGGGTGTGTGTATGTGTATGTTGGGAGGGTGGGAGTTGGTCATGGTGGTGGGAGGGATGGGTCCTCTTGTCCACCCCATAAAGCACCTATGTATTTCAATAAAAAGTATTTTCCCTCCACTCCCATACCTTCAGATAGCTTTCCAAGTGTGAATCTAATGTTTCTACATTCTGGTGCTGCTACATTCAATTCTCATTGAATTCTGTGAGTAGAGAGTCTTCTGCCTCTGAAAACGCCCTGTGGCCTTCTAGGAATGCCTCAAATCCCCTTAGCTGAGATTTCACAATTAGAGAAAGGGCTTCCCTTGAGAAGACACTTGTGGGAGAAACCAATTCAGAATGAAATCAATAAGCCCCACCAGATTCCTTTCTGAGAGCTGATTTTGATAAAAGAAAGGGTAAAACTGTGAGTGTGCACTGGACGTGATGTTCACACTAGAAATGAAACCCTGGAATCTGAAGCAGAGGAGGGTTTACTGCAGGGCCAGGCAAGGAGACAAGAGCCTCAAGCCCTAAAAAGCTCCAAGCTCTGCAAAGAGTTTTGGCAAAGCATTTTTAAAAGCCAGGTGAGTGGGGGGGGGGGGGGGGTGAGGGGAGGGGGTCACAGGATACGTGATCAGCTTGTACACGGCTCTCCGACTGGCTGATGGGAGGGAACAGGCGGTGTCACAGGGGTTAACTTTATCAGTCCTTCAGCTCCAGGAGGCCTGGGGCTTTGTGCTCAAGGTCCTCAAGTAGTTAACATCTTCCACTGGGGTGGAGGAGGTTTCACACCTGCAAAACAACTCAGAAAGTGTGCATCAGATACTGTTACCTCGATACTTCCCGGAGGAGCTGAAGCAGAGGACGTGGGGAGGCCTATCCCCCACCCAGGGAGGCCCCACGGGCTCTGCTTGGGTGCAGTCTGATCACACATGCAGTAGGATCACATATTCCCTGGTGATGACTTTTTTTCTAGTAGATTAGGGAACTGGATTTTCAGAAAGTCTCACACAGCTGAAAAGTGATAAAACAAAGGCCCAGGCAGGCCCGATCCCGAGCCCACGTTGCAACAACGTCTCAGCGGTGAAGAATCCGCCTGCCAGTGCAGGAGACTCGGGTTCCATCCCAGTTGGGAAGATCCCTGGAGGAGGAAATGGCAACTCACTCCAGTGTTCTTGCCTGGGAAATCCCATGGACAGAGGAGCCTGGCAGGCTCCAGTCCACGGGGTTGAAAAGAGTCGGATGCGACTGAGCGCGCACACACTCTGTCCATGCATGACTGTGTTTTCCTGAACTGCTCCAGGCCAGAAAGATTAATTCCTTTCCTAGTTACCGATGACTTTTCTTACTATTAACTTGCTGATAGCAACATAATGTTTACCATGAGTGCGCTAGCAAGAGGGGAAACCCAGGTCAGAATGGAATTAGCAAGCACAAGGGGTGTGTTGTCAGGGGTGGATGGTCCCAGGTGATGCCACCAAGGCTTGGTGCTCTCTTTCTCACACCTCCACTTAGCTCTGCTTTCCTGAGTTGGCTTTGCCCTTAGGGCACCTTCTTTATCTACATGGTGGGTGTGTGTTCCTGCTCGGTCATGTGTGACTCTTTGTGAGCCCATTGATTGTAGCCCACTAGACTTCTCTGTTCATGGCATTTTCCAGGCAAGAATATTGAAATAGGTTGCCAAGCTCTTCTCCAGGGGATCTTCCCCACCCAGGGATTGAAACTGAATCTCCTGCACTGCAGCCAAATTCCTTCCACTGAGCCATCTGGGAAGCCCCATCTACGTGGTTCAATCCTGTTCAGTTCAGTTGCTCAGTCATGTCCAACTCTTTGTGACCACATGGACTGCAGCACGCCAGGCCTCTCTGTCCATCACCAACTCCTGGAGCTTGCTCAGACTCATGTCCATCGAGTCAGTGATGCCATCCAACCATCTCATCCTCTGTTGTTCCCTTCTCCTCCTGCTTTCAATCTTTCCCAGCATCAGGGTCTTTTCCAATGAATCAGGTGAACTGATTCCAATGAATCAATCTTTTCCTTGCATTAGGTAGCCAAAGTATTGGAGCTTCAGCTTCAGCGTCAGTCCTTCCGATGAATATTCAGGGTTGATTTCCTTTACAATGGACTGGTTGGATCTCCTGGCAGTCCAAGGGACTCTCAAGAGTCTTCTCCAACAACAGTTCAAAAGCATCAGTTCTTCGGCGCTCAGCGTCCTTTATGGTCCAGCTCTCACATCCATACACGACCACAGGAAAAACCATAATCTAGACTAGACGGGCCTTTGTTGGCACAGTCATGTCTCTGCGTCTCAGGAATGGCTTCACATGGTGGTTTCCAGCAAATCTGGGCTCTCGGTTACCTCTTCCGTTGGATTCATCTCTTTCCCAGTTACTTCAGCAGAAGTCCCAGGGTTCACTAATTCGACTGACTTGAATCATGGATGCACCCCTGATTGGTCATAAACCACGGTCCCCCTCTGGGGGATGAGATGAGCCCATATGACCACCCAGACTGCTGGAGGAGAAGCAGCACTTCCAGTGGAAGTCAGAAGACAGTCCGGATCCTGGATTCCAAGCCCACAAATGCTCATCACGTTGATCCCATCTCTGTTTTCTTCTTTTTTAAACATGCATCCTCAGAACAATTATACTTCTCAGGGGCTGGAGGACAGGCAGCCGTCTCTAAACTTATCAGTGCTCAAGAACATTTTGTGCAGCGTTTGGTCGATCAAATGACTCACAGATAACTTCCACGTGCAACATTTGGGGGCCTGAGAAAGGGACCAAAGTTCACCCCTTCGCAATGGTTACCTTACAGAAGCTATTCCCACCTGTGAACTGGCGAAAGTATGGAAGTTAGCTCTAACAGCATTTTTCAGTTTAATTCTTATTTTAAGCAACTCTTGTATATTTAAAGAATTTTAACTCTCAAATCTGTGTCACCAAACAAAACACCCTTGAAATTATAATACGCCTCTCTGTAATATTAGAGCATGGCAACCAGAAAGCATTGGATAATTAGATTTGGAGAGGACAGTAGGAAATACTGTCCCTTTGTCTTTGGGGTGAATAAAAGATACGTGTGCTTCTGATCAGGATTCCTTCTGTGAATCTCTCTGTGGGTCTCCTTAAGCTGTTAGCTGTCAAGGGCCTGTCCCTGATCCCCCAGATCTCAGTGAGTCCAACTACTCCTCATAATTTGAGTCTCAGCTCAAATGCTGGTTCCTTGGGAAGGCCTTTGCAGATACCTGAGGTGTAATAGCCTTTTGTTGTTGTTGTTTACTCACTAAGTCTTGTCTGACTCTTTTGCAATCTCACGGAGGATAGGCCGCCAGGCTCCTCTGTCCATGGGATTCCCAGGCAAGAACACTGGAGTGGGTTCCCATTTCCTCCTCCAGGGGCTCTTTCCAACTCAGGGATGGAACCTGCATCTCTTGTGTCTCCTGCGTTGGCAGGTGGCTTCTTCATCACTAGCACAACTAGGAAGCCCATAAGAATCCTCCAGCCCATTTCATCTCCATCCCATCTCCCTACTTTATGCCTCTTTGAAATTGTTCTATTTCTTTGATTACACATGTGTTGTCTGTCATGTGAGCGCCAAGAAGTCAGAGGGCTTGTCTGCGTTACGTGCCATTGTATCTCCAGTTCCGAGACTGGAGGTGCTCAGTAACCATTTACAGAATGACTCCACTTCCAGTGAATTCCATTCTACCTGAATTGAATAAAAAATCAAGAGATCAGTGGAAACGTACATGAAATTATCTTTTCACGGAAAAGCCCCTTATTCGGGAGGAACCTCAGTGATCATGTGCACATACAAGGTCCTAGGCCCTTCTATCCGGGCTTCAGCAGGATTGGACCTTAGCTGACTCTCCCCTCCCATGCTGATAGCACCAGGCACCAGAATACAAGAGTTGCTCAGCCATCCTCTGTCAGTGGGAGAACCAGGATGTGAGATCTAAATGGTGAGGGCTTTTTGGCATTTACTGCTACCCAAGGCTACCGCACAGACCCCGCCGCCGCCCCAAAGATAAGAGTTCCCTTGTTTGGGGATTGCTCGCCTGGCCCACTTCACAAACACTGACAAACAATTGAATGTCTCCTTCCATTCTTCCCAGAGTTGAGTCACCCGGGGACAGCACAGGTACTTTCCATCCGTTCCGTTTAAGGTGTGAGTGTCAAGTGGAAGTAGGCATGTGGAGGTTCACATTAAAGCCTTGACAAAACACAGTCAGAGCAGATAATCCTGCATCCAAATCGAGAGACACAGAGAGATGTATCAAGGCAGGCTCTTGACAAACGGGACTGAGACAGAATGGATTCTGGGTCCAAAATAATGAGCAATAATAATCCTGCCATGGAATTTCCCGGATTTTCACTCTGATGGAATTAGCCAAATTATATCATGCAAGAAAGCATAGAATGTGGAACTATGTGATGATGTTATTTTGAAAGTTAATTATGAAATATATATGGTACTAATGGAATTTTTCAAAATCAATGGGTTTTTTTTTTTTCATTAGCCAGCTTAATTTGACTCTAGAGCAGACAGATAAATCTAGATCTTCCTTCTAGAATTAGTAATATTGTAATAATTATAACACCCTGGAAATGTTCCAGTGTCTCCTAGTTTATAGTCTACGGGAACTTGAATAGAATTTGTATCCTACTGTTGTGTGAAAATTGTATAAATTTTAATTATGCTGAATTGGTTCACAGTGCTTTTCAGTTCTACTGTATCCTATTTTTTTGTATATTTATTCTATTAATTTTTGAGAGTTTGATATTGAAACTCCAACTAAAAATCTTAATTTATCTATTTAAAAAATAATTGTAATATATAGCGGAACTATATGTAACTTTGTTCTGTTTTTTCCAAGTCTCCTGTAAATGTGTTGTCATACTTTCCTAATTTAAAAAATAAAAAAGAAAGAGAAAAATCATCATAATAATAGCTAATACTATTTACCAAGTAAAAAGTACTGTTCAAAATAGTAATTCATTGAACTGGTGTTCTCCATTTTTAAGTGGATATGCTCTAAAGAGGGCACATCTTCTACATACAGATCTCAGTTTCCTCAAACATTATTGAAAAAAAGAAAAAATGAAACAAAATATCTCTTTATACATAAGGCTGGTAGTTAAACACAGGAACTGTTCCACCAGGACCACAGAATCAACCAAGTTGAACACTAACAGCTGTAACACTTGAGGCATTTACTCACTGTTATTTTGCAATACATGATTTGGCAGTTATTTACTGAGCACCTTGACTGATTCAAGCCAGTTATGGCTACTAAGGACACAGTGGAGAACAAGACAGACCGTCCTCCTGCCCTCAGGGACCACCTGAAACAGGCTGGAATGCAAGTTAAAGAAAAAACTTCAATGTGACAGTAACATAAGAGCTACTGCTGTTAGTCCCGTTCTGCAGATGAGGACGAGGTGACCACCTTGGTAATGCGTAGCAGGCAGACGTGAACTCACATCTGGCTTAACCACTCTAAGAAACAAGTTTACTTACACAAAAAGGGAAACAACACTTAACTTACAAATGGTGTGGGTGGAGATACAAATGGCACCCACTCCAGGACTCTCGCCTGGAAAATCCCACGGGCGGAGGAGCCTGCTGGGCTGCAGTCCATGGGGTCGCTAGGAGTTGGGCACGACTGAGCGACTTTACTGTCACTTTTCCCTTTCATGCATTGGAGAAGGAAATGGCAACCCACTCCAGTGTTCTTGCCTGGAGAATCCCAGGGACAGAGGAGCCTGGTGGGCTGCCGTCTATGGGGTTGCACAGAGTCGGACACGACTGAACCGACTTAGCAGCAGAGATACAAAAAACCTGGCAGACACATATTAGCTCTTCAATAAATTATACTTTGTAATAATAGTAAAAATGACTCATGACCTTGAATGCAAACCCCATGTTTTTCATTTCCTTAAAAATGGAGCTGCTCTTTTAACGAACTTTTACTAAAGTTCTCCCCGTGTAACTGCATTTTGGAGGCTTAACTTTAATTTACCAACAGGGCTGAATTCTACCCAGAAATCATCAAGCATATACAGGAGTCAAATGGAGGTCTATGAAGACACTGGTCGATTGTGCTTCCCCTGATATTTCAAATATTCCTCTTAACTTTCCTGAGACATAAGTATAGTAACCCCCAATTTGATGGATGAGGAAACTAGACCCAGAAAGGTTAAGTAACTTGCCTAAGGCCACACAGCTAGTGAGT
This sequence comes from Bison bison bison, assembly GCF_000754665.1. Taxonomy (NCBI): domain Eukaryota; kingdom Metazoa; phylum Chordata; class Mammalia; order Artiodactyla; family Bovidae; genus Bison; species Bison bison. The sequence continues at coordinate 8,742,788 of NW_011494715.1, read as the reverse complement.
GCTAGAGCCCTGGCCTCAACCCAAGCTGTTGCGAGCCAAGCCATTCTTTTTGTCTTGTAGAACTGCTTCCTATATGACACCCAAATAAAACCCTCTGGTATTTACCATCAACCTCTTCCTCAGAAAACAAAGACTGCACTGATACAAATCCTTCTCATTTGGCGATGAGGAAATCATCAATAATCAATTGCCTATTATGTGCATATTGGATGCTGGCCAAGATAAACAGCACCGTGTCATTTGCTCAAGCAGAGACAAAAACAAGGAAACTGATGTCTGTAATTTCAATTATATTTTTTTTGCCTAATTAGACAGAAAACCCAAGACCAATGCAACAGAGATTATGACCATGATTTGAGAGCCCAAACCTTGTTCATTCTTAATAATGTTAACAATAAGCATTTCAGAACCTTTACTGTATGCCGGGGATTTTCAGTGCTTTGTCATCCTCAGAAAAACTCTACCAGGTAGGTACTCTCTGTTATGAGCACTTTGAGATGAGGCATCTGAGCCCTGTGGCTCAGACGGCAAAGAATCCGTCTACAATGCAGGAGACCAGGGTTTGATCCCTGGGTAGGGAAGATCCCTTGGAGGAGGGCACGGCTACCCACTCCAGTATTCTTGCCTGGGGAATCCCTTGGATGGAGGAGCTGGTGGGCTACAGTCCATGGGGTTGCAAAGCATTGGATACGACTGAGCAACTCACACACACATACACACCTGAGCGTTAACTGAGATAAAAGTAAATAATCCCGGTTGATCTGGCTCCTAAGTGACTGGGCCAGGGTTTGCACTCACAAGCATTTCTCTGCTAGTCCTCCTCAATTATACGGTTCTCTGAGTCAAATTACACTGTTACGTTGAACACTAGGTACAAGACCTGGGACATCTATGTTGCCTTTCTAGTGTGAAGTTTGCAAAAGCAAGGCACACAACGAGCTGTTATAGGTGATGTTTACTGAGCATTGTTCTGTGCTAAGAACTGTAGATGTATCATTCTCACAGCAACCCCACCGGGCTGGCTCTTTTTATCACTGCTCTTTCCAGGAGACTTGAGCTTTACTGTGTGGTTGGTTCTCACACCGTCCATTCGACAGATATGGAAACTCAGTCCTTCCAGATTCCACAATCAGAAAGGAGATCTCGGCGTTGAGGCAGAGCTTTGCAGCTCAGAACTGTGTGTTAGCCTGTGATACAGTTGAGACAGTTCTGGGTTTCTCAGCACAGAGAACACAGCCATCGCCTCACCCTCATCACACAACAAAGTCACACGCATGCGCACACGCACACACATACACACAGACTTTGTCATCTGCGGTCGCTCGGTGTGAGGGCTGGAGTATAATTATCTATTCAGGACTCAGTAAGAGTTCCCAGAACAAAACAGAGGGCCCGGGCCTGTCTCGGTAATGACGGTGGGCATTTATGAGGCACTCCAAGATCTCTCATTAGCGATTCCCAGCAGCATCCCTGCCGGGGTGACTCACCCGGGCCAAGCCAAGTGAGAGCGCGCCCCTGGGACCGGCTCAAAGGACTCATTTTGCCCTGAGCTGCATCTCATCAAGGACGGGTAAGTGTGGATGTCAACAAAGTTTCAAAGAGCCAGCACTGCTTTCCTCTGCAATCCAGACTTCTTCCACTGGACAGGAGAAAACAATTTTCCCGAAATAGAAATTTTTTTGCTGGCTATTATGAGACCAAGGATTGCCTGCCCTTCTAAGTATCCACTTGGCACTTATAAAGTAAAATGATGCTAAACTCATGTGAAAACCCTAGTAAATCTGAAATTCTTTTCCTTTCTGCTTAAGCACACATGCAGAGACAGAAAGAAAAGAAAAAACAAGGGGGGAAGGATGGATAACTCAATAGCTGACATAACAATAGGATTTAGCGTTTCTTGACCACTTACTATGAGCAAGCATCACACCAGAAGCAGGCACACAGGGGTGAACTACGTGGTCCTGCTTTTGGAGGCTGTTAGTTTTATTTTACCACCACTGGCATATGAAGCAACATCTGCATCGCACAGCCCTACATATATGGATCCCACCCACCTCTCTTTTGGAGGTATTTGCATATAAGAAATATTTCCAATATTCTGAGAGATTACTGATTTAAAAAAAGGTGATATATTATGCTGCTGCTAAGTCTCTTCAGTCGTGTCCGACTCTGTGTGACCCCATAGACGGCAGCCCACCAGGCTCCCCCGTCCCTGGGAGTCTCCAGGCAAGAACACTAGAGTGGGTTGCCATTTCCTTCTCCAATGCATGAAAGTGAGAAGTAAAAGTGAAGTCACTCAGTCATGTCCAACTCAGTGACCCCATGGACTACAGCCTACCAGGCTCCTCCGTCCATGGGATTTTCCAGGCAAGAGTACTGGAGTGGGATGCTGTTGCAGCATGTTGTATATGAATGTACATAGTAAAGGCTAAAATCAGAAAATCTCGATGTGACTCCCACAGGAGCCTAGTGGTAAGGTCTGTGTCCCAGGACAAATTATATAACTCTCTAAATTTCAAATTTATTTATCCATTTAATTTTTGTCATTGGGCCGAAATGGGAAATTCTATGTAAAATGTTTAGCTTAGTGCCTGGCTAAGTCATATTAAAAAGTAGAGACATTACTTTGCCAACAAAGGTCTGTCTAGTCAAAGCTAAGGTTTTTCCAGTAGTCATGTATGGATGTGAGAGTTGGACTATAAAGAAAGCTAAGCCCCAAAGAATTGATGCTTTTGAACTGTGGTGTTGCAGAAGACTCTTGAGAGTCCCTTGGACTGCAAGGAGATCCAACCAGTCCATCCTAAAGGAGATCAGTCCTGAATATTCATTGGAAGGACTGATGCTGAAGCTGAAATTCCAATACTTTGGCCATCTGATATGAAGAACTGACTCATTGGAAAAGACCCTGATGCTGGGAAAGATTGAAGGCAGGAGGAGAAGGGGACAACAGAGGATGAGGTGGTTCAATGGCATCACCGACTCCATGGACATGAGTTGGAGTAAAATCTGGGAGTTGGTGATGGAGAGCGAGGCCTGGCGTGCTGCAGTCCATGGGGTCATTGGACACGCCTGAGCGACTGAGCTGAAGTCATAAGCCCTTTGTCGTTGTTTAGTTGCTAAGTTGTGTCCAGCTCTTTTGGAGCCCATGGCTGTAGCCTGCCAGGCTCCTCTGTCCTTGGGATTCTCCAGGCAAGAATATTGGAGTGGGTTACCATTTCCTTCTCCAGGGGGTATTCCCCATCCAGGGATCAAACCCAGGTCTCCTGCACTGGCAGGTGGATTCTTTACCACGAAGCCACCTGGGAAGCACATCATAAACCGTAGAAAGTACACTCTGTAACATATGGTAACAAGATGTAGTGTATATTACATATAGTGTGTAATCTATAGCATGTGCTGCATAATATGTGCTGTATAGTATATATATATAGATAGCTATGTAGATACATTATGTATAAATTATATTCAGATATCATGTTACTTCTATTAACATGAACAGCCACTGAACTGTAATCAAGACAAATCTGAAACGACAGAGTTCAAGCTCCAGTCGGACTGTAAAAGGTTTCTAGAAACCAGCTAAGAGTTTACAGTGAACTTGCCAGGGAAGTTTAACACTAGGGTTAAAAAAAAATGATGTCACATAACTGAAAAACCCTCAGACGTAACAAAACTTCCCTCACTTCCTCCTTGGCGGTAGTTTTTGTACTGGATCAAAAGGGGGCAATAAGAACCACTTTAAAGCAGTCAGCAAAAATCTTCAACTTCTCTTCCTCAGTTAGTACAGAGAGTTCAACCCCTGCCCGCCACAAGGGCTCTAGAAGTGGGCGTGTGTGTGTGCGCGCGCGTGTGTGCCCCCGCGCTTGCTTAAATTCGACTTTGTAGGGATGGGTGCGCAGAAGGCAATGGCACCCCTCTCCAGTACTCTTGCCTGGAGAATCCCATGGATGGGGGAGCCTGGTGGGCTGCAGTCCATGGGGTCGCTAAGAGTCGGACACGACTGAGCGACTTCACTTTCACTTTTCACTTTCATGCATTGGAGAAGGAAATGGCAACCCACTCCAGTGTTCTTGCCTGGAGAATCCCAGGGCCGGGGGAGCCTGGTGGGCTGCCGTCTATGGGGTCGCACAGAGTCGGACACGACTGAAGCCACTTAGCAGCAGCAGCAGGGATGGGTGAGGAAGACGGG
>NW_011494715.1:8738098-8738369 GCF_000754665.1 Bison bison bison | reverse complement strand
GGAGCGGGACAGGGGGAAAGCGCAGCGCCAGCAGCATCTCTTCTACCCTCCTGGACACCTTCACTTCGGCTCCACAGCTGGAAGTAAGACTTAACACCAACAGGCGAACTCACGTCCGTCTTCCTCCTTGCCAGAGACAGCCAGCTCCCCACTGCGCTCCTCCAGCCCCGGCGGCCGGCGCTCGGCGGGCATCCGCTCCCTGAGACTGCAGCGCGGTGCCGCGTGCAGCATCCTCGCCCAGGTCCTGACGGCTCTCTGTCCCCCCTCCGGC
>NW_011494715.1:8734776-8737998 GCF_000754665.1 Bison bison bison | reverse complement strand
CCTTCCCGCCGCACCTGCTGCTCCGCCTTGCCGCTTTTTCTCCGTGTATCAAGACCCCGAAGCTCGCCCTGCCCAGTGCCCACCTTCCCAGGAGCCCAGTGTCCCCCGCTGCCATGAGCTCACCCATTAGCAAGAGCCGCTCCCTTGCCGCCTTCCTGCAGCAGCTTCGCAGCCTGGGGCAGCCACCCAGACCCGTGACATCGACGGCGTGCTCGCCCCGTCGGCCGAGGGAGGTGCCCCTCTGCCCCGTGATGGAACCGGGCGAAGCGCAGGACGCGGCCACCCTGCCCGGTCCCACCAAGTGGCCACTGCTGGGCAGCCTGCTGGAGATCCTCTGGAAAGGAGGCCTCAAGAAACAGCACGACACGCTGGTAAGTGCCCCGTCGCGCCCCAGTGCCCTCTCTTCTCCCCGCCTCGCTCTCCAAACCCTCGCCGAGGCGCGCGGCGTGGAGCGTGCGGTGCGGTGCGCGCGGCTGTCCCGGCTGCAGCGGTCCGCGGTCCCAGAGAGGAGGGAGGTGCGAGGAGGGCCAAGCGCTCCAGGGACTGCTCGGGATGCGCGCTGACTTCGCGCCCCGCCCGGCCCCTGCAGGTCGAGTACCACAAGAAGTACGGCAAGATTTTCCGCATGAAGTTGGGTTCCTTCGACTCGGTGCACCTGGGCTCGCCGTGCCTGCTGGAAGCGCTGTATCGCAGCGAGAGCGCGCACCCCCAGAGGCTGGAGATCAAACCTTGGAAGGCCTATCGCGACTATCGCGAGGAGGGCTACGGGCTGCTGATCCTGTGAGTCCGAGACGCAGGATGGGGGCTGGCGGCTGGAAGCTGGGAAGGCACGGGAGTTAGGGTTCCCTGGGGCTGGACCCGCCTGGTGCAGCGAGAACACGGAAGCCCCTACCTGCTGCTGTCGCGGGCTCTGGCGTGGACTGGAATGGGTTGAAGGACAGCCGTGCTATGCACAGGACTCTTGTGTTCTTTCTGACAAGTGGGCTGCGCCAGCCCTTTCCCGCAAAGAAACGCCAGAAAGGTATGAAGATTGTGATGTTCGGACCCTGGGCAGGAGGAGACTGTCAAGTCAGCCTGCCAGGCAATCAGGTTATACAAAGTATCCCTTGAGATTCCGTGACCCTCTAGCTCAAAGGCCAGAAGTTAGTTTGTAAATTTGAGGCGTTCGGTGCATGTGGCTTTCAACCCAATTCAATGGATTGAAAGATGACAGAATTTTCCCTCACACAGTTCTGCGTTGCTGGTGTGGTGAGTTCATGCGCCCGCTCTTACTGCTGGGAATTGAAGCCACTGGCCTTCCAGTTCAACCCCAGCAAGGGCACCCCAGAAGCCCTGGCTTCATCTTTCTGGCGTGATCTTTGGCTCAGAGGAAAGGAGCTTATTCATTGTATTGTCAGACCAGCCCCCAATATTCCAATGCTAATATTCTCTGGCTATTGCTTGGCACGATTCTGTGTTCATTTGATTATATAGTTAATGCACTTACAGAGCTGGAGGGATGTGCGCTTCTTCATTCTTTTCCTTTCAATTTGCTCTAAATATAATTCTGCTTCTCTCCCAGGGAAGGGGAAGACTGGCAGAGGGTCAGGAGTGCCTTTCAAAAGAAACTAATGAAACCGGTGGAAATTATGAAGCTGGATGACAAAATCAACAAGGTTTGCAGACTGGGGCTCCCTTTCCTGGTTTTCCTGGGGATGGGGGAACGTTAGTGGAGCTTCAAGCCACAGCCACATAGCGCAAAGGAAAAAGCAGGCAATCTGGATGTATCAGGACTCTTCTTTCTTCCTCATTCCTCGTCACTTCCTCCACCTCCAGAACTTTAATTCTTCTCACCTGTCTTTTAAAGTAGTGTCTTGGTGGCAGAGCAGTTAGGAGCATTGACTTCGACATTCCACAGTCTTAGATTTGAAAGTCAGTCCTGCACCCCCACCCCAGCTATGCAACCTGACTGTACCATTTAACTTCCTCAGTTTCCCAGTCTATAAACTAGGAGTTCACAATTTCCACTCCATAGATTTCTGGGCATGCATGCTAAATCACTTTAGTCATGTCCAACTCTGTACGACCTGTGGCCTGTGGCCTGCCAGACGCCTCTGTCCATGCATGGGATTTTCTGGCAGGAGGACTGGAGTGCATTGTTGTAGCCTCATCCAGGGGATCTTCCTGATCCAGGGATTAAATCTGTGTCTCTTAGGTTTCCTGCATTGGCAGTCTCTTGCATTTACTGCTAGCACCACCTGGGAAACCCCCATAGGTTTCTGTGAGGATTAAATGAGATGATGCTATAAAATTCCTAGGTAGTGACATTTGAGCTGGGTTTTGCAGGATGAGTAAGAGTCTGCAAGCCAGAGAAGGTGGAGAAGGGCATTCAGGCAGAGAGAATAGCCTGCTGACAATATGGAGGCATGAGATGGTATGTTCAGAGAATAGTACATTTAGGGCAGCTGAAGTGAAGCTTTCTCTGAAGTGATGCTGGGCAGAGGGCAGGTCTTAACAATATTTTTAAGGTATTTTTTTAAAGGTATTTTTAATGCCATGCTAAGGTATTTAGGCATTATCCTTTAGCCAACAGGAAGCCAAAGAGGAAAGGATTTAAGCAGATAGAGAACTCTTTTTACTCCTGTCCACTCTGGGTATTTATTTTGAACTGAACCCACACAGGATCATATAGGTGAAAGGTTACAAATTTAAAAGCTTCCAGGAACCACGTGATTAATATAAATGTGTAAGGCAGGCCCAGTAGGGCTGTTAGCAAATGGAATAGTACACGCCCTTCCTAGAGGAGACAGCTGCTCCAGCTCCGGCAAATCCCTGCCACATGGAAATGTAGACCGAGTGTCACCAGAGTTGTTCATTATTATTATTCTTTGAGGACTCAAGTGAAGTGAAGTGAAAGTTTCTCAGTTGTGTCCTACTCTTTGCGATCGTGTAGACTGTACAGTCCATGGAATTCTCCAGGCCAGGCTACTGGAGTGGGTAGTCTTTCCCTTCTCCAGGGGATCTTCCCAACTCAGGGATCGAACCCAGATCTCCCGCATTGCAGGTGGATTCTTTACGCCTGAGCCACCAGGGAAGCCCAAGAATACTGGAATGGGTAGCCTATCCCTTCTCCAGGAGATCTTCCTGATCCAGGAATTGAACCAGGGTCTCCTGCATTGGAGGCAGATTCTTTACTGGCTGAGCTACCAGGGAAGCCCCTTTGATGACTAGTGAAAATTAATA